>NW_027185754.1:17663277-17692565 GCF_028583685.1 Petaurus breviceps papuanus | reverse complement strand
CTTCCTTCCTTCCTTCCTTCCTTCCTTCCTTCCTTCCTTCCTTCCTTTCTTCCTTCCCCATCTCTCATTCTTATTTCTCTCTGTTCCTTTCTCTCATCACTTTTTAAATTTTTCAACTTTCAAATACAGCAGAAAGACCAACAGTTTAGTCTCTAATTCTTGCAATTGTTACCATGTAGAAAATTACAATGAAAATATATGGACAGCAAAACAGATATCCCCGAATCAGTCTGCCACAAAAACAAAACAAAACAAAAACTTTGTGTCCCTGAATCTCTCCAAAAGTATACTTATACCTTCCTAAGGAAGCCTTTCAACTTCTTTGAAGGTACTGAAAAATAAAGAAATGCTGAGAAGTCTGAAACAGAAGCTCCCCTTTGGTTACCAATACCTTACATTGTCATACTACTTTGAAATCTTCAAAGCACTTTCCACACAATTACTGCATTTATTCCCACCTCCAACCTTCAAAGGTAGACAGAATAGTCATATCCCCATTTTTCTGGAAACTGAAGCAAAGAGAAGCAGAGTAATTTTCTCAAGGTCATATAGTAGCAGAGCCATGTGTATAAGGAAAGTCAACCCAAGAGGGATAGGAAATCTCACTGGAAGAAAACTGTAATGACACACCAAAAATAATTCTGATCAGGAAGAAAAGGGAAAGCTGGCTAACCAATGCCTTCCACTTCTTGTGGGACTGAGACTGTGGGAGTATTTGTATAGAATCCTTGTTAGCAGAAGAGTTTTAAGTTTGCTTAAAGTTAAGGGTTTTAAGTTGTGCTCCTGTTACTGATGTATGGAGGCTGGTGGAGGAGGGGTGCTCACTCTCTGTTTAATTAGAGGTCTCAGGTATTAATTTGAAAAAGATTGTACTTTTTCAGAGATTCTTTCTTCTGTGGATTTAGCTGAAATTACTCAATATCTGGTGTATAATTCCTTTTTTTTTTTTCCCAAATGGGTATGGAGGGTTGAGGTCACTTAGAGAAAGTATCAGATCCACTATCTTGATGGTCATATGATCTGTAAGTTCCTGTTGTCAAATATTTGAAGGGCTGTCTGGCGTAAGAGGAATTTGGTTTGTTCTCTTTAGTCCAAGAGAACAGAACAGGAGCAATGGGTGGAAGCTCTGAAGAGGCAAGTCTGATGTTGGGAAAAACACCCCAACAATGGGAGCTGCCCCAGAGTGGAATGAGCTTTGTGAAGAGGTGGTGGCTTTCCCGTCACTGCAGGTCTTCCAGCAGAGGCTGGCTGACCACTTTTGGAAAATGTTATACTGGAGATTCCTTTTGGACAAGGGTTGGAAAAGATAGCTGATGAGCTCCCTTGCAATACTCAAAACCTGTGATTCTGTGATTTTTCCCTATCTTTTAGAATGTTCCCTTTCTGGAAGTCTTTTTGGCTTTCGGATTGAATATTGGAGCAGTAAGGAACCAGTTGAAAACTACCTCAGTGAGGCTTTCTAGATGAGAGTCTGTGCTGGTCCATTAGAGCCCAGACTTGTATAAAGTAGCCTGTAGCCACTATCCACTAGGTCTACCTGCGGGATTGGACCAAGCACAGTTTTCTCAGGAAAAGTAACTTTTTCATTTTTGTTTTTTGAAGGGGACTTTGGCTATAACTCATTGGACAGTTAATTCTTAAGTGAATGAAAATGAATGAAAAAGTATTTATTACTATGTGTCAACCATTGTGTTAAGGAGGAGATACAAATACAAAAACAAAGCTATCCCTGCCCTCAAGGAGCTTATATTTTTCTAGGGAAGAGAATACATATAGAGGAGTGGTGACCATGGAAGCACATTTTGGTTTCCAGATTCATAGGGATGGTGAATTTAGTCAAAGTAGAGTTGATAGACACATTTTTTTTTTTCTAGAGGCTATGATAGATTTGAAGTGTCATTTGTCTGCCTTCTTACCTTTTTCTTCTCCCACTTTCTATCTTCCAAATGACCCAGGCTTTATTGTAAGTGGGACCAGACCTCTAGAAAAATATAGTCTGTCCAGTCATTCTACCCTTCCTCCCCACCCATTCCTGACTTTTAATCCTCATTGACCCCTCCACTAGCCTTCAGGCTCCAAAGAGTGCTAGAAGATAGGTTTTCACTGTAGTTCTATCACTTGCTAGCTATACAACTCTAAGTAAGTCACTGAACGTCCTTAAGCTTTATTTTTTCAATTTGTATTCTCTGGCTTTCCCATGTCCTGGAAATATTGTGAGGAGCAGATTAAATGAGTATAAAAGTGCTTTGTAAACTGTATAGTGCCATACATGCATCATCATTATTATTCTGGCTCTTAGTGCCTTCCTGCTGCTTTCTCCTCCCTCCATAAATAACCAATAAGCTTAATCACACTGAAAAAAAAAATTGTAGTTCTAGAGCTGGAAGGACCTTAGAGGCCATCTAGTCCAGTCCATTCATTTCATTGATGAAGAAACTATTTCCCATTGAAATTAAGTGCTTTCCCAAAACCACACATGTCAGAAACAGGATTTGAACTTAGATACTTTGACTACTGAGCCTGTACTCTTTTCTGTTACACTTCTGTAAGATTAGTGACATTTGATGACCTCTCCTAGAGGAATTTTGATGTTTTTTTTGAGACTGAGTCTCCCTATTCCACCTAAACTGGAAACACCATGGCCACTCATAGGCCCAATCTCATTATAGCTTTGACCTGCTTGGTTTGTGACCTGGGTTGATTTGCCCCTCCTTGGGTAGGCTGATGATCCTTTGCCACCTCCTCCCCATCCTCTCCCCGCCCCCCAAATAAATTGGTATGAGACTTAGTTTAGACATCCAATGTGTTTTAGCCCCCTTGTAGTTCAGAACTCTCCAAAGTCACTCATCCTCTCTTAATTGCCCAGTCTAATGAACTTTTCCTAATCTTCATCCTTTCTGACCTCTCTGTAACCTTTGACATTTTTTTTTAATCACTTTCTTCTTTTTGATACTCTCTTCTCTCTAGGTTTTTGTGACACTATTTTCTCTCAGTTCTCCTCCTACCTGTATGACCATTCTTTCTTTGTCTCCTTTGCTGGATATTCATCTATGTTTTATCCACTTGCTAGCTGGGAATCCCCCAGAGCTTTATTCTGGGCCCTCTTCTCTTCTCCTTCTGTACTGTTTCTCTTGGTGATCTCATCAACTCCCATAGTTGCAACGATTATATCTATGCTGAATTTCAAATCTATTTGTCCCAGGGGTGTGGAACCTGTGGCCTCAAGGCCACATGTGGCCCTCTAGGCCCTCAAGTCAAGGCCACATGTGGCCCTCTAGGCCCTCAAGTGCGATCCTTTGACTGAATCCAAACTGTTCCCCTCCCCTGGTAGCCCTACCTAATATCTCTTTTGACCTCCAATCTCAAATCTCAAGTTGTCTATTAGAAATCTGGTTGTCCTGTAGATATCTTAAAATCAACATGTCTAAAACTGAATTCATGATCTTTTCCCCCAAACCTTCTCTTCTTCCTAACTTCTCTATTACTGTTCAGGGTAGCAGTGTCCTCCCAGTCACCTAGGCTTGAAGCCCAAGTGTCCTCAACTAGTGTCCTTTTCTCTCTCTTTCCCTTCTCCCCATATCAAATTATTTGTCAAGTTCTATAATTTCTGCCTTTGTAACCTGACTCAGGTAAGCCCTCTTCTCTCCTCTAATACTGGTCCAGGACCTCATCACCTCACACCTGAGTTATTGCAAGAGTCTGTTGGTTGTTTTCCCCAAGTCTCTCTCACCCCAGTCCTTCACTTAGCTGTCAAATTGTTCTTCACAAAGCACAGGTCTAACTATACCATCACATTCTGCACGAATCCCTCTCTACCCCTCCATTTACTCTCCCCCCTGCCCACCCCTCTCACCAACAGGACCAAATATAAAATCTGTTTGACTTTTAAAGTCCTTCATAACCTGAACTTTTCCATCATTTCCAGTCTCCTTATGCCTGATTCCCTTTCAGGTATACTCCGCAATGCAGTGACACTGGCTTCTTTGCTCTTACTCATACAAGGCACTCTATCTCTCAGATCAGGACATTTTCTCTGGCCATCCCCCATACCTGGAGTGCTCTCTCCTTCCTCTTCTCTGCCTCCTGGCTTCCCTCAAGTCCCAGCTAAAACCTCACCTTCTGTGATAGAGAAGCCCTTCCCAGTTCTCTTTAATCTTAGTGTTTTCCCTCAGAGATCACCTCCAATTTATCCTTTATGTTTCTTGTTTGTATGTAGTTGTTTTCATATTGTCTCCCGTGTTAGACTGTGAAGTTAAGAGCAGGGACCATTTGTACCTGTCATTTTTTTGCCTTTGTATCCTGTCACCTGCCATTTAGCATGGTGCTTGGTACATAGTAGGCACAAAATAAGTGTTTATTGACTGGTGACTGACTACTTAATCTATATTTATTGTTTAATGCTGGTATTGACAGATCAGAATTATTTTTGACCTGGAGGTCTTTCCTGGCTGATCTTCATATATTACATAGTCACAACTACCAGACCACTTCCATCTAAACCTGACCTTCCAGCCTCAGTTACCTCTGAACTTGAACTGTGTTGCCTGAGTTGGCTGTTTGCTGGAATTCTGGTGGTGCATCAGGATCCTGATCAAAACCAACTGGCTCCTTTGAATAGACTTCCTGGCTGGGGAAGGGAAGGGAATTTTCATCATTATGCTGAATTGGAAAATATTCTGCAAAAGCGTGAGCTGGGAGTGAGAGAAGACTAGGCGTGTTTGGGAGGTAGAATTCCTTCCTGCAGCTGACTTAGATTGTGTTTGTATGGAAGCCACATGCCAAATCTTTCTCCCTCCTAAGGTGGGGGTGGTGGGGTGGAGGGGAATAAAAAGGGAGGTAGATGATTTGAAAATAGAAACAGAAGAGATGAGAAGAAGACTGATCCTTCTGGCCAGCATTGACTGGTAATTCCATGGAGGGGAGAGGAAAAGGGGGCTACCCTGAAACACCAGAGGCTATGGAGCTCACATAATGTAATGCAAACGGTTCTGGAGCTGAAGAAACTGGGTTCAGAGGTGGCTTTGCCACTTCGTTATTTAGGTGACTTTAGGAAAGTTACTTAATCTCTCTGAATCTCAATTGTCTTATCTGTTAAATGGGAAGTGGGTGGAGTAGATGACTACTAAGGTGATATTCAGATCTAAATCTATGAACTTATGATGGAATGATCTTGGGTTTCAACTCTCTATTAGCCCAAGTATTGAGCCAGGATGAGTAAGAGAGAAGGATAGGTGCAACATTCTCCCAAGTTTAATGTGCTCATCAAATCAGGCCAGAGGTTCCTTCCTTTCCTTCGTTCCAAAGGAGATCCTTATGTTTCTAGATCTGGTCTCTCTGATATCCTGGAACAAAGAAATAAAGGAAAGTTCAGTATAAATCTGGAATTCTGTTCTGTTTAGGGAGAATTGTGCTAAGCCCTGTGTGCTGTGTGGCCTAGTGCATAGAATGCTGTCCTTAGAGTTGGGAAGACCTTGTTTCAAGCCTTTGACACATATGAGATGTGTATCACTTAACCCTTCAGTGCTTCAGACAACTCCTTAAGATTGTAAGTTATGGAGCAAGTGGATATGTGCGCTGGCTAAAAGAATGACTTTGTTGGGCATTTCATACACAAATGAAATCACAGGTCCACTAAGAAAAATAATTAGCTATATAATATCCAAGCAAGGCAACCAGTTTAGTGAAAGGCCTTGAGTTTGGGTAAATGATGACTGGTTGAAGGAATTGATGTTGTTTGACCTGGAAAAGAAAAGGCTGGGGAGTAGATTTTGATATCTTTTCTCAAGTACTTATCACAAATCTAGAGCTAGAAGGTACTTCAAAGGGCATGTAGCCCAACCTCTTCATTTTATAGATGTGGAAACTGAGCCGCAAGAAGTTTGTTACTTGTCTAAGGTCACACACATTAGAGGCATCTAGATGGCATAGCAGATAGAGTGCTAGACCTGGAGTCAGGAAGATCTGAGTTCAGATTCAACCTCTGATACTTCCTAGAAGTGTGACCCAGGAAAAGTCACAACCTCTGTTTGCCTCATTTTCCTCATCTGTAAAATGAGGATAAAAATATCACCTACCTCCCAGGGTTGTCATGAGGGTCAAGTTAGATAACCTTAGTCAAGTACTTTGCAAGCTTTTCAAAGCCTTATATAAAGGTAGAATTTGAAACTAGGTCCTTTGACTCCTTAACCAAGAGTCTTCATACTGTACTTCCTGGTTCTATTGAAAAACCTTCATTTGGAAGAAGAATTTGGTTTCTTCTGATTGGCCACAGAGAATAGAACTAGGAGATAAAGGTCAGGAGTTGCAAGGGGAAAATTCAGATTGGTTCCAGGAGAAACTTTCTGACTATTAGAGCTACCCTAAAGTGGAATGTAATGCCTTGGGAGGTAAGGCATCCCCTCCCTGGGCCTCAGTTTCCTTACTCATAAAACAATAAGGTTGGACTAGATAGCTTTTAGCTCTAGACATATGATCCTACTAGCCAGTGACCTTTCACTAGGGGGTCTTCAAGCAAAGGCTGGATGACTATTTTGAGGCATGTGGAAGTAGTTCCTCTTCTGGGTAAGGGTTGGACCAGATATCTCTGAAATTCCCGATTCAGAATATCAGGGACTGGGATCTAGGAGGCCTGCATTCTAGCTGGGGCTTTCTCAGGGAATGCCTGACCTTGGGTAAGTTCCTTCTTTTTCTCTGGGCCTCAGCTCCCTCCCTCCCCATCTTTTTAATGCCTTGCCAGGTCTAAAGTTCTGTATTCTCTGATTCTATCACCTAGGAATCTGAGGACCTAACCCCCTTTGAGATCCATACAGACAGACTTGAAAAATAGATGAATAGTTCTGCTGGGTCAGGGGTTGGAGCTTAAGAAAACCTTCCTTTTCAAAACCTCCCTTTTCCCTTTCAATTCAAGAATCTTAACAAAGATTTAGGAAAGCCAGAATATCTAGAAGCTAGGGAAGAGGGATGATAGATTTATATTTGGATCTAGATGAGACCTCAGAAGTCATCTAATCTGACCCTCTCCTTTAACAGATGAAGAAGCTGGCTTCATAGAAGGGAAGTGATTTGTCTAGGTTCACACAGGAAATAGGTGTTAGACCTGGACTTTGAAATTAGGTCCTCTGACTCCAAGTCCAGAACTCTTACACCAGTACCATGATGGTGTCCATGGTGACACAGAAGCAGACCCCACCAAGGAGAGGACCCAGTTGGGCTGGATCTTGACAATATGATGGAGTTGGCATAATTTCAGGACTAACGGACTAACTAGAACAAAGGAATGGAGATGGGAGGTAGCAATTAGGTTAGGATACTTGGTGTATTTACTGCTTGAGGGGGAATAACATGTAATTAGCTTGGAGAGATAGTCTGTATTGTTTTGGATAAAAAAACAAAACAAAACTTAAGAGTTAATGGGGAGCAATTGAAGCTTCTTGAGCAGTAGAGTGACAGGGTCAGATATGTATTTTATGAACATCAATTTGACTACTGTGTGGGGGGTGGATTGAAGAGGTTGCCTGTTGGTTACAGGGAATTTTATTAGAAGGGTATTGCAATAATCCAGGCTAGAAATGCTGAAGGCCTAAACTAGGATGAATAAAGGAAAAAAAACTATATGAATAAAGGAAGAGGATGGATAGAAGAGATGTTGAAAAAACAGAATTGCAAAGACTGATTGGATGTGGGAGGAGAGGGAAAATAAAGAATGGAGGATGACTTATAGGTTATGAACCTAGGTGACTAGAAAAATAGTAGTACCTTCAGCAGAAATAGGGAAGACAGGGGTTTGGGTGATTTTAGGGGAAACATGAGTTAGATTTTGGATGTGTTAAGTTTGAGACTTCTCTGGGACATTCAGGTAAAGATATCCAATAGGCTGTTGGAGATAAGGGATTAATTATAGTGTTTATATTTGCATCCTTAGCACCTAACACAGTGCCGTGGCACACAGATATATTAAAATATTTGTTGATTAATTGATCTGCAGCCTCTCCAATTTTCTTTCTTTTTTTTTAAACTTTAAATATTTGGGGTATTTTTTTGGAGGGGGAAAGGCAATTGGGGTTAAGTAACTTGCCCAAGGTCACACAGCTAGTTAAGTGTCAAGTATCTTAGGCTGGGTTTGAACTCAGGTTGTTCTGACTTCAGGGATGGTCCTCTGTTCTTTGCGACACCTAGCGGCCCCTTTTAAAAACTTTTTAATGTTTTTTTTTTTTCAATGTCATTATCGTTTCCCTAGTATCCTCCCAGTCCCTTAGGCTCACAATGTAGGTGGATTCCTCACTACCTCTCACTCTGCATATCCAAGCTGTTGCCAAGGCCTGTCAATTTTGCCTTTGTAACATCTGTCAAATATGCCCTCTTCTATTCTCTGACACTTCCACCAATCTAGTGCAGGCCTTCATCACTTTATGCCAGGACTATTGTAATAGCCTGCCAGGCACAGTACTTAATAAATGTTCATTGATTGATTGATCTATCCTACTTCCTCTCTCAGAGGCCAATTTCTTATAACAAGTAGTATTTTTTAAAGATAAAAATAGAAAAGAAAAGACAGGTGGAAAAAATCAGCATAACCGATTAATAAATTGAAAAAGTCCAAAGCCATATTCAGTGTGCTACACCTGTGGATCACCCATCTCTGTGAAAGGGCAGGTTAGGAGTGACCTCTCATATCTTTCCTTTTGAGCCATGCTTGTCCTTTATGATTTGCCAGCATTTTTGGGTGTGTGCTCAATTTTTCTTTCCATTTACATTGCTAGAATAGTTATGTATATTGTTTTCCTAACTTTGTTTACTTCACTCTGCATCAGTGCATATAGACCTTTCCATGCTTCTCTGTGTTAATCACATTCATCATTTCTTACCGCATGATAATATTCAATTACATTCATGTGCCACGATTTGTTGAGCCATTCCCCCATCGATGGGTATATACTTTGTTTCCAATTCATTGCTATCACAAAAAAGTGCTGTTATAAATATATTGGTATATATAAGGACTTTCCCCCTAATCAATGGCTTTCTTGGGCTATAACTAATGAAAGAACCTGTGAATCCAAGAGCAATGGTCATTCTGGTCACTTATTTACATAATCTTCCTACCTTTTTTCAATTTTCTGTGCCTTCCTTACCCTTTGCATCAAATTCTATTTCCAGAGTCCTATTCTAACCTAGGTACCTTCTATGAAAGAGGATAGTTTATAGATATGCTCTCCCATGCCAAGGTATGAAGGATAATACCTTATATATACTAGGTGGTTACTAACTATTCATTGAATTGAAGGAATATTTGAGAACTCAAAGTCTCTTTATTGGTGTCATGAAAAGGTACTGGATTTTCAGGGAGAAGACCTGGATACAAATCCTGATTCTTTGACTTACCTATAGCCCCTCCAATACATGAGGTCCTGAAAAAACCCCCAAACCCAGCCCCCCCACTATCCCAGATTTGAGGCATTCTGTGGATCAGTACCATACAAAATTACAACTTAAAAATGCCCACTAATGCATTTACTTTTGTCAACCAGCCACAGACTACATTAATTCAAATCAAAAGATAGGAGAGAGTAGGAACTGACGGGCTATTTCAATACTTTATGTGTTTTCTGTGTCTATTTATGGGCTCTTGTTAGTCCTTTTTTTCTTCTTTTTTTTTTCTTTTTGCATTTCCATGTGAATAAAAGAAAGACTATCCTATACCCAATATACATTCAGTACCTTGAGTACTTGTATGAAAGCTAGGGACCCTGTTTGGGAAAGCCACAATATTAGCTTTACCGTGAGTAAATTAGGGAATTTTTTTGGGGTAGCTGTAGGTGTGAATAAAAAGCCAAAGAGAGGAAATGACACATTTAGAAAGGTCTTCATGTTTTTTAGAAAAATGAGTGACTGAACTTATGACTGAGCAAGAGGTCCTTGTTTAAAGGTTAAAGATTAGGCTCAGAGTCCCTTCCCTAAGGTTGGAATTGCAAATTCCTGGAATCAAAAAGATCCTAGTGAATTATTCCTTTATTTGGACTGTGTACATGTGGGTCTGATAACGTATATTAGTGCATAGGTCTGTGGGTCTACCTTTATGGATGTATGTCTGCCTCGTAATGATATGGTATGGATTGGCCTATATGCTGGGTCAGGTAGTATCATTACCCTTGAGTAGCAATTAAAACTATCAGCTGAGACAAGTGACAAGGGTCAAAGCTGGGGAAGGCAGGAGCTCTGAAGTTGGAGGGAAGGTTTTAACAATATTATCACGTAGGAGCCTATTTGCCAATCCAGGCCATTTTGTGGATTTGATATTGTCACTAGAGCGGGACTCTGAACTCTGCTGACAGCCACTAGAGGGCATTTAAATTTTAAATGCCGGCTGCTCTCAGAGAGGACAATAAGAAATATGTGTGTTTTTTTAAAAAATAATTTGAAAACCAGAGGCAAAAAAGAATCCTGCTTATTTCCCTGCTGCTCTTGTCTTCCTGCTTTTAACGAAAGGCCTTTTCCCTCTTGGCCCATATCCTATCAGATACCCCAAAGGAAAGTAAAACTCAACAGACACTCTCAGAGATAAAAACCCCAGTAAAAGTTTCTGCTTCTAAACCTTCTTTTATGGCGCTGACTGGGAGTATTCCTGAAAGGATATTTTGGAAAGTGAAATGATCCATTTGTCCCCTTGTAAAATGCAACCTGGGCTGCTGGAGGCATGGTCTCCTCCTGCTGCCGGCAGCCTGCTCATTCCATACTCTGTAGAAGCCATGGAGCGGCTATGGAACGAACAGAGAGACACAGCAAGCTATACTCCTTTGTTTGTGTGGAATGGGCCCCCCAGCAACAGTCATTGGTCGCACTAAGTCATAGGCTCAGGGTTCAAAACACTTATCTGAAGGCAGGTTATGTAGCTACCCTCACAGTATGATATAAAGGGCCTTGGAAGGCTGCTTCACCCTCAAAACATCTCTAGGCATTTAAAATTCCACCCTTAGAGATTCATTCCTTTGAGTCTTCAGCAGCTCCCCTCCCCCCCCATATTCAAGTGCACATATCCCTGGGGAAAAAAGGAATATCTGAAATTGTTGGGTGTTAATAGCTCAGTGGGGACTAGCTAAGAGCTAGCTTAAAGCAAGGCCTTGAGAAAGGGGATATAGAGATTTCTAGATTTAGTATGGAAGTCAGGACTGAATCAAAGAGAAAGAGGAATAAATAGAGAGCTTAACTAATGACAAGGACTTTTTTGCCTTGACATTACTGCGTATGAAGTTCCTCCCATCTTCTACCAGAACACTAAAGGCAATATTTAGGTATTTATACCATAGTCAAAAGAGCGGGGTGGAGGAAAGGCATTAAAAACTGAAAATTCAACTCTTGTTTTAGGAAAGTAATATAGGAAGATGCAGCAGAGGATCTATCGACTTTCAAAGAATTCAAGTAAACAGGGCCAAAGGAGCACATCCCGATCTCCAGGAAGGCTGGCAGATACAGGACCAGAGATCTATTGCTGGAAGGACCTCAAAGATCATCTAGTCCAAGCCCCTCATTTTATAGATGAGGAAACTTTTTTCCAAAGAGGCTAAGTGGCTCATCCAGGGTTACACAGGGAGAAAGTGGCTAAGCTGGGATTTGAACAGAGGTCCTCTGCCTGTGCCTCTAGTGTTTTTCTCTATCAGCAAGTTATCCACAAACTGGAAAATGGGGGTGATGTCAAAGGACTAGAGATAGGAAAATGTTCTGATTTTCAAAAAGTGAAAGAAGATAGAGTCTTTAAAGTATAGTCTGGTGAACTTGATTTCTTTTTCTGGAAAGATTTTAGGGTGTATGAATTAAAGCTATGGCTTATGAACATTTGAAAGTGAAGTGGTGATTACTCCAAGTTAGTGTGCTTCTTTTGAACAAGATTAACTTCATTCTTTTTTTTTTGGAGGGGGGGAAGTGTTAATAAACTACCTTACATTTATGTAACCCTTTAAGGTATGTGAGGCACTTCACAAATATTATTTCATTTGATCTTCACAAAAGGTCTAGGAAGTAGGTGCTTTTATTGTTTTCATTTTGCAGGTGTGGAAAGTGAGGCAGATAGAGATTAAGTGATTTGCCCAGGTCATACAGCTAGTGAGTGTCTGAATCTGAATTTGAACTCAGGTCTCTCTGACTCAGGACCCATTGTGCTATTCAATGCTTCGCTTAGCTGCCATTACTGGGTTGGAAAAGCAGGGTGATGCTGTAGACCTAGTAGATCTGGATTTCTTTAATAATGCATTGTTAATGGTTTTTTTTATATCATTGTCACTTTCCCATATCCTGTCCCTGTCTGCATCCCATAGAACCTTCCTCTGTAACAGTGAAACAAGCCCCCACACTGGTCATGCCTGACATGTGACCAGGTCTAAATCTTGAATCTCCTACCTCTCTTCTGAGAAGCAATCGCCTTCTGGAGGAAGGTTGATTGTTGCTCTGATCAGCTGATTTTTGTTGTTATTACTTTTTTGTGCTTGTGGTCAATGTATAAATTCTTCTCTTGGCTCTTCTTACTTCTCTCCATCATTTCATGCAAATCTTTGCTTCTCTGAATTCTTCATATTTGTCATGTCATGTGGCACTGTAATATCCCAAAATTTGTTCAGCTATAATCCAATTGATGAGCATCTACATAATTTCTGTGTTTTTTTTAAGTGCTGCTAGAGATATATATTTTTTTGTATATATAAGACTTTCCCCCCCAACCCACCCCACTCTCATCTTTGGCCTTTTTGGGTGTGCTGCAGCTAGCTTGTACATATTGTTAAAATTTCATTGTGAGTATTTATTCCTAAGAAATCACCAAGTCCTATAAATTGGGTTGATTTGTTGTTTTGTTGATTGCCTAGACTTAACAAAGTGATGGAGAAAATGTTAATAGTGCAGGTTAAATTTAAAAGTGTATTGTGTGTGCATTTTCCCCTGGTGAGCTGGTTGTTAAACATTTATCAGCATGCCTCTGAGTATATACCAGTGTGGTTTATGGTTTATTGACTTTCCTAAGAAAAATAAGGACTGGACATGTGATTTCACTGCTAGAGGAGACTCCTGGTGAGGAAACATCTTGTTCTGATGCAGAATTGTACTTTCTCTGTAATTTATAATCTTAGTTGCTTAGAGATCCAAGGGGTTAAATGAATTTCTCTGCTTACACAGCATACTGTGGAACCTGAACCCAGGTCACCCTGGCTTCAAGGCCAACTCTTTATTCACTTTTTTTTTAAATTTTGGAGAGGAAGGCAAGGAAATTGGGGTTAAGTGTGCCCAAGGTCACACACAGCTAGTAAGTGTCAAGTATCTGAAGCTGGATTTGAACTCAGGTTCTCCTGACTCCAGGGCTGGTGCTCTATTCACCGCACCACCTAGCTGCCCCTCCACTTTTTAAATGTACAAATTGTATTTATTTTTCTTATGACAATATTCTAGAAGCCCTTAAGGGATATCAAACATTTAGGATTTTATATCCAATGGCTTTGGCAGGAAGATTGTTATGGAAGCTGGCCTAAATCGTGCCACAATTTTTATGAGACCTCCATACTTTTCCCCAGATCTCTCTGGTTCCGTTGTGCCCGCCACCGGGGGTCACTATGCTGTTCTTTTCTTTTTATACATGGGCATATCTCCTGCCTAAATAGAATTCATCCCAAGCAAAGACTCCCTTGGTTTTCACAAGAAAGCGTCCTCCCTGTGGTTGTATAGTCCATATTTCTAGGCAGCAAATTGGTTTTAAACCACAGTTTTCCAGATATGTGGCTATTCTAGAAGTCCTGTCTCCAGCAAGCTCTCCAGGCTCAAAATGGTGGACAGAGTTCCAAATAGTTTTATCAGAATAATTGGACCAATCCACATCACCAACAATAGTGCATTACTGCACTTATCTTTTGGTACCTCTTCTCATGTAAACCATTTTTGCCTTTTATCATCTTTAACAATCTGGTGGGTGAGCTGAAACCTTAGAATTGTTTAATTTGCATTTTCCTTTCTATTAATAATTTGAAACATGCTTTCATATGGTTGTTGACAGTTTGCATTTCTTCTTTTGAAAACTGCTTTTTCATATCCTTTGACCGTCTACTGGGGAATAGCTCTTGGTCTTAGGTATTTGTAGTGATTTCCTATATATTTTGAATATCAGTCCTTTATCACCTATTTGCAATGTGAAGATTTTTTTCTTACTTGAGAACTGAATTAAAAAAATTCTAGTTGCAATCATTTTGTTTAGTTTTTTAAAAAAATTGGGTAATCAAAATTTGTTTTATCTTTTATAATCATATTTACCCTTTAAGAATTTTCCTCCTAGTTCTAGATTTGAAAGTTACCTCTCTCTATTCTCTAATTTTCTATTATAGTTATTTTTTTGTGTGTTGTTTAAAACAGTCTTTATGTTAAGGTTGTTTATTTTGTTATATGGTTTTATATTGGTCAGAACCTAATTTATGCCAAACTCCTTTCTAGCTTTCTTGTCAAATAGGAAAGCCTTGACCCTAAATTTGGAGCAAGGATTCAGCAATTCCTGAATTTCAGCACAATGTGACAAATTCTCATGATAACTATATAAGGAAAATGGAAAGGTATGAGCTAGATCAAAGGTGAGGAGCCTGTAGCCTTGAGGCAGCATGTGACCTTTTATATCCCTTTTGACTGAGTCCAAGTTTTACGGAACATATCCTTTTATTAAAGGGATTTGTTCTGTGAAGTTTGGATTCAGTCAAAGGGCTGCGCTTGGGGACCTAGAGGGTCACATGTGGCCTTGAGGCTGCAGATTCTCCACCACTGGGAGAGATGATGGCATGGTTAGGTGGTTTTGAATTTAGTTGAATGACTATACCCAAAGAGTAGTTTAATGCTAGGTTGCTTTTAACATGGAAAGAGGTTTCTAGTGGAGTTATACAGGTATCTGGCTTTGTGCTGTTCCAGATGTCTACCACTTACTTGGGTAAAAGTGTAGAAGGCAAACATTTGTGGATGACAAATCTGGGAGGCATGGTTAGCATACTGGACACGAGAGTCCGGATCCAAAGAGATCTCAGCAGGCTGTCACCAGAGATTACGTCTAATAAGGTCAAACTCAACAGGGATAAACATGAAGTTCAGAGCTCAAGGGATCAACTACACAACTTCAGGACAGAGGAGGCATGTCTGGAAAAGGCTGGAAAGGCCACAGGCTTTTAGTGAACCGCAAACTCAATGGAAATCCAGAGGGTGACATAGTAAAAACAACAACCCTGCCCCCACAAACTACTCTTTAAGCTACATCAATAGATGCCGTGCCCAGAGTGAGAAAGTGGCTGTTCTATGTGTACCCTGGTCTAATTGCTCCTGGAATACTGTGTTCTCTTCTGGTGGTTCCATTTGAGGAAGAGCACTTGGCATCGGAGGGGCATCTGGAGAAGGGTGGCGTATTGTACTGTGAAGGAACTGAAGCTCCCACCTAAGGAGGACCACACGAAGGAATGGAGGCTCCTTCCAGTTCCACATTTCATGACCCTGTGTTTAGCCCCAAGAAAAGAGGTCTTTGGAGGGAGTGGGGCCCGAGCACAGCGTTCAAGTATTTGAAAGATTTTCAGGTGGAAGAGGCAATGAACTTGTTTTGCTTGACTCCAGCCATATTTCAGCCCAGTATAACGAGTAACTTTCTTTTTTTTTTGCCTTTTTTTGGGGGGGGGAGGGCAAATGGGGTTAAGTGACTTGCCCAACATCATATGGCTAGTTTTATGTTGTGTTTGAGGCCTAATTTGAACTCAGGTCCTCCTGATTCCAGGGCTGGTGCTCTATTCACTGCACCACCTAGCCGACTCACGAATAACTTTCTAACCAATAGAATGTAAGGGATTACTTTGGGAGGCAGTGGGTTCTTTCTCACTGAGCCTGAGGATTTCACATGAAGGCCAGATGACCACTTGTTGGGGAGATTGTAGAGGAGATCCTGGTCAGATAGAGGTTGAATGAAAAGTTTCCTAAGCCTTTTCCCGCTGTGAAATTCCATACTTCTGGGAAGTGCAGAAATGTCTCTGAGCAAAGGCTATTTAGAACTACTGTTTAGAACCAGTCACCCTCTCATTCATGAAGCTAGAAATACCAAAGTCATTAGCAAACTTTTTTAAAAACAAAATTATTGACAAAATCTACTATACTTGAAGACAGCCATGTGCCCCTAGAGCCTTGTGCTAATAACTTGATGGGGGAGAGAGAGGGATGGAAAGATGAATAAATTACAGTTTCTCCCCCCCCCCCATTACTATTTTGTTGCGGGGAGAAAGGACACACATATTAAGAAATAAATAACACAGCAGGGTAACTTCTGACTGGAAGAAGGCAACAAGAGCTATAGGAGCTTTATGGAAAGAGAGATCTCTGAGGGCTGGAGTAGTGAAGGAAAGCTTCTTGGAGGCAATGGGATTTGACTTGGGTCTTGAGTAAAGAGCAGAATTTTAGCAGATGGAAAGGGGAGGGAATATTAGAGCCAAAGGGTAGGTCTTGAGGAAAGGGTGTAAGGGCAAGGAAGCACATTCCATGCTCAAATTATGGTCAATAGAGATAAGACTGGAGGGAGACTGGGGCCATATTACTGAAGCACCTGAGTGCTGGGGCAAGGAATCTAGAGTCCTAGGGGTGGTTGTAAAAGGAGCAATGCACTGGGAGGCAGGAAACCCAGGTTTTAATTTCATCACCATCATTAGCTAACTTTGTAGTCTTGAGCAATTTTCTGCTCTAGTCTGGGCCTCAGTTTCCTCATCTATAACACGATTGGATTGGACTAGATATCCTTGCAGCCTTGACATTATCTGATCCTTTTATAATATAAGACTTTATCCTATAGGCCACATGTAGACATTGACAGGTTTTTAGTAAGGGAGTAATATGAACAAACAATAACCTCTCTGCAGTCTGGAAAACTGGAAAAATTAGAATTTGAGGAGAGAGCTATTTTGGTCTGGAAATTGGACATCGTCTTTGCTGAGCTGGCATTGGGTCAAGTGAATGCTTTACAAAGTAACTTTAGGAGGAGGATAACCACAGATATTTATATAGTATTAATATAATATTCACAATATTTATAATACATACAATAAATAGACCATAGAAAGGTTTACAAGGTGATTTCCTCATGATATCCCAGTGAGGTAGGTCATGCAAACGACACCCATTTTATGAGTGAACAAACTGAGACTCCTAGAGGAGTCTCTTCATCAGACCACTTGCTATGAGAATAGCAATAACAGCTAGTTATGAACAGAGTCCATAGCTCCTCTCTTTGTAGTGTTAGAAGGGAGAAAAACAGTGCTGAATGAAGAGCTAGAACAAAGCTGCTGAAACCTCAGGCTCTCACATCTGTACCATGTACCTGCCCTGGCATTAGCCACCCCAGTGATCTCTTGCTTTCGGGCCATTTGTAAAGGAGAAGGAAGTGTTTTATGTGTGGACTCCCTCAGTCTTTGTTCCCCTTGGTAAGCTCATGCAGATAATAAAAGCTAATTGAGGGTTTATAGTTTTTAGCATTGATAGGGGGACCTTTAAGGAAAGTAACCTAATGTGGAACTGTAGGTGGGCCTAAATTTGAAGTCAAGTTCGAGTAGACACAGGAGAAAGGGCTTGCCTTATGATCCAGAAGTATCTTTTTGAAGCATAAGGTTTAGAGCAGGGAGATCCCTTACAGGCTCTTCTCCAATTCCCTTTTTTTCCAGATGAGGATACTGAGTGCAGTGAAGTGGCACAGGTGGCAAGCAACAAAGTCTGGATTTGAACTCGGGTCCGTTGACTCCAAATCCAGCATTCTTTCCGGTGTCCATTTTCTTGTCATCTGGGTTTCCAAATGTCCGAGAGGATTTTGTTTTGGTGGGAATGTAGGAAAGGTGAAAGTTTCTTTCTCCAGTAGTCCTAGTGCCTGTCAGAGTCTAAAGGAAGAAAGCAGCTGTGACCCTCGCTTGTAAGCTCGTCCAAGGGAACTGGCAAAGTGAGTTATTTTCCCCTTTTAGCTCTCTAGAGTTTTGTATGTTGCTTTTGTTCTGTCACGGCACAGAGTGGAAGTGGCAGAAATGGAAGGGCTTAGGGGATTTGCATAGTTCTCAGTTAATAAGGGATTTCTTATGTTTTTTGTGTTTTTGGTTCCTTTCCCCACCCCGGGGTTTGTTTAACTTTGTGCCTGGCCCCCTTCTAAGGTGAGATTGTACTGCTTGGGCTCTGGGGCACACTCAGTCTCTATCAGCACACAGGGAAGCTTTACAAAGTCTCTATAGATCTCGACAGGAAACCAGGGCTGAAATCCCTGGATCTCTAGTCATTTGGAGTATAAATTGAATGTAGTTTTTCCTGTGTATGTTTTGGGGAGGATGGTCCGAGAGATGGTATGGGCTTGGGGAGTGGACAGAAGTATCTCTCCAGGGACATCTTGAATGGCCTGGATGGATGTGGAAGAAATGAAGGGTCCAGTTACTGAAATCAACAGTTATGCTTATGACATTTCTGAAGAATGGTTGAACCTGGGCTTGGCTAACCTCTTGAGGACTTATTTTCCCCAACCTTTCCCCATCCCCCATCAAGATATGTTGAACTAGCTGTCAAATTGACAACTGAGGAGAAATGGGAACCACTTTCCTAAAGAAGGGGTTGATGAACATGTTGGGATCAGGGGCTCTAAATTAGAGTTCTCCGGTTCAGGAACACCCATTCCCCTTTCCATCCCACAATGTGAGATCCAATTCAGAGACAGATCTCTCTCTCTCTTCCTTTCTCCCACACTCCCAAGCTGTTAGGGCACCTCGATTAACTTGATGTCTTCTGGCCAGCACAACAAATTTACTATCATTACAGCTTTGTAATTAATACCCTTTGCTTTCTGCTCCTAGATCAGATGTGATTGATTTAAGGGAATATTTTAATCTGGAATCTTGGAATAGAGTGATAAGAGAAACCATGGTGTAGTTGGGTTGCAATAGATATATTTATTGTCTGAGACTGACCATCAGATGAGTGGGGGTAGTTAATTACTGAAATGGATAGCTAATCACTCTCTGTTTTTATTATTCCTATTCCTGTCCTTCATGGGGTCGTTGTGAATTAGTACTGTGCCATTTTCTAAAATATCAGGCATTTTTATACATTAGGTATAGTGAATGGCAAATACTTGATGTAAAGTCTGCAGTTTTACTCCATAACCAGATTGTAAAATATGAAGTGAATTAATCATAACTGCAAAGAGTAATGGTACATTTTCTCTTATTTTATCTTTAGTGCCTTTCAGATCATGTTTTAAAACCTTCTACATCTGGTGTACAGAACGAGGCAGCGGCTTGGTAGTGGATAGCAAGAGGCAAAGGTCAGACCAGAGGCTGCACAAATATTGTGTACTGGATTTATTGTTTTAATTAAGAGGGTGGCAGTTCATCATAAAGTGTTTATGGCGTTTCTGCACAGTGCAGCATTTTGAAATCAGCTGTTTTAATGAAAACATAATGTCATATCTGTCAAAGTTCTAAATATTTTGAAAGTGAAATATAGAAACAAGAACTTTAATTCTAGGTTTACTGAGATTAGCTCATTGAATTGCTTTTAAATCCCTTAAGAGGGTCACATCATGGGTATTGTATGGTTCCATGTAGACGACTGGGGAAAAAAACCAAACAAACAAAAAAACAACAGCCCCACAGCATCCTCAGAGGTTCTGAAGCCAGTTATTCAATAGTGAAAATACAAGCTGAAGGTTAATGTATCGAAAAGCAAAACTATTATTGTTGGCATTGGAATTTTAGATGAAAGAAGCAATAAGGGGGTGAGTGGGTCTTTGTACTCTATGGAAGTGGAGAAGCCCAATGGTACCCAAAGGAAGCAGAATGACCCCTCAAAGCTGAAGAGAAATGGATCCTCCCTCCTTTTCTTCCCATTGTGATATTTCGACATC
The DNA here is from genome assembly GCF_028583685.1 of Petaurus breviceps papuanus. Lineage (NCBI taxonomy): Eukaryota > Metazoa > Chordata > Mammalia > Diprotodontia > Petauridae > Petaurus > Petaurus breviceps. The sequence continues at coordinate 17,672,665 of NW_027185754.1, read as the reverse complement.
ATAGGGTTTGCAACTAATTATTTATAATGACCTCAAAGATGCTAGGGTTTCATGGACTTTTAAGGCTGAACAGTTTGCAATCCTAGTAATTTTCTCTCATTGTTGTTAGGCATCCATGTAGATATGTCAGCTGTTCTTGGTTACATTTGTTAGAGAGTCGGATAAAATATTTGTATAATCTGGAAATTGTATTTTTTGCCGTACTCACATTGGAAACAGAAATTAAGCTTGTCATTAGATGCCAGGCCACAGGAGTTGACTGAACAGGGTAATGTATGTTCTATTCTGTGCTATACTTGGTCAAGTTTCATAGATATCGTATTCCACATTATTTTATTAACTTTAATATCTGCACTTCCTATTACCAGACATGCCTCTCATTCAAAGCACAGAGGCACAGTTCTCTAATCAGAAGTGACAAGCTATATACTTTCTTTCAGCCATTATTCGGTAGCCTAGAGCAAGGAACTCTGTTTCCTTGAAAATGTTTTGAATTGGGTTATTTTTATTGAAGTATTAAAGTCATTCTTCAGATTTTAGGCTATTATTTAAGCACTTTTGGGAGAATGCAATAACCTCCAGATTCCATAGTCTTTGTTATTTTAACAATCATAGTTGCTAAATGCATCTTTTTTAATGCTGGTTATATAAGTGTCTGAGTACTCATCTGACCGGGTGGAAGCTAACAGCATTTGGGTAATTATATAAAATTAGTAGGCTAAATTAGTGTAGGTAAGCATGGCAGTGTGATATTAAAACTGCTCACAAAATGGAGGGTTGGCTGGCCAGGTTTTCATATGATAAATTAGTGCTACTAATTATTTGATCATAGCATCGCTATAATTTGGTTAGAATAGTTGACAAACTGTCAAGGAATAGGAATTGGATAGAGAAAGGAGAATTTAGGAATAAATCAATAACAAAAACAACAACAACAGTAATCATAATGACAATAATGTCACTTATTATAATATCTAAAGAGGAAGTTATGGAAGCAATCAAAGACAGACATAACTGGAAAGCTGCAGGTCCTGGTTTCCTGAAGAATTTTTGGTTTAGGAAGCATATGTCAATGCACAGACCCACAGCAGGGGTGCTGCCTGCAAATCCCAGTCCTGGGAATCACTGTTTGTTCCTTCTTTTACCAAAAAGGGTGCTGGACTGTTGGTCATCGAATGTGACCCTAGAAGACCTGGGTTTGAGTTCTGCCACTTTTAGGTGATTAGGGGCATATTATGTCACATCTCTGAACTCTAGTTTCTTCATTTGTAAAAGTGAAATAAGAATACTTGCACTACTGACCATTGTGAGTTTTTATTATCGCCACTATCATTGTTATTATTTCAATCTCCATCAAGAAATAGTTAGACTTTATATAGCCCTTTCAGGTTTTCAATATGCTTTACAAATATATGGTTTTATCTTCACAAAAACCCTGGGAAGTAAATGTTATTATTGTCCTCAGATGAAGAAACTGAACTAGACAGAGAAGTAAAGTGATTTGTCCAGGGTCACACAGTTAAGAAATACCTGAGACAAGATTGGAACTCAGGTCTTCCTGACTCCAAGCCCAATAATCTATATTTACTGTGCTACTCCAGGGTATCCATTTTGGTGAGCAGTTTACCTGCAATTCAAGGTGATTGAAGAACAGAATGAATACCTGAAATTATCACAAGGAAGAATTGATGTAATTATTAGTCAATTAAAAATAATAGCTAACATTTATGTAACACCTACTATGTGCCAGGTACTGTTCTCAGCACTTTACAAATATTCTCTCATTTGATCCTGACAATAACTGTGGGAAGCAGATGTTATTATTATCCCCATTTTACAATGAGGAAACGGAAATAAATGGTTAAATGACTTGCCCAGGATCACTCAGCTAGAAAATATCTGAGTCTGAATTTGAACTCAGGTCTTCCTGACTCCGGGCCTGGCACTTTATCTACTGTGCCACCTAGCTGCCTTTAAAGTCAGTGTAAATAAGAATGCTTTATTCTGATTACCAAACAAATTTGACTCAGTTTATTACTTATAGTTATTAGAGATTTTCTGTTTTTATAATATTAACAAGCAATAAAATGAGCAGTTAAAATATTGACTAGAAAAGTGAGACAGTAGGTAAAGAACTGACCTAGAAGTCAGGAATACCTGGATTCAAGTCCCACTTTTCCAGATCCTGCCTGCCACCACCATTCCCAACTGCTAAAATGCATCCACAGTGGGGATCCATATGATCTGGAGAAGCCATTTGGCTCTAAGAAGTTTCTTTCAAGTCTCAATAAGGATATGGAGAATGATTTTTCCATTGAGGAAGACTACTCTAGCAGGGGAGGAAATCAGCATGGAATTATTTTGGAGAATCTCGGTCTGATTCTTGGGTTATCAAATTTGTTCTTGTCTCCCGTCCCTCCCTCCTTTCCTTCCTTCCTTCCTTCCTTCCTTCCTTCCTTCCTTCCTTCCTTCCTTCCTTCCTTCCTTCCTTCCTTCCTTCCTTCCTTCTCCTCCCCTCCCCTCCCTCCCTTCCTTCCATTATTCCCTCCCTCTCTTCCTTCATTCCTTCCTTCCCTTCTTCCCTCCCTCCTTCCTTCCCTTCCTCCCTCCCTTTCTCCATCCTACTTTTTCTTCTTCCCTCCCTCCCTACTTTCCTTCTTCCCTCTTTTCCTTCCTTCCTTCCTTCCTTCCTTCCTTCCTTCCTTCCTTCCTTCCTTCCCTCCCTCTCTCCTTTTCTCCTTCCCTCCTTCTTTCCTTACATCCTTCCTTACTTTCCATTGCTGATTGGCACAGAAGCTTTAACATGCTCAGCTTGCAGCCTGAGCTGGTGGTTCATTTCTCCTTAGGCAGCCTGTGGTCTATCACTCCCAGCTCCTAGCTCCCAGAGGTTCACATGGGTACTGGATGTAGTATGTGACAGTCAGTCAGCTTTGGAGTCCTATTGTAGCTCAGAAATCCTGAGCTTAAGAGACCCACCAGCCTTGGTTTCCCCAGTGACAGGGATTCCAGGAGTGTGCCACCATGTATGACTATATGTCATTTTCTACTTTTTGACACCTGGTTTTGTATCTCTCTATAGACTCTGATTTGGAAGGTACTTCACAGGTGATCCAGCCCATGAAAAAGTGTTTTTTGGATATCCCTGGCAAGTGGTCAGCCTCCACCTGAAGAACTTCAGCAACAGGAAACTTGTTACCTCTTGGGCAGACCGTTGCACATCTGCTGTTATTGTTTAGTCATTTTTCAGCCCTATCTGACTCTTCATGACCCCATTTGGGATTTTCTTGGCAAAGATACTGTAGTAATTTGCCATTTCCTTTTCTGGTTCGTTTTACAGATGAGGAACTGAGGAAAACAGGGTGATATAGCTGGTAAGTGTCTGAGGCTAGATTTGAACTCAGGAAGATGAGTCTTCCTGATTCCCAGGCGAGTGATCTATCCATTGTGCACCTAGTTGCTCATTGCACATCTAGGCAGATCTAACTGTCAGGAAGTTTTTTTAATATCAAATCTAAAACTGCCTTTTTTGGTAGCACTTTCTGGCGCCAAATGAAACAAATCAAATCCCTCTTCCATATGACAGTGCCATGTAATGCATTGAAAAGAGCATAGGCATGGGATTCAGCAGACCTAAATTCTAGTCCAAGTTGTCATACAGTAACCCCATGATCTTGGGCATCACTTCACTTCACTCAACTCAGCATTCTTCCTTATGAAATGAGAAAGGTAGCAGGATATATGTTTCATATGTTGTAGGGATCAAATACTTCAGAAAAAATTAGCGTTGTATAGATGCAAAATATATAGTAATAGGAATTAAGTGCACATTAACAGCTGATTTTGTGTCTCTCCTTGAGGTTTAAAAAGTGCTTTGTTTACCTGATCTCATTTTATCTTCACAATTAGCCTGGGAGGAAGGTACCATAGGTATTTTTATCTCCATTTTGTAGATCAGGAAACTGAGGCCCAAAGAAATTAAGTGACTTGTTCATGGTAACATAAATGGTGTCAGAGATGGGATTCCAATTCACATCTATCCTCTTTCCAAATCTAGTGCTCCTACTGGAGCAAAGAGCTGAACTAGAAGACCTGTAAGATTTCTTCCCAACCAGTATTCTGTGAGTAAGGGAACAGTCTAGCCTTCACTGAAATGGTGAATTTAATTACAATCTTTTTTCTCCTCTCTACCTTTCCTTTCTGATCCTTTGTGACTGTTTCAGATTTGCCCCATCTCTTTTATCCTGGTGGAGAGTTATTTTTCCTGCTCAGGTGTCAGGAATGAACAACCCCTGCCCTGGCTCATTGTATTTAGGATCACAGGAATTAGAATTGGAGGGCAATTAGGAGATCATCATCCAAGTGCCTCATTTAGCAGATAAGAAAAGACAAATGGCTTACCCAAGGTCATAGTAGTAAGAGGCAGAGTCTAGATTTAAAGTAAAGGGAACCCTAAAGACCATTAAATCCAGCCCCCTCATTTTACACATGAGGAAATTGAGGCAGACAGAGGTTACTTACAAGTGACTTACCCAGGGTCACATAGCTAATATCTGAAGCAAGATTTGAGCTGAGTTCTTCTCGACTCCAATACTAGCACTCAATCCATTGTGCTGCCTTACCACTTAGGCCTTTTGGTCCCCCATATCAGTTTTCTTTTGCAGACATCTTGCTACCTAGGAACCAGAAGGGAAAAAATCTCCAAAGAATGATCAGGGAAAAGGGATATTTTGGGGTGAATGTGATCCCTTCCAGTGCCCTTGAATTACACCAGATCAGCACTTGTCAATACTGCTTGTGTTTATTGTTTAAATGCCCCTAAGAGAGGGAAGTTTTCAAAATGTGGAGGAGTCCTTTGATCATTTAAAATCCCCCTGAATGAAGTCCTTTTGAGAAACAAAGACTTTCTGTGTGATAAACTCCTATGCGTTCTTCATTGTCCAGCTGAATGCCAACTCTCCCATGGAGCCTTCCTGACCGCCTCCTTTCTCTCCTCTCCTCCCTTGGCAGGATGCGATTGCTATTTCTTTTTAATTCCCATCATGATTTGTTTTTCATCTCTTGTGTATATCTCACTATCTTGTGTTAAACTTATTGGTGCACATGTCTCCCTTTATATAAATTCTTGAGGTCCAGAACTGCCTTTAAAAAAATGTTTTATTGATGCCATTTGCTTTTTTATATCAGAATCATTTAATTTCTCCCTCCTCCCACAAAGATTGAACCCTCCTTGTGACAGAGAAAAACAATTAACAAAAATATCTGGTATCATGATTACATCTGGTGATGTAGATAGTATTCTGTTCTGGTAGTTCTCCACCTCTCTGCTATGAAGAGATAGATATAGTTCATTATCAGAAGAACTCTGCTTTGCTAATCTTACTATCATTGATCCTAGGGCCCAACACCAACATTATGCCAGTATGCTCATACACACAAGGTATTAATAAATATTTGTTGAATAGATTTGGGAGATGAGGTATCTTTTTATATCTGGAAATAGAGACCTTTTCCTGTTTTTTTAATGGCTTTAACTTCATGAAATATTAGGACAGAGATGTCTCTAAGGAATTAAAATTAAAGTAATCATACTGGTCCCCATGCTTGTGAGGGGAGTTTTTTTGTGTAGTTTCATAAACTTAGTATGTGAATAATGACCCATGAAGGCAGTAGGTGGGGAGAAGGGGTTGATTTCACCAATGATCACTAAGAGACAGGAAGCTCAGAGGTTGAGTAAGTATACAAATCTGTGGGAAATATCATGTTTGTTTCCTCTTTCAGAGTTACTTTATTTTTCCTTTGAAGTTACCCTTGGAATGGTCAGTGTTGGAAGGGTCATGGAAAGACTGCCATATCAATACATTGTTGGTGGAGCTGAGAATTGGTTCAACCATTTTGGAAAGTAATTTGAAAATATTCTCAGAAAATGACTAAAATATCCATCCCCTTTGACCAGTGATCCTAAATGCTAGGCATATACCTTAAGGAGGTCAAAGATAGAAAGTTCCCTATACAACAAAACATCATAGCAGCATTTCTATGGGAGTAAAGAAATTAAAATAAAATAGATACACATTTACTTGGGGAATGGCTGAACAAATTGAGGTTCAAAACTGTAATGGAATATTACTGCACAATAAGAAATGAGGAATAGGGGAAAACTAATATGAAATGATATGTGAGGCAAGCAAAACCAGGCAGACAATGTACAGCAGTGTCATCTTCAAATAGAATCATAGGCACTAGCCTGTCCATAAACATCCCTGTAGGCTACCTTATGACTTAGAAGACCACACATGGACATTATCTGTGTTGCATTGCATTGTAAACTTTTGTTAATTTCATTTTAATCTGGTTCTGTGCACTCTGGAATGTTGTTGACCACACATGGCCTACGGACCACCTGGAGTATGACATCTCTGATGTCCACAATGACTACAGAAATGTAAATGGAAAGAACAAAAGCAACGACAAAACGTAATTGAATACTTCGTAATTATAATTATTGAATTTGACCCCAAACAAGAGAAGCACCTGCCTGTTCTTTGCAGAGGTGGGAGACCATAGGTATAGAACATTACACATACTGTCAGATTCAGTTGGTATTTTGGTTAGTTTTGCTGAATTCATTTTGCCTTCTCTTTTGTTATTATTTTCCCCCAAATTACTGAGCATTTATTCTCTCTTCCTCCCACGTCCTCCCAATTGAACCATAATAAAGAAAAGAAAAAATAAACACCTCATAACAAATATTCATAGTTAAAGCAAAACAAATTCCCATAGTGACCATGTCCAAAAAATGTATGTGTCATTCTCTATTTTAAGTTCATCACCTCTCTAGAAGGAAGGGAGTGAGTCCTTTAAAAATTTTTTTGTTATAAGGTATGGCTCTCTGGGGCAGAGAGTAAAGAGGGATGGAGTTAGAAATGAAGGTGATGTAAAAACAAAGGTCTCAGTATAATTTAAAAAGAGTTATTCTTGTTACTTATCTTAGATTTCCCTTGGATTCATATATGTTCCAGTCTTTCACCCTCTAATTGTGTGTGTGCGTGCGTGCGTGCGTGCGTGTGTGTGTGTGTGTGTGTGTGTGTGTGTGTGTGTGTGTGAAAAGAGAGACATAAATAGCTTGATTTACTCTAAATCCTGAACCCTTTTAGGAATGGCCCTGGTTTGGAACTCTGCATATTGGTGGTTTCAGGCAAATTCTAAAATCATCTAATCACAGAACCATTCAATGTTAAAACTGGAAAGATTATTTAGTTTTGGAGATCTTAGAGATTCTATAGTTTTTCATTTTTACGATGGTGAACCAAGTTTTAGAAAGGGGAAGAAGCTTGTTCAAGGTCATATTCCTAAGTTAGTGACCCCTCACTCACAGCCTTTTCCTCTCTCACGACATCACAAGGGATCGTGTATTGCTATTGCTTTGATGCTGGGCCATGCCTTGGAGCTGAGTATAGACAACTTCCTTGGTTTTCATCAACATTCCTCCTCCCAGATATCCTCCTGCTTTGGACTATGGAGGTCACATGAAGACTCCGTCTAGTTGCAGGGTCACACCTTTTTCTTTTTAACGCTTTCTCTCCAGGACTTTATTCACCTATCCCCCCAAGACACTGAATTTCCCTTCTCCCTTTTTTTTCCTTTGTCTTAGTGATGATTGACTCTCTATAAAGAGGTTTGTGATCTTTGTATTAGAGATGCTATATAAAAATGAATTGTATTGTTTGTATGGCTGTCACTGCGGACTCCTCCTTGCTGAAATTGACTGTAACAAGTGGTTGGGGTTTTCACTGGAGGGCAATTTATATTTATTTAAGCTGCCACCAACTCCTTATTTAGTTTGCATAAACTACTCAGGACAGAGAAGGAATCTCTCTGGACCCTCTTTATCTTATAAAAGTGTAGAGTGTTATGGAGGGTGGATCGCTTTTCTGGTGGACTCCTCTCCCATCCCTTTTAACTATGAATAATCAGTCACTGGGATAGAGGGATTAAAAAATAGATTTATTGCTATTTCTACAACTCAGAACTAGGGGATAAGTAAACACAACAACAGATGTATAGGAATATAAGTAGGAACACTATTTTATAATAACATGGAAGGAAACACATTTATGTACTGAAAACCATGAAAAATAGCTCTTATTAAGTGATTTAACATTTATTTCTCCTTATATACAGTTAAGTTTCTAGCCAGAGAACAAAAACACTCATGCCTATTTTGGCTCTCATGAAAGGCCTCCCTAAAGCCCCTTGTAAACTATCTGGATGGTGGGTTTATTTAGCTCATGTTTGATTCAGTAGAGAACAATGGCCCTCATTAGTGCCAATATGTAGGTAACTTGTCTATACAATCTCTTTTTCATGGATGGATTTCTAGAAAATGTATTTTGATTTTCTTTCACTATCACCCATATGTGGTCCTCTGTATGTTATCTCATCTTGGTTCTGGTGAAGTCTGTATTAGGTTTAAACCAGGGAAATATGTTGTATTTGACTCACATTTCTAGCTCTTCTTTTCCATTGTCCTCAAAACTGAGCCCAGAAAGAATGTTTCCAGCCAGGATTTTAGGTCTAGGCTGTGTCTCTTTTGGTAGCACTTAGTTCTTATTCATGGCAACACTTAATAAATCCTTTTCTATGATGATGATGAAACCCTATTTGGAAAAGACCAGTGCCTTTGATCATTTTTTTCCTGAATTATATTTATTGCATGGTTGAAATGACTTATCTATCAGAAATTAATTGGCGATACCACAGTAAAAAAAAATGATTCAATGATTATATAGTAGTAGATGCCATGGTCACAGGGGAATAGTCACAGACTATGAAAATGGTGATGTAAGTGATTTAGAATGGATTGGTTGGTAAAGTAGATAGAGAGCTAGGTTGAAATTTAAGGAGTTTTGGGTTCACGTTCCATTCCCCTAAACACATGCACAAATATACACTTATGTACACACACTTCAGCTATGTGACCATGGGTAAGTAATTTAATTTCTCTCTATCTGTTACCTTTTCTGTAAAATAATAATTTTGTAGATAATACCCAGAGTATCCACCTCATAGGATTGTTGTGGGTTACAAATGACATAATGCCAATAGAGTGCTTTACAAACTGTAAAGAACTCAGTGAATGTCCATTATTGTAGTCATCATTAATGTAATTATTATTAAGTATGCCCTCTGGTAATTTGGGGGAAACTAAGGACAGCTGGAACATAGCTTGTTTAGGGCTTTATTTTGACAGTTTCTAGTTGAATAGACCACCTTTGAACTTTTGTTTGGAAATGTTCAGTTCTTTTTCCCAGTTTGTGTGGTATCCATACAATGTCACAACTTTTTGGAGACAGACAGACAGACAGACAGAGAGGAAGAGAGAGAGAGA
>NW_027185754.1:17594222-17663267 GCF_028583685.1 Petaurus breviceps papuanus | reverse complement strand
AGAGAGAGAGAGAGAGAGAGAGAGAGAGAGAGAGAGAAGAAAATCAGTCAGTAAGTGAGATATTCTGACTACAAACCAATAACTACTTTGGCTGATTTTTTTTCCACTGAATTGAACAATTTTTGGCTGAGTCTACTGTTTATTTTGGCATCAGGCAGACCAGTCTTAGTCTCTAAGCCTTTGACCTATTCAAATCTAGAGTTTGAAAATTTGACTTGGGAATTGCATGATTTTTAACAGAGTTTTGAATTGAAGGTCTGCGTAGACCTATGGCATCCTAGATGCAGATAGCTTCCCTGGCTCTTCTGTTCTTTTGTGCATGACTTGGATAGCATCCCAGCATCCCCCAGGAGCAGGAGCCGTGTGACGACTCTTGTGCTCTAGTTACACCCTCAATGGCATTTCATCTTCAGAAAATGATCTGAATATGATCACAGGTGCACAGAATTTCTCCCAGATGATAAAGATGGATTTGGCAATATTTGGAAGTGTAAAGGGTGATATGGGATCTTTGGATGAAATATTACTAAATCATAGGCTGTGCGTGTGTATGTGTACACACCATGTGCAAATGTCTGGGTAATCAGATCTTATGTGTGGACAGTTGTGTTTTAGCAGATGTTGAATTTCTGTGCACTGGTTATCATCTCTTATCACTTGCAGAGGCATCAAGCAGCCTTCGTTGTGATATAATATTAAGGACTGCATAATTAGCCACCTTAATAAATTTTTTCAAGATGGATAGGCAGTATTTGTCTTTCTTCAAAAGAAACCATTTTTCTGATAGTAATCTGTGAGAAGCTACAAAAAGAAACAATGAGCAGAAAAATCTGGAAATATATTAAGATATATGTGCATATATTGGACATTAGCACTATATACTAAGCATATTGGGAATACGCTTCAAAATATTTCAAACATTGTTGACCTTTGTTATATAATACTGGGCTCAGGGAAACATATTTGCATAGATTTAGTAATATATTGTAAATAACTACATAGGACAGTGTGTATTTTTCCTTAAGATGCAGTATTATAAGCAAGACATTAAATTATGCCTATCAGACAAAGCAGCCGGATCTCTACATTTTTTTTATAGCACATTCTATTGGGAAGACATCTCTGCTTCTAAAAAGCACATGCATTAACTGCCTGATTCATGTGGTGACATGTGGCATATCCAAATGTGTTATGGATCTCTCAGGAATAAAAACAACATAGCAAAATCATCACCTTGGGATGTTCATTGAGTGAATATTTTACAGACATACTCCTTTTATATTTATATAATAATTTAGTGTTATGACAATTTTTTTAGCAGTGTTGGCAGTTTTTCTTTTTTATAATGGTATTATATTTGTGAGCCTATTAAGTGCATATGGGATAAACTACAGAAAAAAGTATTTTTCATAATTCCTCAGGGTGCCAGTAGCAAAAAAAAAATATTGATATAGAAAATGTTAATAAAAGGTCAAGCAGAACTCTCCAGTGTTTATCATGATTGCAGTGGCAGGGGAAGGTGTTTTTGAATTGTATATTGAGGAGACCCTTAGATTTATGGAACCCCCAGGAGGGAAACAGCACCTAGTGGCTCTTATGCAAGGAGGCTGATGCTGGGTGGGAGTTCAGGCTTTTCACAGATAATCAGAACTACTCAGACTCATTGCTTTGACTTCCTCATTCTTTCCCTTCTTGGTGAAACCATACTGAATTTGTAGTATCTCATTTGAACCCCCGAAGAATCCTTGAAGCAATTATTGCTATCAGGGAGTCTTGAAATCTGTAGAGAATGAAAGGATTATTCTTACAGATGTGTGGGCAGCTGGGAGCCTCTGGGTTAGGCACAGGAGGATGAGTGATGTGGAAATATGGGTGCTATGTTCTCTTGCATTCAAAGGTTTGGAACCTGTCTGGGCCATATTGCTTCCTCTCAATTTACTCTTCTTCCCTGCTCTGTCCTCCCTGCCTTACACGGGTGAAGACAGAGCTGCTGTGAGTAACCCTTGGCCAGGAGATATTCACAAAGAAGTTTTGGGGAAGAAAGGGATGAAAAGATACTACTGGGGGTGCGGCTGGCAGGGATTAATTTTACTTTCCCAAATACAGTGAGCCTAAAAAATATTCCCTCTGTGTTAAGAGGGGAGTAAGTTGGGTGAATGAGGAATTTTGTTCTTTCGGGACCTCTCTTTCCATTTTTTTTTTTGCCAAAAACTTGTAAAATGCAAAAATAGAACATGGCTACTCTGGGAGCCTGCTCAGAAGCAGCCTCTGCTCACTGTGCCCCAGTCATATATATCATTATACCTTGATCCCATGCACTGTGATCCCAACCAGCCCCAAATTAAATGTCCTCAAAATAGAAATGTGTTTTCTGTACAAAAGTGGACATAAAAGCCATTTTCTTGAAATGGATCCAACCTGGCTGCATGGGAGCTGAAGCTCGGGCATCCAAAGTACTGGGAGCAGCAGGAAATTCACTTGTACTGCCATTTGGCTGGATCCCTTGTGAGAAAGGTTGAAAACCTTGCAGGAGAACTCCGGGAAATCTATAACAAATTTTCTCAGGGATCTATTTTATTGTTTAGCAAATCTCTATTGTCTCACATTAGCATCGCATTTCACATTTCTTTTTTCACAAGTGACAGCATCGGGGTAATCAGAGCCTAGCTCCTGTTATCTAAATGAAAGGAATGACTTTTGGGAGGATTCTGACGTGCAGAGTGATGCGTTGGGAACCGTGTGCTTCAGACCTAGTCTTGCCAGTTCTATCAGAACCGAAGAAGGAGACAGACATGGGTGTCTGCAGATGGTATTTTCAGTCATGCTACTGGGACAAGTTGGGGGTTGGGCAATGTGAGTCCCCAAATATTTTTAGTTGTAAATCATTAATTCCCATTCTACTCCGAATACAACAGACACCTAAAATGTCACTGGGCTTGCTTTTTTTTTTTTTTTTTGGCTTAGATTTGCTCCCTGGTGAGAAATGAGTCCTCTCTGAGCTTTCTATTACATAGTGGGATTGGCTCTTTCATCTGTTCCTGAGGAGGAGCCTGGGGTAATAAGGTCTTGCATTAATAAAAGGGGTGAGACCTTATTGGCAGGTGACTAGGCAGGACTTGGCTGGTTAGATTTCTAGAAATGATGGATACGGTCCAATACACTGGAGACCATCATGATTGTGGGAGATGAAGCAAGAATTTCCCATCTTTGTGGTTTGTGCTATATTCTGCCTTACCCAAGATTTCCCTGGAGAGACTTGGAGATTAGAACTCAACTCCTTTGGGCCAAGTGGGAAAGTGTTTGTATTTTAAATGGTCCACACTCAATGATGTGTGTGTGTGTGTGTGTTGGGGGGAGGGGTGTATTGGAATTTGAGAGACCATTTGGCAATATTTTCCAGGTATTGCTTCCAGGTTAGGAGCACTTCTCAGTAAACTATTCTATGGGTCCAAACTTTGAATACAACCTTTCTCTCTATTCCAGCCTCTTCTTTGAACGCCTTCAGCTCTTACAGTCTGAACTCTATAACCTGACATTTTCATATCAATTTAATAGTAATACCTAATAGCTAACATTTATATAGCATTTACTATGTGCCAAACACTTTGCTAAACACTTTACAATGATTATTGGTCCTTATAATAACCCTGAGAAATGCTTTTATTCCCATTTTATAGAAGAGGAAACTAAGGTAAACAGGGGTTAAGTAATTTGTCCGTGGTTACAAAGTGAGGAAATATCTGAGGCTAGATCTGAGCTCAGGTCTTCTGACTCCTGGTTCAGTGCTCTATCCACTCTGCCACTTAACTGTCTCAATTTACTTAAATATTTCAAAGATCTGTGATTTTTGCCAGTGGGCACTCCCTCCACCAATGCAGACTGAAGCACTCTTGTCACCTGCAGCCAACCTAGTGATGGTCTTCTCTAAATGTAGCTAGCTAGCTGGTCCTTGGATGACAGGCATGTATCATCTGCCTTTACTCAAAGCCGCTTCAGGTTGATAGGACCTTCCAGAGTCTATGATGTACTGGCATAGTCTTTTAGAGCCTGGGCTCATACAAGTCAGTCAGAAATATCCAAGAAGGGGGTGTCTAGGTGGCACAGTGAATAGAGCACCGGCCCTGGAGTCAGGAGGACCCGAGTTCAAATCTGGCCTCAGACACTTGACACACTTACTAGCCATGTGACTTTGGGCAAGTCATTTAACCTCAATTGTCTGCCAAAAAAAAAAAGAAATATCCAAGAAGGACTTCATTAAACAGCTTTTATTGTTCTCTAATTATTTCACATGTACATGTCTTCTGTCTCTAATTAGACTGTACCCTCTTTGAAAGTAAGAATCATGTCTTCTCCCTTCCCTGTTATTTTTCCAGTAGTTTAGGGTATATAGCAGAGGCTCAGGAAATACTTGGTGAAGGATTAATTTAGCTACCTTTCTGGTACATTCTGCAATGACAGTCCTTTAAAAGGTTTAATCTTATCAATCTCCACCATATAGCTTTTAGGAATTAGGAGGTGATGGTCCTACTGTATTCTGTTCTGGTTAGAGCATAACTGGAACATTGTGTTCAGATCTAGATTTCACAGTTGAGAAAGGACATTAATGAATTGGAGTGTCTCTCCAGAGGAGGGCCATTAGGATGGTAGAGGCCTGTAAGTTCATGTCATCTGAGGATTGAAGGAAGTGGGGTGTTGAGCCTCAAGTAGAGGAGATTAGGGGGACATGAGAGCTAAAAGGACCTGGAAGAAAGAATAGGGTTTTTTTTTTCTATTTGACCCTACAAGGCAGAACTAGGAGCAGTGGGTAGAAGTTCAACCAAACAGATTGATATGTAATTTAAAGAAGCGCTAACAATTAGTTATCAAAAATGGAATGGGATACCTACCTCCAGAGGTGGTATGTTCCCTTTTCTTGGAGAATTTCCTCAACAGAGCATTTGTCATCTCTGTTGTAGAGGTTTCTTGCTCAGGTATGGATTGGATTCAGATCATGGATTTAGAATGAGAAGATACCCTAGTTTTCTAGTTGAAAGCTCTTATTTTGCAGATGAGGCAACCAAGAATTTAAATTGTCAATCTAGGGTCATACTAATGACCTAATCAACCTAATGATGTACTAATAGTCATTTTAATAACTCTTAAAATGGCAGATTTGAGACTTGAAACCGAATCTTCTGACTTGCAGTCTTTCCATAACACAAGGCTTTTTTGGTCCATGAGGTCCCTTCCAACTCTGAAATTCTTTGATTCTGTGGTTTTTAAAAAAGTCAATTAACTGACTATCTCACAGGGTTATTTTAAGGATCAAATGAGGTAAACATATGTAAAGTGCTTTGCGAACCTTAAAGCACTCTCTAATTGTTAGCTATAAATGTTAGCTAACTGGTTTGAGGGAGAGATTTCCTGGTTTGCAATGAGCCATATGTGTTCAATGGGGTTAGATATAGTGAAGACAGTGATTGGTATTGAAGCAATAAGAGGAATATTTCAGTGCCTTTTGGTACTTGGTACTATTGTGAAAAGGACTCACTATACAATAATATAGTTTTTCTTCTGAAAGTCATGGAGAAATGATGCCACTTTGGGTAAGGTGCTTGTCCATATTATTAGTCTACCTTCCTCCCATCATTTTCTTTTGAAAAAAATTTTATAGAATCACTCAATCAAAGTACATGGATTCTGGGATTCTCTCCTAAGCATGCAAGCCAAGTGAGCCAGGGAGGTTGGCTGAACAATTGGAATAGCAAACTATAGGGCCAAAATGGGAATGAGAATATCCAAACTCTTTGTTTCTAATCTGTCTCATTTTTATGGACTTTGTTGCCATTATTTTAGGGGTGACCAAAGTCACCTGCTTGGAAATTTAATCATGGGGGGAAAATAATATTTCTCCCATTTTTCCTTGTTGTGGTCTGAGATAATATTTCTTTACTTTTTGCCCACCATGTAAGCAAGATAAAATCTGAGATCATGCCCAGGCTAAATTCTGTTGTGCTAGTTGGCATCAATAGGTTAACCCTGTAGAATATGGAACTTTGGAGAATAAACACAGGTTAGAATTCAGTGTTTGTACAGACTTCCTACTTATGTGCTGCCTCAGTTTAATGCAAAACGTGTTGGTTTTCTGGTTTCACGTGGTACCTGTATAGACCTGCTCCCCCATCATTCACACTTAGGGAGGCCTATGTCAATATTCTGTCCTATGTGGTAATAGACAGCAAAAAAGCCCTAGGTATTTCAGCTCACCAATGAGGATGTCTTCTGCTTATATCTGGGAAAATGGGAGTGGAAGGTCTAAGGTATTGTTGTGAATACAAATCAGTTGAGTAGTACCTGAGGCCTAGAACTTCTGATCCTACCTTTGTAGCCATAAGGCAAAGATCTTTTTTTTTTATTAGCATGATGAAAAAATTGTATAAATGCAATTTTTAGATAGAATTCTTAACTAATTTTTATCTTTTCTGTATTTAGTTTCAGTGATACTTGGGAAATACTACTCCTAAGAATCATTTGTTCTTTCTCTGTTTTAGAGAGGGCATGAATATTAAAAAAAAAGGTCTAAGAAGTACTTGGTTATAATCATATGTTCTAGGTTTCTCATCTCCTCACATCACCTGCCATAGTATCTTAGGCACAGGAGATGTCCAGTGTGAATGTTTGGAGGTAGGAGTTTTAAGTTGAATCTGGGGAAAAGTATTTAGTCCAATTCGATTGAAATGTTGAATTTGTGGAGGGGAGAAGGGGGATAGCATGAAATAAGGCAGAAAAAGTAAGTTGGAACCAGATAGTGGGAGGCCTTTAGTGAATTGGAACTGAATAAGGGTATCTGGTGAAAAGATATCATTCATTTGGCTCCAACTGTGATGGTCTTAGAGTTTGGGATAGCTTGGGCAGTTCTAACACTAAGTTATTCACAGACTACACACTTTCCTATAAGCCCCATTGGTACCAAATGGAATATAATATGTCATGGTTTTGCTGGTAGTAGTTGCATCAGGGGCCACAGTGAGTATGGGCCTTTGTTGGGGAGTACTTGACTATGGTCACTTGAAAAATGCCTGATACTATCAATTCACCAGTGGAGCAAGTGAAGGTATCCCAAGCTTGATCATCAAGGCACCTTCTACCAAAGATGTAGCTTCTCAAAGGGTCCAGTGTTATGTGTATATTTGATTACTTGTTGTTGAGTCATCTCCACTCTTTGTGACCCCATTTGGGGTTTTCTTGGCAAAGACACTGGAGTGGTTTGCCATTTCCTTCTCCAGATGAGGAAACTGAGGCAAACAGGGTTAAGTGATTTGTCCAGGGTCATACAGCTAGTAAGAGTCTGAGGCTGAATATGAACTCAGGAAGATGAGTCTTTCTGACTTTAGGTCCACACTTTACCCATTGTACCACCTAGGTGCCCCACATATTTGACTAGTGCCTATCAAACATTGGGATTCTGGTAGGATCATGATCCTCTAGAATGTTGGCCCTGTCTGTATGTTATAATTTGTGGGAGGAAAAGTACAGAAAAGTCTGCTTTGGGGGTGGAAGACACACAACTCATCTGAGATAAATTTATCACAGTACAACTTCCTGTGATTCTGGGTCCAAACCTCCTGAGGTTCCAGGTGATGGTATGGAAGGCTCTCCCCACAGCAAGGCATAGTGCTTGCTGCTGACTATATTCCTTGCACAGTCATTTTTTGGCTTAGTAGTTACTCCTAGACTTGTTGGCTTAGAGGCTTATGGCCTCTTGAACTGGTGTGACAGGTCTTAGAGTAGAAGTTGAACAGTTTGGAAATTAGAGATAATCTACAGAAATGAAAAAGAAGACTTGGTTTAGTAAGAAGAGTGCCTGGAGATGAGGCTTGAGATACAGCATCATTATTTGCTAACTTCCTCATGACTGTGGAGGGCACCACTCCTCCCAGTCTTCTAGGCTCACCACCTCAGTGTCAAGCTTGACTCCTCACGTGCATTTACTCCACATATCCAGTCTATTGCCAAATATTGTTGTTTTCACCTTCACACCATCTCTTATTTGCCCTATTGGCTTCTTCGTATCACACAGCTGTCATCTTAGTATGGTTCTTGAGACCTCATGTTCTGACACTTGCTTTCCAGTTAGTCTCCTTCTCTCAAGTCTCTCCCTACTCTGGCTCCCCCTGCACTCGTATGTCAAAGTAAACTTCCTAAAGCCCAGGCCTAAGCATGTCATCCCTCTACTCATTAAACCCCAGGGATTTCCTATTACCTCTAGGGTTAGATATCAAATCCTTTTGTTTAGCTTTTAAAGACCATTCCTCCTGGCCTCTTCTTCCTGTTCCAGGTTCTTATACTTTACTCCCCTCAATGTATTTGACCAATCAGCGACCCTGGCCTTTTTGCTGTTCATCCCACATGATACCCAATGTCATGACATCACGATTTTCTACTGGCTTCTCCCATGCTTGTTTCCTAGCTTCTCAGGCTTTTTTAAGACTAAGCTCCTTCACAGGAAGCCTTTTCCAGTCCCTCCCACAGTTGGTGCCTTGCCTTTGAGACCTCCTTCCATTTACACTGTATACATAGTGTTTGTATGTAGTGGTTTGTATACAGTGGTTTGCATGTTGGCTCCCCATTAGAATGTGAGCTCCTTCAGAGCAGGGACTATGTTTCTGCCTTTCTTTGTATCTCTGGAACTTAACACAGTTAGTACTGGCATGTAATCAGTGCTTAATAAATGCCAGTTGACTGACTGAGTGACATTAAGCAAGGAATTGTACCTGTCTGAGCCTCAGTGTCCTCACCTGTAAAATGAGGGAATTGAACTAGCCTATCAGTAAGGTCCCTTCTCGTTCTAAAGTTTTTTTTTATTCATAGACTACCCAGAGAGAGATGAATCAGTTTCACATAATATGTGAATAATATAATGTCTGGAAGTGCTTTTAAAATTGTAAACAAAACAAAACAAAACAAAACATCTGTATGCTATGTATATACAGGATAGCATTTGATGGAAAAGAAAGACCCCTGGATTTGGAGTCAGAAGTGGGATCAAATTCTGACTTTGACACTTTCTGGCTGTATAACTTTGGCCAAATTATTTCACCTTGGGGCTTTATTTTCCTAATCTTCAAAATTGTGATAACAACAACAACAATAGCTAGCATTTATACAGTGCTCAATGTTTGCAAAGCACTTAACATGCAGGATCTCACCCTCCCAGCAGCCCAGTGAGGCAGGTACCATGATTATCTTCATTTTGCACTACTTACCTTCCAGGGTTGTTGGGAGAATGGAATGAGATAATGTAGGTGAGGCACTTTTCAAACCTTTTAGTGCAGTATAATTGTGAGCTATTATTACTGTTACTACTATTTGCTATTTTTGTTTTCTTTGTTTAGGAGCTACATTTCTAATGCAGCCAATTGACTTTTTAGGAAAACTTTGGACAGTTTTTGGAAAAGGATTTCTTGGTCGGCGCTTCCTGGGCTCTGTGTGTGTGTGTGTGTGTGTGTGTGTGTGTGTAGGCAGCATCCCAAAAGCCCCTCTTATCTGACTTCCCTTATAGCAACTGGGGCCACTTTTAGTTGTCACAAAATCCAGCAGTCTTATTTCCCTTGTTTAGCACCTTTTGGAGATGAGCTCATTCTTCCTTTTCATTTATTGACGGATGTTAGAGGACAGTGCATCCACTGGTGATCATCTGTGAACAGAGAAAGCCATTCATCAGCGGGTCAGAGCCACGCCTTGGGGCCGGAGCACTTGGGGCTGCAGTACTAGGGAGAGCCTGTTGGTGGGAGTCTAAGCCCACGGACCTTGCCAGGGGAGCTGCTGCCCGCTGATGCTGGCAGGGAGGCCTCTCTGACCTTTGCCAGGCTCAATAGTCTTTCATTTATCACTGATCACAAGAGTGGAATGAACATATTTACTTGTGTTTTACTTTCCACTTATAATATCTAGTGGCATGGGAGGGAAATGAAAACAATTGTTCATATGGGAAATTTATGTGCTTCATCTGGCCGTGTGATTTCCACAGTTGTACCAATGCTACTTAGGGACGGGTATTGCCTTTTGCATCTCTGGGCTATGCACAAGGAACTTTTCCATCTGCTGGGGGAACATCCAATAATGCTCCTCTCACTGTGTTTTTGGAGCAGCTCTATCTGAGGTCTCACCCCCACTTCTTGTGAGTCACAGGAAAACGAAAGTCCCTTCCTTCCCGATGGAGAAAGCTGAGGCACTCCTTTGGGCTTTACCTGCCCCAGGCTCTCTGTAAAGCCCCCTGAACCAGGGCATGTTCAGGGATGGGGTCAGCAGCTGCTCCCTGACTTTCCTGGGATGTCCCCGGGGAAGTTGATCTCCATCCTGAGCTTTTCCTGCCTTGGTCTCTAGCACTGGGCAGGGGGCTCCAATGGAAAGGAAAGGAAAGGAAAGGAAAGGAAAGGAAACCTGGGGGAGCTGTAGGGAGCACAATCTCCATCTCTACAGTCTTCCCGTTCTTGAGGAGCTGTGGAATCAGAAATCTAGGACTGCCTTTTTCCTGACACCACCCCCTTCCCTCCCAAGCTCTAGGTGAATGTGATCTCTTCCTTCTCAAGTTTCCAATTGTACTTTTCCTGGACCTCTCCTTTGCACTCCCTTCATTTTCCTCTGTATCATAACTATTCCAGTGGAGTCTCCTTCCCTGCCTTCCTCCAACTAAATTGTAGGTTCACAGAGAGCAAGCCCTGTGCCAAATCTAGCACCTAGCATGGTGGGATTGAGCTGATTTGAACTCTCTGGATGAAAGGGCTGTGTGGGGCTGTGGAAAGAGTCCTGGCTTTAGAATCCTAGAACTTGGGTCCGAGCTCTGTCTCTGCTTCTTATTTACTCACTGCCTGTGAGATCTGGGGTAAGTTATTTGCTCTCTTAGGGTCCAGGTTTCCTCCTCTGTAAGGTCATAGGACTGAACTAGATAGACTCTAAGGTGGTTTTCAGCTCTAAATTTGTGATCTTATAAATTCATTCCATTCCCCTCAGTGAGGTCTCTGGGCTTTCATTGGTTGGATTGAGGATGAGGGTCTAGCTTCCTGTAGCTTTGACCCCTGGTAGATCAGAGGCCTTGTGACCCAAGCAGCATTGGAGGAGATGGAGTCATCCCTCTCTCCTTACTTCATCCTCTAAGTCTCAGAAAATATGCATGTGTTTTTGGGATCCTCTGACACCTACTCTCAGTCTAGGTCAGGAATTTTAAAAAAAGGTTATTTTGATAACTGTATTTAATTGTTTTCCTTTGTCATCCTGTGTTTTTTGTTTTAGTGCATTAAAAACCATTATTCTGAGAAAGGGTTCCTAAGTTTCACCAGGCTTCCAAAGCAGTCCATGACACAGAAGAAGGTATGTCTAGAGAAACAACATCCAGCATCCAAGCTGGGGTGGTGATGGTGGTTGTGGTGGGGAAAAAGCAGGTGAAACAGTGTGCTTGGCTCTGTCGAGTTCAGTTTGACTAGGCTACTTTTTATCCCACTGGTGATAGGGAAAGTTAGGGGCAGAACCTGGCCTTGCAATTGGTGTATGATCAGTCCAGTCCTTTGGGGATCCTTTTTTAAAAAGCAGCCATGTTCTTTTTGCCATCTATCCAGAGACCCTATGTCCTTATCCAAATGCTGTCAGAAACCCTCTCCCTAGGGAACTTGGAAAGTCAAGACATACCTGAGCTGTGAGATACATCAGAAAACACCACCATGTGTTTTCTGTGGAATCCCTCTGCCTTCTATGACTGTTCACTCCTAGGCATCCTGCTAGCTAGAGAGTCCAGCCAGGTACCAGCTTTTCCTGACCAATAACAACAGGACAGGAAAGGAAAGTGACTTCAATCATTCCAGATAAGAAACTAAATTTGTGTACGATTTGCTGAAGATTTCTCCCCCCTTTATGTAGCAGTGCTTCATTATTCTTGCATACATCCTTTAAAAAACCACAAAACACTGACTATCCATGTATAGTCTTTCTTTGTATAGCTGTCTATATTTATAGTTAGAGATAAACATATAAGCTGAGGCAAAAGCCCCTATACAGTTGCACACTTAAATTTTTTTAAACTGAAGCCTAAAATAAGCAATTTCTTTTAGCTACAGGGACAAACTGAACATGCTTTTCAGCAGTACAGGGACTTTTGTCTTATTTGGTACATTCAGGGATGCAGAAATGGTTGTAATCCATTGTATTTCATAGGGCTGTTGTGAGGACATCATTCTGCGAATCTTAAAAGTGCTATAAAAATGTGAGCTATTATTATTAGTGTATATTGGCAAAATCATAGTTTTTACTTAAAGTTCATCTAAGTTTCTGTTGCATTTGTGAGAATAAAAAAAAAATCCCTTTAAAGACTGTAGCACGATTTTCAACTTGGATCTGTGTAAGTGTAAAGGCATAGCCTATGGAATCTTTTAGAATCCCTGGTTTTCTTCAAAACTCAGCTCATATACCACCTTCTTCAGGAGGCCTTTCCCGTCCTGCACTTCCCCCATCCCTCTTTCAACTGCCCCCAGTTGCAATTACCTCATATTTATTTAGTTTTTGTTTTGTTTTTACAAAATTATACTTTGTATATATTCTCTATATGCTTATATATGTACATATGGTCTCCTCCAACAGAATATGAACTTCTTGAGAGCAGCGGCTCTTTCATTTTTGTCTTTATTTCCCCAGGGCTTAGCACACAGATTGTTATATAGTAGGTGTTTACTAAATGTTTGTTGATAGATTAGCTGAAATGGCCAAAACAAAAGATCTCTTTTATTCGGGTTCTTATATCTCCAGACAACCATGTTCAGATATCTATTCAGCTTTCTTCAACTGCATATATGCTAATGGGATTTTGTTATATCATAAAACTATAATTTTAGATGCAAAAACAATAGGAGGAATTTTAGGAGTCATTTTGGAAGGGTTAGCTGCCCCTTCTCCACCCCCCCCTCCCAGCACTCTTTGGCCTGCTTTGATGCCAACTAGGAGGTTGCTTATCTTTGCAGTGACTTTGCCGGGATCCCTTTTCTATGGCCAAATTGCCTCAAAAGACATTCAGTCACCAGGACACGAAGAAGCCTCTCTCAAATGATTACCTCGAGGGAGACTGCTGCGATTAGCCAAATTTGGGTTTCTATATATGCCAATTTTATTGGACAGAAAGGTCAGAAAAGTAGACTGTTGTATTTAGAAGCATCTTAAATACTTGATTTTATTACAAGAAGGAACGAAACTTCACATTTTGCTATTAAGCTCCGACCTGCTTGTGTGGTGGTGTCGGGTCCTCAGGATCCTCCCTTAGCTAATTACAATTTGCCATATTTCCCCAGCAGTCTCACAATCAAATTATTCAAAATTGCATTTCTCTGTTACATATTGCTGAACTCCAAGATGAGCCAATACTCAGATAATGAACAATTATTTATGACAAATTATTACCTTTACATATAAGATTAACCATTGCTATTAAGTTTTAGTAAAGGTGACAAAAGCCTCCCGAAAAAAAAAAAAACGTGCATGCAATTTTCTGCAAAGGTCACGCAAACCTGCTATGGCTGAGACTAGAGAGAATCCCACATTTCTGCAAATTCTGTGTGCAGTGCTGATTTCAGAATGTGAGTACTGTGGAACCTTTAGGAAAAGATTCGATAAATGAGGTCTATTCAACATATACATGGATGTGCACCTAGCTTTGTATTTGATACTGGCAAGTTTTGTTGGGCTTTCTGCCTTTGTCTTCTCTGAATATATAATGATAAAAAAGTGCTAAAGAATGTAAAATATTTCACTAATTGCATTTGCATTTAAGTTTTAAAGATTCCTTATTACTCGAAACTGAACTTAACTTTTTAAATTATTTATGGAAGCAATAATGCATGTTTTTGTTATTGAGCTCCGTCTCTATAGTTCTTCTAGTGAACAGAATCCTCCCTCAGCTAATTATAACATACAGTTTTTTCCCAGCAGTCTTACAATCAAATTATTCAAAATTGCATTTCTTTATTGCATATTGCTAAAACCCAAGACAAGCAAACATCAAGATAATAAACAATTATTTATTGCAAATTATTACCTAATATATAAGATTAACAGCTTGTAACTATTAAGATTAATACATGTGGTAAACTGTATTTATTATACTTATTTTGTAGCAAATATCTTTGTATAAAACATATGTTTATGTATTGCAATTAATGAGAAAAAGTGTAAGATTAACAATCTATGCTGGGTTTTGTTTTTAGATTTATGCACACTGTAAAACTTATTTATTGCACTTATTAAAAGTCTTTAATGATGGACTTTTAGATGCTATATTTTAATGTGCAAATATAAACTAAAGGAGTATTAAATTACAAAATGGAAAATTATAACCGAAGTCAAAGGATCTTACTATTTTCGACTATAAATCTGCTTTGCAAAGATCATCACTGGAATTACAGAATCTTTAAATAGTGGCCTTTATAGTACATAATGAGTTGTGATGAGTTATCCTTTTAAAGGCTTTTTTCATCATTAGAACTAAACTCAACATCTTGCTCTTAAAGATAAATGCAGCTCATAGTATAAACACTGGAACCATTTCTTTTTATGATGTGAAGTTAAAGTAACATTTGTGAGAAGAGGAAGAACAGGACCAGGCGGCTCCCTGTGACACAGAGTGAAGCAAAGAACTGTATGGAAGAAAAAGAAACATCCAGGAGAAGCAAAAGCTTCCAATTCTCTGCAGCAAGTTAGCAGAGGAAAATGTTAGGTAGCTTTTTGTTTCCTTATGATTGGGTCAGGTCGGGGTGCCCAGGGGTGCAGGGTGGTCTCGGGGTTGGAATGGAAGAGTTCTCTGTGCAACCATATCTTCTGGTGTGCCTGGATCCTGAGCACATCTGTCCTCTTCCTAGTTTCTGTGGGATGAGTTCTGCAGACAGCCAGGCTGAGAGGAATCTTCCTGGGATATTCAGAGGTCCATTCAACTTTGCACTTAGAAGAGATAGGTTTCTTTTCCATAGAACAGTAAATGAGGCTACTTAGAGCTTTGAAGGATGGATAATTAAAAAACTGAACCCCCGCCCAACATATTTTCCATCCTGACTGCCCATCCTTCTGATACCAGATATTTAGAATTTTCTTGTGAATATGTGGTTTAAAGAGCTGATAATGGTACTGTCATGTGGATGCAGTTGTTCTAGAAAAATATCTGAGCCATGGGGGCATCTCTTAACAAACTCAACCAATCCATGATGCTCCCCCCCTTTTATATGAAGGTTCTAAAAACAATTAATTAAAAACAATGATGCTATTATCAAAGGACTAGACCTGGGATTTCTCAAATATAGGAAACTCCTGGTCGAGGAATCTCCTTCTACCAGTGCAGATTGTCTCTCTCCCTGTTATCTTATAATCTTAGAGAATCATCTAGTACTGGGAGGTAAAGAGACTTGCTGGGGGTCACATAGCCAGTATGTCTCATAAGCAGGACCAGAGCCCAGGTCTCCCTGACTGCAATGTCACTCTATCCACTAAGCAATACTTCTCTTAATAATAATTAAAAAAAACAATAAAAGTAATAATAACACTGATCATGTTTCGGGGGAAGGTGGGGTGAGTTATTATTAAAATTGAGGAAAGTCTCTTTTCAGCTGCTTGGCTTGCCTGAGAAGATCAGACGATTTTTATTTGACTAATTAGATACTTTGAATAGCACTAGTAAGAAAAAAAAACCTCATGAAAATGTTCTGGGAGAAAAAACTTCAATGTTCTCCTACTCCCTCAGTCAGACTGGGCTGGCTCGGTGGAGACAGCGTGGCTTTCATTTTCAGGCAGGAATCAGTCAGCGGTGGCTGCTTGCTGTTGGACATAGGAGCAGGAGAAATGCAGAGCCCTGTGGGCTGAGGGCTCATGCATTGCTAATGCTGCTGCCCTGCTGGGGAGTGACCCGATGCAAGCCCCAGGATGGAAAGGACTTTCCAAAGGCTGTTCTAGAGCAATCAGGAACCTTCTGAGCAGCCTGGGAAAGGTGGCAAAATTCCCCAAAGAAGGAAACTGGGCTTTCTCTGGGTGCTTTGGCCATAAATCTGGATGTGCAACCGTGGGCTGACAAACTGAGATGATGTGTCGCCTGTTTGAAAGAAGGCACCATTCAAGGTTTTAAAATTCCATTGTTTTAATTATTTACTTTGATGGATCTGATGTTCCATTGGTAGACACTCTTTCCGCTGATCAGTTAATCAATCAGCAAGCATTTGTAAATCATGTACTAAGTGCCACGATCCCGTGACCTGTGTAGACCATAACATCTATGCACCTTAGAATTGTAGCTCTAGGTAGAAATCATGCAATCTAATATACCTTCATTTTAGAGGTGAGGAAGCTGAGGTCAGGGAGGTTTTAAATGCTTTGCTCACAGTCCTATAGATAAGGTGGCAGACAGGATTCAAACCCAGGTCACCTGTCTAAATTCAGTATTTATTCTACTGCACCCTCTGGTCCTGTGAGTTCCTGCCTCGTGTGATGTTGTCAATGTTGCTTGATAACTCTAGTCCATCTCTCACTCAGGAAGCCAGGCTTCAGTCCTGTTGAGTCCTTATGTAACTTCACAGAAAGTTAGAGCTGGAAGAGATCTTAGAATATCAAAAGTTAAAGCTAGAGGGACATTAGTGAACATCTGTGCAATTCCTTAATATCTTAGGTGGGGAAACTAAGAGAGGGGAAGTGACTGATCCATAGTCACACAACTGGTTAATCTTGTTCCTCTACAAAGCCCATCCTCAAGTAGGCACTGTGAGAAACAGAGAGATCAGTGTCCTAGCATTAGTTGCATTAAAAATCCTTAAAAATACTCATGAAATTAATTCTTGTAGCAACAAGCCCCTCCATCCTGCCAAAAAAAGAAAAACCCAAACCATTACTTGTCCTAACTGGACGGCATGTGTTCCTGCAGCCAGGCCTGACATGCATCCTAGAACAGGGGAGCAGGAAGTTCCTGATGCTGTTTGACCCTCTCACCTCTCCTCCGGTGTGAGCTTTGGGGGAGAGGCTTCCTCATCTCAGACTCCTGGGGTTTCTTGATGCACATGGGTCCTCAATTTTACATCCTTGTGGTAAGAAGATACCATGGGGTTTTTTTTTGCATCCATTTCATAAAAAGCTATTGTCATCAGTTGCTAGGCAGAGAGAGAGAGAAAGAGGAAGAGAGAAGTGGGAACAAACAAAGGAGAGAGAAATGGGCTCCGAGCAGGAGAAAACAGCTTATCCTGGAAGCAGAGGTTTGCAGAATTGTACCGGATGCAAAAAAGGGTGGGTCTTCCGAAGAGCAGGAATTCCTCCCCTCGTTGTTCACAGGCTTTTTTTTTGTTGTTCTGTTTGTTTTTCAGTGCTCTTGGTGAGATACAAACTCATGGAGGAAACTTTGCGTCTTCTGTGGTATCCTTCCTCAGCACCTGAGAGCCCTGTCCTGATGCTGACTCCAGTGTTCAGCACAGTTCCTGGCACATAGTAGGTACTTAATACACGTGTACTGATTTTGATTGGGTGACCGATGGGGATGCCCAAGGAACTCATAAAGAGTGGCATTAGCAGGCTGGCAGCTGCCTAAGGGATCTTCTTGGATACACCATTGGGAAGTGGAGGGCCTTAGTTGGGGTGGGGCATTGGGTGGTCAGGCATTGAAAATCAAAGGGGAAAGGTAAGTCCTGGGTCAGTCATCTCAAGATGGATTTGAGCATCCTTTCTTGTTTCTTCTAATGGGAGAAACTGAAGAAATTAATCCTGGTACATTTTAGATTTTTGAAAAGGGGAAAAACTTATCTGCCTTCCACAAACAGGCTTAATCCATGATAACTGGCATCTGTAGTTGATGTGAAATTTGAGAATAGATTTTTCAAAATTAAGATAGAAGGAGAACATTTTCTTAACAGCTGGTATTATTTTATTTCAGATGTTGAAAGCCTTTTTCTAAATTCCCCAGAGATTGATTTGTAATATAAAACAACAACCAAAAAAAAGAAGCACCAGTCTTTTAGAAATTGGTAGAGAATGAAATCACTATCATTTTGTGTCTGGAGTTCTTCACAGTTATTATGGATACTTGTGCATTGTGATGCATTTGGAATTGTGTCTGAGCCTGTGGAGCATAAATAGTTTGGCCATGGGTCTCACAGTTTGATTTTTGTATCATGGCGGGGGGGGGGGTGGCCTTGTTGAGGAGGGAGAGGGAAATAAGGAGGACAAAGAAGGGAAAAATAGGAGAAAAAGTCAGAGAAGGAGTAGGAAGGAGGAGAAAGAAGGAAGAAGAAATAAGTAAGGAGAAGGAGAAATAGGAGGGGAAAAACACTTGAAAATATGATGGGAGAAAAAACTTGGATGCTCTCCTGTTCACTTGACCTGACTGGCATGGTTCTGGGGAGCCAATCTTACTCTCATTTTTTCAGGCAGGAATCAGTCAACTCTTCAAAACAATCCTGTGAATTCTGTAGCACAAATATTATTGTCCCCATTTTGAAGATGAGGTAATGGAGGCTTTTAGAGACTGAGTGATTTGCATATTGTGCAACTATTAAGTGCCAGAAGGGTGGGATCTGAATCTGAATCTCTTGGCTCCAAGTTCAATGTAGTTTTTCCACTTTTCCACATTTCTTCCTGAGGGTGGAGAAGGAGGAAAAAGAGCATGAAGAAAGAGAAGGAAAAGAAGAGAAAAAAGAGAAAGGAGACAGGAGGAAGAGAAGAAGGGATAGGATCATAGGATTATAGATTTACTTCTGGAAGAGACTTTGGAGGTCATCTTCTCAGTGGTCTCCAAACTTTTTTCATTGTACTCTCCAGTAAAAAAAATTATTGAGTTTTACCGCAATGTGTGTTTATTTACTTTTTTGTAAACTATATAGGTACTATATTACTGATAATTATGTTTGTTTTAAAACTTACACAAAAATGTGAATAAAAAAGGACAGGATAAAGATGAAATAGTATTTGATCCTCCAGTCAATAGCCACTGGAGTTTATTGATCTGGAGAGTGACAGGGTCAGACCTGCACTTTAGGAAAATCACTTTGGCAGCTGTGTGGAGGATGACTGGAGTCAGAAAGACTTGAGGTAGGGAAACCAATTAAGAGGCTCTAACAATAGTCTGGGTGAGGGGTGATGAGGCCCTGAGCTAGGGTGGAGGCTAAAGTGAGTAGAAAAGACACAGTTGTGGGAGATGTGGAACTGAGAAGATGAGGCAGCTGAAGGGAGGCACGGCTGTGGGGGTGAGGGGCAGGGAGATAAGGATGATGCTGAAGCTGTGATAACCTGGCTGGTTGACTGGCTGCTGATCCCTCAACTGGGACAGGGAAGCTTTGAAGGTAAGTGGGTTTGGGGAAAAGATAATGTAATTTCTAAAAGGTAGTAAAAGTTAATGTATGATCTAAGATCAAGCTCACGTTCCAGCCATCCCTGCTCATCCTATCCTGGGTGACTCACTCTTTCCCACCCAAAATGAAAAGGGGAAGAAGTGAGGCCTTTATTTAGCAATCACTGCCTTGAAGGGCAGACACCACTCCTCGAGAAGGCCCTTGCTGCAGCCACAGGGGTTCTGGGGGACAGAGTGGAAATAATCCATGGCCCTACACAGCTGCTATGGATAGTGATTAGGGTATAAAGACCCAGAAGGGCCAACACTGGGGGGAGTTAAAGATCCCCCACAGCAGAGAGAATGGGGGGAATGTTGGAAGATAAAGGTAAAGATGGTTTTGTGGGAGACAAGCCAAGGCTGACTATCCCACCCAAGGAGAGTGGGAGGCAACCAGTTCATACATCATTAGGGGTCAAACATAGCCCTGGGTTTGCAGAATACCTTTGTTGTTGTGGTCTGTCATGTCTGACTCTTTGTGACCCCATTTGGGATTTTCTTGGCAAAGATACTGGAGTGGTCTGCCATTTCCTTCTCTAGCTCATTTTACAGATGAGGAAACTGAAGGAAAGAGGGTTAAGTGATTTCCCTGGGAGTCACACAACTAGTTAAATGTCTGAGGATGTATTTGAACTCAGGAAGAGGAAGGAGTCTTCCTTCTTCCAAGCCCAGTGTTCTTTCACTGCACCACCTACTGCCCCTAGTGGAGAACATTATTCTAGGTAAATTCCTTTATTTTACAGTTAAGGAAACTGAGGCCCAGTAAATTGAGTGACTTGCTTAAGGTCACAGAGGTAGTAAATATAAGAGCCAGGAATTAAACACAGGTCCTCTTACCTCGTATCCAGCACTTTTTCCATCATACCTTTACAGGATAGAAGGGGTAGAGGGAGGGCAGAGGAGAAGAGCTCAGGAGGAGGGAAGGAAAAAATGAGCTGCATGATAACTATTATATATTTAAAAAGAATAGCAAGTTGTACATAATAGATTTGCAGTTTCATGTGCAATCATCTTTTTTTTATTCTCCTATGTTATGGAAATGCTTGTTTTGTTTCTTAAATTAAAAATAAAATAAGTAAAGTAGAAAAAATGCCTACAGGAGGAGGCAGCACCCGAGTGACAATTGCTGTCACAAGCTCTAAGCCAACAATAGATTCTTGTTCCTTGGTCATAGCGTCTCTGGGAAATAGAAGATAGAAAGGAGGAGAAAGGAACAAGGATGAGCCAAAGAGAGAGGAGGGGGAGCAGGGCAGGACAATGTTTTCCATGCTCGGGAAGGTTTCCTAATTTTCTGCTGGGAGTGTCCATCTGTCAGAAGCTCTTGTTTTTGTTCCATTATAGGATGATGTAGGGAAAGAAGCACAGAATATTAGAATTGGAAGAGGCCTCCAAGGCCTTCTGGTCTAACCCACATTTGCTCGAGACTCCTCTGGGTAGCATCCTTTATGAGTGACCATCCTGTCTCTAGTAGAAGGCTTCCCCTGATGGGAACTCTACCACCTCTCAAGGCAATCCATTCTACTTTGGAATGGCCCTATTTCTCAGCAAGTTTTTTCTTGAAATCCTAACGTTGTCTCTTTTCAACTTCTACCCATTGTTTCTTGTTCTACCCACGAGGACCAAGAAGAACAAGACTAATAACTCTTCCACATGACAGCCCTTCAAATACCTTATTCCCTCTAGGTCATCTGTCCTCCAGGCTAAACATCCTCAAGTTCTTCAACAAGGTCTTCTATGGCATGCCCATTATGACTGTCTTCTTCTTGATTCTCTCTCACTTGTCAGTATCCTTTCTAAAATGTGGCATCTCGAGTAGTCCTCCAAATGTGGAATGACCAGAGTAAAAAGAGAAACTATCACCTCTCTTGCAGCTAGATGGTGTAGTAGACAGAGTGCTGGGCTGCTGAGTACAAAATTCAGCCTCAGTCACTTACTAATGACCCTGGGTAAGTCACTTAACCTTGTTTGACTCAGTTTCCTCATCTGTAAAATAAGCTGAAGAAGGAAATGGCAAACCACTCTAGTATCTCCATCAAGAAAACCCTAAACGGGGTCACAAAGAGTCAGATATAACTGAACAATAACAACACCACCACCATCTCTGTAGTGGTTCAGTGCATTCTAAGGCCACATTAACTCGTTTGGCTGCTGTGTTAAACAGTTGGCTCATACTGAGTTAGCAGTCCACTAAACTCCCAGATCTTTTGCAGCTGAACTTCTTTTTAGCTGTAGCTCCTATATCTTATACTTGAAAAGTTGAATTTTTGAACTCAAGTGTATCTTTTTCCATCCTTGTTGAATTTCTAACCTGTTAAGGTGTTACAGTATCCTGATTCTTAGCTGTCCCTTCCAGCTTTGTTTTGTCTGAAAATTCAATAAGTATATCATCTATGTCTTTATCTAAGTCATTGATAAAAAATGTTAGAAAGCAGAGGGCCAAGAACAGATGCCTGGGTCACTCCTCTAGAAATTCTTTCCAAGTTGACAATGGATCTATTAATGACTATTCTTTAGGTCAGGCCATTCAATGATGTCCAGATCCACCTGACAGTGCTATTGTTTAGGGGAAAGGAAGGGACATGTATTTGTATAGTGCCTACTACAAGCCAGGCATTATGCTAAGTACTTTTTACAAATGTTATCTCATTTGATCTTCACAGCAATGCTGGGAAGTAGGTACTGTTACTATCCCCATTTTATAGTTGAGGAAACTGAGGCAAACAGAGGTTGAGTGAATTGCCCAGTGTCACAGAGCCAAGCAGTGTCTGAGGCTAGATTTGAACTCAGATTTTCCATCACCAGCTGCCTTTAGCTACATTTCTCCATCTTTCCCCAGAACAGTAGCACGAGAAATCCAATTCTTGGTATGGTGGAAGAGTGCCAGATTTGGAGTGAGAGGAGCTAGGTTCAAACCTAGCTTGACCACTCATTAACTGTATGTCACAGATATGAGCCACATGCCCAGTCCTCACGTGTATGAAGGTTCATTAAACTGAGCAGCTCTCTTCATGGACAATTGAGCAACGTGGGATGGATTCAAGCTGGACCAAGTTAGAACTAAGAAAGAATTCTCCAGTGAGGTGGGTTTTTACCCACTGGATTGTGCTATAAAAGTTTTGGCATCACGGGACTTCCAAGGCCTCCTAGTCCAACTCTCTCATCTGACAAATAAGGAAATTGAGTTCCAGAAAATTTAAATGTCTTATTCAATTGGGGTCACAGTTAGGAAGTAACATCATGATGTAGTAGATAGAAACTGGGATTTGGAGCCAGGAAGATATGAGTGCAAATCTTGCCTCAGTCCCTGGCAATGTGACCCTGAGCAAATCACTCACCCCTTTCTCAGTCTCAGTCTCCCCATATGTAAAATGAGGATATTAGTAGCATTTATCTATTACTTTGTTATCAAATGAGATAACATATGTAAAGTACTTTGGAAACCTTAAAGTGCAAAGTAAATGCGACTTTTTATTATTGTTGTTGTTAAAATAATTTATGGCAGCTTTCTCAAACTAACTCAGACATAGAATGCTTAAAATAATGAAAATAAAGTTCTTTGCCAATCTGAAAGCATTATATAAACCTGAGTTGTTATTGTTGATAGTAGAGATGGAATCTAAACCTGTAGCTTTTGATTCCAAATCAGGCATTCTTTCCATTGCATCATGACTTCTCAGGTGATTGTAATGGTAATGGTAATTTGAAGATCTTTCCTGCCCCTTAATAAGCCTAAGGGAATTTGAAGACCTTCCCTGATTTGAAGATCTTCCCTGCCCCCTAATAGGTTGGATGTAATCACATGGAGCCTGTGGTAGGAGGAACTTGCCGAAGGGTGGAGCAGAGTCCACAGGAAACTGGGACTCAGAGCAGCTAGACTGTGGGAGAGAGAGGATGGCAGGCAAGCAGACAGCTAGGCTTGTGTGTGTTGGTTTGTGGGAAGGCTAAAAGATGACGTGGCTCTCTGTGGTCTTATGGTGTATTAATTTCTTTGCTACTATGATGGATTTGGTTTTCTGGTGTCTGAATGTTTTGCTTCCGTCTTCTATATGAAGAATCTGTTATATTTTGTAATTGAGAACTATGTCGGCATATTTATAGTCACCATTAGTGCTGTGAATATTGTGTTGGCACTACAGTGATCTCAAGGGCTAAGTTGATTCTTTTTTGGAATGGTGGTGGAGGATGCACTTACCTGGAAAGGTATGGCTTAGGTAGATGTCTTCTGGAGTTTTCTCCCTTCTTTTTGGTGGCTCTAGCCATGGGATTTTGGAATGTCCCATTGTGTCTTAAATAGCCCTTAGTGACTTGTCTGAGGGAACCAGACACTTCCCAAAACCCACAGTTTCTGCCTGCTAATAGTGACAGAGCGTCAGCCAGGGGACAGGCGACAGGCTGGGCCACTTTCATGAGCTGTCACCATTTAGATGAGCATTCAATGACTTATCTCTGGTTCAGAGGACAGTGTGGATCGGAAGAACTCATAGTCACTGAAACTGGGAGATAAATTGAGAAGGGCCATATCACCTTGCTGCAGTAGGAGCTTGGGAAAAAATAAAGCCAGAGCAAAACAGCTTAGAGGGCAGACAGTACAGGATGATAGAGTTTGTTGTCCTGAGCTCCAGGCAGGAGATAGAATCCTGTTCTCAGTCATAGTGTCATTGGGAAGCACAAGACAGAGAGCTGACAGATGGAAGGCTCCCTGTGATCAGGTGATGGAGTGTTCGCTGCTCTCTCTTCCACTTATCCTGCCAGACATAGCTCATGCTCTGCCTACCACTTCCACGAAGCCTTCTTATCCTGACTGTACTAGCTTTCACTGATCTTCAGACTTCTAGAATGTTTGCAGTCTTTTGCAAGTATGTCAAAAGGTCAACACAGAGCCGGGCCAGGTAGGTGCCATGGTGGATAGAGCACTGGCTCTAGGGTCAGGAGGATCTGAGTTCAAATGTGGCTTCAGACACTTACTAGCTGTGTAACCATGGGCAAGTCACATAACTCTGATTGCCTCAAGAAATAAAAGTCAACACAGTATAGTGGGTAGAAAGCTGGTTTTGGAGTCAGGAAGACCTGAGTTCAAGTTCTACCTTGGATAGATTCTGGTGTGACTCTGGGCAAATTATCTAACCTCTAAGTACTCTAGATATCTATCTGAGACTGTAATTTGAAGAGGATTTGCCGGCCATGAAGGAGTGTCCTAATCTGGGAATTCGCTATACCAGTGAAATCACAAATTTAGTCTGTATCCAAACTTTTAATACTGATAATACTATACTTTTGTGTAGTATTCTTAAATGATTTCATTTATGTATCTTTTCTTCCCAAATACTTTAAGTTCCTTGAGGGAAGGAATCACATCTTGCACCTTTTTGTGACAGCATTGGTACTGAATAGTAGGCCTGACCACAACTAGGAAAATTTTGATCTGTGGTTAAAAACAGTTGCAGGGAATGGGAAGCTTTGAAGAAGGCACAGAGGGCAACCTGAACACACCGTCTATCCCTAGGTCTTTACCTCTAGGGGGAGCTGGAGGGAAGTGGCACCTGGGGAAAAGAATGTTCTATTCATAGGGCCCTGGGGATGGCTACCTGGGGGTACCCAGCCCTGTGGCAAAGGAGGATGATGGTAGACCAAGAGGAGACTGAGGGTGGCAGCTGCTGTGTGGGGAAAAACACCCTTCTATGGAGGAAGTATTCTCTCCTCCCCTTTTACCTCCCACCAGTCAAACATAATGGTACTCTGGGCATGAAACATCATTTGCCCAGTGCCACTTATAACTGTGGGAGCCTGAGTTTCAGAATGTTTTTTGACTGACTGGCTAATAGAAAAGTTTGTGAATCTACTTATTCCTAAATTATAAACTTGGACCCAAAGCTAGTTGGAGCCCCCTGAGGAGAAGAGCCTAGTGAGAGAGAAAGTCCAAGAAGCAGATGCCTTGAACACCCCTGTCTCCGGTTACAGATAGACAACCGTTCCAGAACCACGTTCTAAGAGAGAAGCAACAGCATTCTGTTGGAGGCAAGGCTGGTCCTGAGTCCCCAGCTAAGGGGCTTTAGACTTTAGGAAATGCTGAGAACCACATTCTAGAATACACAGCTCAGGCTTCTTGACTCCAAAGGTGGCCAAATGCTGTAGCCAGAGGCCTCATGGAAGTGAGCAGCTGGCGTGGAACCTAGAAAGAGAATCTAGATAGGTGACCCCAGGGGGGACCAGAAGACTGTGGGTAAATTGTAAAGGGTCATGTCACCTGACCATGGAAGAAGCTTGGGGGAAAACATCATTCCAGAAAAATAAAACAGCTCTGGGGGCTTAGTGCTCATCAGTCATTCCACAGTTAAGAACTGAGGCAGGTAGCCTGTTGTACCTGAAGTGACCTGGAGTGGAGGAAACAAGCATTTATTAAGAGTCTACTATATGCCAGGCACTGTGCTAAGTGCTCAACAAATCTCATCTCATTTAAAGCCCTCAGAGCAACTCTATTATTAGCCCCATTTTAAAGATGAGGAAACTGAGGCTAGCAGAGGTTAAGTGACTTGCCCAGGGTCACCCAGCTAGTAAATGTCTGATGCCAGATTTGAACTCAGTCATCCTGACCCCAGGCCCAGTGCTCTAGTCACTGCACCAGCCCGCTGACTATATGTGGTCTGTTGTTCAATTACTTTCATATCACTTTCTGTTTCTAATATGTAATTACCATAGTCTAATTTTCATTATTCTCTGTACATGTGTCTTATCTCTCCCGCTAGATTGTAAGCTCCTTTAGGAGAGGCTATGGACTTTGGTGGAAAGATCACAGGATTTGGACTCAGGAGATTGCTCCTTGCTCAGTCTGTGGTCATGGATAAGTCACCAAGCCAGCCTCTCTGAGTCTCAGTTTGCTCATCTGTTAAATGGAGATAATAATCATTTTTCTACCTTATGGAATCATTGTGACGAAAGTGCTTCATTGACCTTAAAGAACTAGATAAAGATGTGTTTGTTTTTCTTTGTCCCCTGGTACCTGACACAGTGCTTTGCTCCTGGGAGAACAGTAAGGTTACTGATGAGTGTGTATAGCATTTATTGCTTGTGAATGTACTGTACAGAGATATGATATCATCACACACACATACACAGCTGAAATATTGCATACTAGATTTGTATATGACGATTTACCCTATAAGCTTGCACATTTTGGTCAAACAGATAATCAAACGTGATGCTTTTGTAACTGTAGGAGTTACTCTGTTAAGCTGGTGTCTGATGACTGTCTTTGGAAATGTAGCTGTGAAGCGTAGGCATAGCTTGTGATTATGCCCTCAGAAAGAAAAAAATCCTTAACGATCATCTGGGACTTGGGGGCTAGAGGTGAGGTGGGAGCCAGAGGGTTTAAGATCCTAGCCATGTTTTAGGAAAGATCACTTTCTCTTGTGTGTTTCCCAGAGCTGTCACAAGGCCTTTTACGTTCCATGAGAAATGCAAGAAAATGCAAGGACAGGGTCAACCACACATATTTATGAGAAATAAGGTTAGATTGGGCAGATGCACTCTTTATCAGAATAAAAGGATATGATTAGAAACAGGTTCCTGTTGTACCTCTGTGAAGTACGGCAGGGGGTGGGGAGGTAAGGACCACCAATACCTTGTGTTTATTTATCTTTTGGTGCTTTAGTCACCTGAGGATGTCCACGAGACAAAGATACACAGTTTTCTATTACCTCCCCCCGTCCCCCGCCAAAAAAAAAAGCCCCCTTGGTTCTTTAACTTTCTTCTTTTGTGGACTTGCTTGGAGGCTTTGAATGAAGATATTTTGGTCACTGTGGTCAAGTTTCTGCTCCGTGTTTGGCGGGGGAGGAGACCTCTTCCTTTTCGCCTTGTGTCCTCTCTCCTAAGCCTCTCAAAAGACACTCCAAAAACGCTTCCAGTGTGGATCTTGCGCTGGAAATTCCCCATCACTGGAGGTCTTAGAATGGAAGCAGTGATAACAGTGTAGAGGTTTCTTGCCCAGGTACAATGTAATCAATGTGGCCTTTGAGGTACTTTCCAACGGATCTCATGGTAGTTTCCTTTCTTCCCTCACTGGGAAGAAATACAGGGTCTTGAACAACTTAGGGTTCCTTTCAAGTGACTAGCCCAAGCCTTAGCAGAAGTTGTTGCAAAAGCAACTCCCAAAGCAGTGTTGCTTTCTTTAATTTGCATCAAGTGTACCTAGTGCCTCATGGGAACACAATGGGAAATAGCTGGAGTGCCCTGGAAGCACCTGGAGAACTCAGATGTGGTACCCTGGGAAAGAGGTGAACAATTCCTCACAAGCCTTTTGTGATACTTCTTTATCCTGACTCTCTTCCTATATCCGTTCCTGACTCCTCCTTCTGAGTCTTCCTTCATAGATCATATTCGGTAACCCATCCACAGGTATGGTTTTATCCCAGGGCTCTCTTTTCTTCTCCTCCCACAATTCCTCTCTCTTGGTGATACCATCAATTGGGTTTAAATACCCCTATGTAAACAGCTCCTAAATCTCTATATTGTGTTCATCTCTCTCCTTAGTTCTAGTTCAGCCTCTACAACTGCTTCCTAGACAGCTCCACTGCATGGATGTCTCAAACTCAACAGGACCAAAGTGGAACTCACCTTTCCTCCAAAAACCATCCATCCTCTTAACTCTCATATTTCTGTCTAGTATGGCATCATCCTTCTAATCACTCTGATGATTTGCACTTTCTTTTGCTTTCCCTTCCCTTAGCTAGTCAGTTGCTAAATCTGATTTATTCTTTCTCCAGAACATCTCTCGCAGCCATCCCATTCTCTCCATTGAGATGACTACCTGTCTTGTTCAGGATGCCATCACCTCTCTCCTGGACTACTTCAATAGACTCTTAATTGGACTCCATCAAGTCTTTCCCCTCTCCAATGCATCCTTCACACAGTTGCCAAATTGATATTCTTGGAGCATAGATTCTGACCATGTTATTCCCCCACTCAACAATCTTCACTGGCTCCCGATTGCCTCTGAGATAAAAAAATATAAATTCTTCTGTTTTAATAATGTTGAAACTATGTTTCACAATTTGTTTCCAGTCTATTTCTACAGTTATTTTAAATACAGACTACAGACTGATTTCATAATTCCTTTCTTCACACATTCTATATTTCAGCCAAATTGGATTACTTGCTATTCCATTCCCCATACGAGGCATTCCATCCCCCTCTCCATGTTTTTGCACAGGCTGTCCTTCTTAGTTGCAATGCTCTCCTTCCTCATGTCTTCTTTTAGGAATCTCCTTTAAGTGCCCCTGTCTCTATGAGGGCTTTCCTGATTCCCCCGTCCCCAACCCGCTGTTTGTGGTCTTCCTCTCCAAATTATTGTTTATGCCTTTGTGTTCAGGATAGTTTCCCCAGTATACTGTTAGCTTCTTGAGGATAGGGACTGTCTTTATTTTTGCCTTGGCATTCCCTAGCACAATACCTGGCACAAAGGAGCTTAACAAAAACTTGTTAAACTGAATTATATTTTAGGGGATGTGGAAAAGATATTGGGGCTGGTGTTGACACTTCAGTTTGGATGAAGTGTGCAACATTTGCCCTCTTCCCACTTTTAACCACCAGCTAGAGGAGGTTCTAGTGAAGAGATCACCTTGGGTAGAGGGTAAGGTACAAAGGCCATGTTTCTGGGTAAGTGTGTGCCCAGGGTGGGCTGCCTCTGCTCTAGCCACAGAAGCAGTTGAATTGTGAACAGAAGGGGCACATCCTCTATCACAGGCCTAACAAGTGGTCATCTAGCCTCTGAGAAAGTCTGGGAAAGGATTCGTGCTTTAGAGAGCCTGGTGTAGTAGAAAGCATGACGGACTTGGAAAGGGGACCTTGGTTGCAATTCTGGTTCCAACACTTACTAGTGCAGCTATTGATAAATCATGTAAGCTCTCTGACTGTTTCCTCATCTTTAATATGGGGATTATATCACCTATACAGGGATGTTGAAGGGAAAGTTTGGTATAAATATTTTGGTGCTTTATAAGTGGGAGTTGTTACAATAACTAGGTGGGTAGTTAACTTAGTCTCTGGTATACCCCATTCCCACACCCATTCTCTTTTTTTAAAGTTATTGCAAAGAGATATTTGGTTGGAAGATCTACATTTACATCAAACCACCCCACCTTCCCCTCATTCCCTTGGGGGCCTTGGGGAGCACATTCTCCCCTATATCTCCTTGGTTTCTAGGGTGAATGATCTTACTGTTAGCCTAATTTCTTCATAGCATTGGTGCCATTAAGTTCATGTCCAGATGTGGCATGACTACCAGAGGAGTCTTTGTTTTAGCAACACCTGGGGTAGGTCCTGAATGTCACTCCCAAAGTTCACTTCTTTCTTCTTGGGGCACTGATATTGATCTGACTGCTAAACTGGGGTGCTGGGATTCTGGAACAGGATGAGGCTCACCTTCCTGACCTTTAGAAACTCAGGAGGTCGGTGTCTCTAACAGTGGTGTGTTGGCTAATGTTTAACTACTGGCTCTCAAAAAAAAATACACACAGCACACTTTTATGTTTAACCTGCATTTTTAATGTTTTCTTCATCACTTTCTTAAGTCTAGACAATCAAAAAATAATAAACTAAGTCCTGACTTGTAGCATTTGCTGATTTCTGAGGGGTAAATGCTTACACTGAAAATTTCACAATCGATGCTGAGCCAGTACCAGCTGATCACAGCACCTTCTATTCTCTAATCCCTTCGCCTTGAATGGGGGGCAGGAGAAGCCACTGAGGCAGTCAAAGCACTGAAGTATGTTTCACAGGTTGACCTCAGTGGGGAGAACCCAAGGTCTTTCTTCTTACAATATTACCTCTCACTGGATACCATTGATGAAAAAGTCAAACCAGACCAAAGCAGCTGAGAGAAACATCTAGAATTTCTTTTAATCTGTGATTCTGTGATTCTTATAAGGCTGGGGCTCCTTCACTGTTTATATATGGTGTCTAGTCTAGCTTTAGGCAGTGGTGTGTAGTGGAAAACATACTGCCTTTGAAATCGGAAGATCTGGTTTTGAGTTCCAATTCAACTGCTTACTAGATTGGGTGCCATGGGAAAGTTCATTTTTTCTTTTCTGAGCCTTATTTTCCTTATCCATAAGATGAGGCAGGTAGACTAGGTGACATGCAAGGTCCCTTCCTGTAGTCAATTCTGTGTACTGATGATTACAAGATTTCTGGAGAGCTAAGTAAAGGACAAGGTGAGTTAGATGAGAGGGCAGTGCAGCAAATAACAAGCTCCTTATGACCAAAGCCTTTCTGTAGGACCTGTAAGTGACCCATATGTCTCCCAAGCCGCTCACTCATATCAACCTTCTCTTTCCCCTCCTCCCTCCTTCACTTACTATCCAAGCCACATACCCTAGTGTTAAACTGCTTGCTAATGATTTTATGTGTGAATTTTGTCTCTACCCCACTAGTTACTTAAAAATGGAGTGGGCCACCTTGGAAGGTACGGGCAGCCAGGTGGCACCATAGTGCACGGAGTGTAGGGCCAAGAGTAAGGAAGGCTCATCTTCCCAAGTTCAAATCCAACCTCAGACATTTACTGTGTTACTCTAGGCAAGTTACTTAACCCTGTTTGCCTCAGTTTCCCCATATGTAAAATGAGCTGGAGAAGGAAATGGCAAACCACTCCAGTGTCTCTCCTCAAGAAAACCCCAAAAGGAGTCATGAAGAGTAGGACATGGCAGATAACCAAACAACAATACCTTGCAAGCAGTAAATTCCCCATCACTGGAGATCTTAGAGTGGAAGCAGTAATGTTGTAGAAGTTTCTTGCCCAGGGACAATGTAATCAATGTGGCCTTTGAGGTACTTTCCAGCCTTAAGATTTCATGAGCTGTAAATTCCTTGAGGACAGGGACCATGGTACTTTGTTTTGTCTTTGTCTACCCAGTAGTGTAGTGTCGGGTCTGGGGTTGGGCAAAGAGTTAAGTGCTTGCTATGTGTTTTTGGCTGATTGATAGATACACAGCTGACTTCTTGTTGATAAGAGAGCAGTGGATGAGAGCAAGATATTTATGTTTGTACTTCATACTTATAA
Organism: Petaurus breviceps papuanus; assembly: GCF_028583685.1. Taxonomy (NCBI): domain Eukaryota; kingdom Metazoa; phylum Chordata; class Mammalia; order Diprotodontia; family Petauridae; genus Petaurus; species Petaurus breviceps. The sequence goes on along the minus strand of NW_027185754.1, from coordinate 17,631,855 downwards.
TAAATAGTTATCTCACTTAAACTTTCTGAGTGCAGGAATTTCTATCCCCATTTTATAGGTGAGAAAACTGAGGCTCAGAGAGATTAAGATGCAATCAGTGTCATTGTGCACAAATCATTTAACCTCGTGCCTCAGTTTCCACAATTGTAAAATGAAGAGGGGGTTATCTGACTCTCTGAACCCCCTTTCAGCTCCACTGTAATTCTGTGATTTGAGGGAATTTGCCTGGGGTGACACGATGTCAGAGTTGGGACTTAAATCTGATTCTAGGCCAAGAATTCTTGCCTTTACACCATATTGCCTCTTAGGTTCTGGTTAAAACAGATTGCTATTGCCAAATCAAGACGCAGGATAAGACGCTCTCTTCTCCCATTAATGATTTCTCTGTCCTTCCATCCCAGCCTTGTTTCTAGTGACTCCTAGCCAATTCCCCCTCACACCAGGGTGGGTTATTATTAGCCCGGGCCTGAGTGAAAGGTCTTGAATTGGGGAAGCTTGGCTTTTGCGTGACATTGTGGCCAAGCTAGAAAGCAAATGATTCATTACGGTTACAAGGCATGTTCTAATTTCATATAACGAAATAAATGACAGAAGTATTTTGGGCGCCACTGCTCACAGATAGCATTGTTTCGTGACTGCATCTCACAAGAGTTTTTGAGAAAAATTAGAGCAGCCATTGTGCTGGGAGATTAGGTTCTGCTGGAGGTTTGTGGTGGTGGCAGGAGAAGTGACCCGGGGAGAGGGAATGAAGCTGTGGCCACCGCAGCGGCTGCAAGAGCAAAGAAAAAGGCTTCTGCTCCCAGGAAGCCAGTGTGGTTGGTGGTGCCTGGGGGTGGCTGGTTATCAAGGAGAAATTCTTATTTTAAAGCTTTCTTCTCTGTGAATTGGCCCAGCCTTTCTGGAAAACATTTTGGAATTTTGAGAGATAAGTCACTAAATTGTTCATATCTTTTGGTCCAGCCCTCTCCTACTGTACATATCCCATAGGGAGGTCAAAGATAGAAAGAAAAAGGTTCCATATATACCAAAATAGTCATAGCAACAGTTTTTATGGTAGCAAAAAGATGGAAACAAAGTGGGTGCTATTCGACTGGGGAAGAGTGGAACAAAGCACAGAATGGGGATGAAATGGAATACTATTGTGCCGTAAGAGACCACCTGTGTCAGGGTTTTGAAGAAATGTGAGGAATCTTGCAAAATGGATTCAGAGAGAAATATGCAGACCCTAGAGAATGATTTTTACAGTGATTATCAAGGAGAAGAGCACTAAAAAGGCAGCTGACCTCTTCTGTCCTAGGAAGCAGGTGATGATGATAGCTAGTAGTTATACAATGCCTACTATGTGCTGGACCTTGTGCTAAGGGCTTTACAAAAGTCATCTCACTTGATCCTCATGATGACTCTGGAAGCAGGTGCTATTATTATCCCTATTTTACAAATAAGGAAACCAACGCAAACAGGTTAAATGACTTACCCAAGTCCTTGGTGCATGGTAAAGTCTATTTATTTTTTTCTGAACATTATTTTACTTATCTATAAGATGAGCTAATAAGTATCCGAGGCTGGATTTGAACTCAGGTCTTCCTGATTCCAGGTTGGATGATGAAACATCTCTTTCTTCTCTAAGGAGAGTTGGGGACTACTTGTGTGAAACGAACTTATGCCGTTAAATAGAGTCACTGCTTTGGTTGGTTTGGCCTATCTTATTTTGCTTTGTGCCAGGGCTTGGCCTGTAATAGAAACTTAATAAATGCTTATTGAATGCATTAAACTGGATCTCTTTAAAAGGAAGTTTTATTTTTTTTTTGCTTTTTGGTGGGGGGAAGGCAGGGCAGTTGGGGTTAAGTGATTTGCCCAAAGTCACATGGCTAGTAAATGTTAAGCATCTGAGACTGGATTTGAACTCAGGGCCTCCTGACTCCAGGGTTGGTGCTCTATTCACTGCACCACCTAACCACCCCTAAAAGGAAGTTTTAATGGGGAGGGAATGTTTCAGGAAATGATGGTGGTGTTCAAAACAAAAGCCATTAATAGATCTCAAAAGTGAGGCAGCCAGGCAAAGAGGCTAGAAGGCTGGTCTGTGAGTCAGGAAGGTGGGAGTTAGATTGAAGCACTTCTGCTGCACGCTGCCTGTGTGCCCCTGGGCAAGTCACATAAATTCCCAGTGCCACAAATAATTTTCTAGGCCTATAAATTGCAGAATAGTGGCTAATCTACATTGCCAGGAGGTGTTTCTTCACTTCACTCTCTATCCCAATGAAGTTCTATGTCTAGACTCCTAGCCTTTGTCCTCCAAACTCTTCTGTTTCTGCAGTCTTATTTCCCACTACTCCTCAACAAACAACACTTTTTCCAGCCAGGCTGCCTCCTTGTCCTCCCTTCCATGGCATGTTCATGCCTTCCTTTGCTCATTCTGTACTCCTCACCTAGCATGTCCCTCCTCTTTTCCTCTCTACCTGTACAAATTGGACCCATCCTTCTGTGCTTAGCTCTAGGCCCACTTTCTCCAGGGAGGCCCACATTTCCCTTCTATGAGCTGCTATAAAAACTTAATGTTCTTATGAATCCTTTTACACTTGATTAGATACTGTCTAATGTTCTTCCATATGGTTTCATGAGTACTGGTTAATTCTGCATCCTTGCATACCATCAGTTATGCTATAAGCTTCTACAAAGTGGGGAAAATATATTTTTCCTTACCTTGTATTCCCTATGGAAACTAGTATAGGGAATGGAACAAAGGATTGAGTTTCTTTTCATTCTTTAATGGCCGTTGATTGAGTGCCTATGATGTTTGAGGTCCTACATCAGACAACATTGTGGTAGATACAAAGATGAATAATGCTGAATGACTAAGGGAATTCCTACATTTGGCAAATTAGACTGTCTCTTTTTGTGTGTGGAATATTCTTATGGGGAGGAGAAAAGCTGGGACTGGGACAGCTGGTACAAAGTCTTCATTTTTCTGACTTCTGGCCACCCACTCTCCTATTCTCTCCCTTCCAGGTTAATTAAAATCACAGAATCATAGAAATTCAAGAGTTGGAAAGGACCTCAGAGGTCATCTGGTTCAACCTGTTCATTGTCAAAGAACCTTCTATAGCGTACATAGTAACTGATCATTTGACCTCCTGTGAGGGAAACCCATCATTTTCCTAGGCAGCACAATTCACTGATTCTGCTCAATTTCTCTTCCAGACTCAATTTATATTTAAAGCTTCATTCCCTTCATTTGAGAAGCACCTGAAATTTTACCTTCTCTAGGAAGCCTTTTCTGATTGATTGGATGAGAGGTAACAAATTCCCTTTCTTTACCATCTTGCAATGTGTCACCCTCCCACTTTTAGATAAAGTTGATATCTTACAGATTTTCTGTTTTATTCAGTTGGTTTCATGCCCTATGAATCTGATTTAGACCATGAGTTTCTAAGGGACAAATCTCGTGGGTATCACCTCCTTGCATGTCACTAACCACAGGCAAGGTCTGTGGAGATATTCCATTGGTGCTCTTGAAAATGTACCATCTCTAAGGTGGGATCACCTACTCCCGAAGGCCTCCTGCTCTTCTCTTCCTCCATACCCTGTTCATGTTTTGCCTATTCAACAAACATTTACTGAGCAGCCACTATTCACCATTCATTCATTAATCATTCATTCAAAAATCTACTATTAAGTACTTGCTATTAGCAGATCCTGCTCTACTTAATATGGGGGACATAGAGATGAACAAGACAGGCTCTCTTTCCTTAAAGAGCTTCTGATCTTGTATGGAAACTCAGATATGCACAATATTAAGGAATGGGGTGGGACCTGGTTCTCCTGTACTATTATAGTTAACCTAGGAAAGAATGAGAGGTTGGAGAATTCTGATTTCCCCCAGCATGTAGTGATGCAAATGATAGCATTCCTTTCCATTCACTCACTTGGAAGGTCTTTCTTTCTCTCTGCCTATCCATACCTTTCCATCAGTCAAGGCCCAGATGAAATCCTATTTTTTTTATATGAAGTCTTTCCTATCTACTTCAGCCCATTGTGTTCTCTTTTCTTTGACATGTGACAGTAGTTATTATCTGTGCCATTTGATTCTGACCTGCTATACTGTTCCCTCTTTCTGTGTATGAGTCTTAACTCCCTGTCTAGATTATAAACTTTCTGGGGAAGGGACCGTGTCTTCTCCTTCTCTTGTCTTCCCCTCTGTCCCTACATAGCACTGGCCTGGGTCAATAGGAGGTATCTGTAAACACATTGAATTTATGACACTGGGGAGGGGTTGGGGGTGAATTGTTATAACTAATTATTGGTCAAGGGAACATAGATTTTGAACTTGATGGGACCTCAGAGTCCATCCCTATCATTTTATAAGTGAGGATACTGAAACCCAGGGAAGAAAGGTGACTTGCCCAATGTCACACATGTAGTAAGTAGAGAAGTAGTGAGGAGCGGCTCTAGAAGGACCAAGGAGCATACAGTTAATCAAATGCTTTCCCTACCAGTCATATATTCTGCCCAATACCAGAAGGCACTCTGGGGGTGTCAGTCTAGTTCCTTTCATTTCTCTCAAGCTCTCCAAGAGCACCTGCCATTGACCCCTTGGCTCTAAACTCTTGTGCATACTGCTACTTTTCTCTCAATAGCCTGAAGCTTGGTGTAGATGATTCAATCAGATCATACTCAGCTCCCATCCTTCTTAGGGAAACGCCTTCCCGTCATCCTGCTTCCCATTATGATATCTTTAATGCTTATATATGGATATACTTGCAAAGCTCTTTAATAAGACTATTGGAAATGAATGAGGACAAGTAACATCCCCATACCAAGTATGCACATCTTTCAGTCTGTATGATCCAGGTACCAGCTCCCACAGGAACAGGCAGGCCTCAAATCTAGAAGAAAAGTTCCCTCTTCCACCCTTTCCCTGCTCCCACCACTCCCAGTAGGGAGTTGGCAAGGCTGTTTGCCCAGGGTTTTTTCATTCACAGCAAAACCTACACAGAACAATACTGTCCATGTGTCTGTCTTGAATTATAGCCACCCAGAGAGCAGGGACCAGCTTGTCCAGTTCTCTCTGTAATGGAGCCATGAACCATTAGGCACATCATTAAATGCTTTCTGATTATGATGACTTCAAGACCGGCCCCCCACTTACAACCCCCAGGGTTGAAGGCCCCCTTCCCTACTTCGGATTATAAGAAAAGAACCAAAAGGTAATGTCCACCTGATGTCACCATCACATCACCTTGGGATGAACCATATTAAGGGAAGGATTAAGTGCAGGAGGGACCACCCATATGTTTCCAGCCTCACTGAGTTTAAAAAAGGGGGAGGAAAAACAACCTTCCTGGAAATCTCTGCTTTCCTCTCTACTAAAAAGCAAATGCAATTCCACGGAGCATGATAAGTAGCTCTGGTTATTTCTCGGTCATTAATTTATGATCCAGAGTTGTTGTTGCCAGAACTGGGGGATGGGGGGGGAGCTGTCCCTGCTCTCCCCACCACTCCTATCAGATAGCTTGCCGGTGCCGTTTCTTGGGGACGGCTGCTGCTTTTCTTTTAAGCACAGAATGAACCTCATTGTTAAATTAAAGCCATTTCTTCCTTAACAAATCATTTGCAAGTTTCTGCCTGTGACTGAAAGCACTCCATGCATCTGCACCCAAATGCCACTTACGAGCGAATTAAACCCATCTGATGGTACTCGGACCCAGATGTAGAGAATGGAATCTTTTTTCACGATGTACTTCATTTGTGCTCTGGTACGTAAGATAAAAGTAATAGAAGAGGAGGATAAAATTCAAGGGCAATTTCAGTTCTGGGTGTTTAACCAGGAGAGCAGAAATCAGAATCGCTGGACCAAAGAATTCTCGTTCCTGTAATATTTGCACACAGAATGGTTTCAGGCTTAAAAATACACATTAACGGGCTGTGCCAATCACAGGTACTTGTAATTAGGTGCTGACTTGGAATGGACACAAAACTTTTTTGTAGTATTCAATTTGTGCTAACACTTTGTTTTAATTGGGGTGAGAAGAAAGGCCACTAAATACTTTGGTCCCCACTCAGAGGCTTAAAAGCGGTGTCCGTACCTTGCTGTTGATGGATCACTTACCCAATATGCATCTCAGAGCACAGCTGATGCAGAAACCCCCTAATGTCCTCAACAGAAGAAATGTTAAGTGTGGGACTATGGGAACCACTGTCTTGGATGAAGGTTAATATGGGCAGAATGGGGGCAATGGCTTCCTTCCTTCTTTTTGTCCTGCTTCCAAAACAATATCCACTAATGAGAATAAAGACCCTAGTTATCAGGGGGACGGCAGCAGAATCTGAAAGGGGAAAGCTTCTGGGGGTAGTAGCTGGCAAGAGATGCAGTCATTGAGTGAGGGTACTGACTGTGTATCTAGATCACCTAGTTCTCATTATATCATGGAGAATGTGGTTTGGGGGACACATTCCTTACTGGGGGCCACAGTGGGAGCCAACTTAGAAACATGTCTCTGGAAATTTGTCTAAGGGAAGACAATGCCCAGGGCCACTGTCTTTCATTCAACCCTGTCCCCCTCCTTCCCTTTCCCTGTCTGCCTATCTATGCCTAGTTTTCATCGATGAACATCAAGTTCTTAGAGGGTGACTGAAGACATCTTGCTGCTTTAATGAGAGCCAAGTGATGACATTTCCCCCCCACTTAAACAGGCTGGGAGAGAAGGGGGACGGAAAAGAGATAAGGGAGAGCCTTAGATTGGTTTTGTGACACATGGATTGTCCTGTGTTGTTTCTTCCCCCCAGAGACTAGAATTTGTAATGTTATGATTCCTATCCTTGAAAATGACATTCAGATAAAGCTTTGCCGGGGCTGTACTCTTTTCCATGGGGAGAACTGTGTTACTGGCCTGACAACTTACAGCTGTTGGTGGCTTATAACCTGGCACTTGCACCTGCGCTCTTTCCTCCTTCCCTTCTTCCAACTGGAATTGATCAGAGGTGGCCCTCGCCATCTTAGGAGCTCCTTGAGGACGTCACTGACCTGCATCATCTCCTTCCCTACATCCCTCCCCCCATCTCTTCAGCCCCCGTTCTGCACCAGTGTAGTTTATCTGATCAATCCAAAGGCAGTTCTCCAGATGGACAAGACAGCAGCATTCTTTGATGGAGATGGGCTGAGTAGTATGGAAAGAGAAAGTGGTTTAAATGCCCTCTGCACAGCTTTAATTAAATAAGAGCAGATGTGTTGGTTGATTAATAGCTGCGTTTAGTTTTCTTATTTCTCCAAACTAAAATACTGTTGTCTGTCCCTGGTGTTCCCCTTTCCTCCTCCTTTGTAGCTCATGGGATTTGGGGAATAGAATTTTTTTCCCCTTCACTGTTTCCTTATTCATTCTAGGGCTCTTCACAGTTTTCTTCAGTTGGAGGATGCTCATTCTTTCCATTATTCGGTATCTTATCAGGATGGATGGAGAGATAAACAAGAAAATGGCTGCTAAGGTTCATTTCCAGTCCTGGGATTTGATGACTTATTTCCAAGTAGTTTAGAAGATAGAATATTGGATCTGGAAAGAATCTCAACAATCTTACAGATGAGGGAATTGAATCCAAAAGAGAGGTGGTGATATGTCTCAGGTTATGCAGATGGACCTTGAACCCCCTCAATTGAACAAATTCAAGAGGAATTTATTAAGCACCTAGTATGTGCAGAGAAGGTATCCTGACTTCCACTATAGAGCTCTTTTTATTGTGAGCTGCTTCCTAAGCAGCTTTTTCTGTGGGTTCGAATTAGATTCAGATCTCTCTCTTCCCCTTTCTTGTCAGAGATAGACTATTGGTGAGTGACCTGCCCTCATGAGTACTGGGAGTCAAGGGTGGAATTTTCCTATTAATGGAAAAAAGGTTAGTGTGTGGACTTTGGAACCTTGTAGCCCTCATATGCCTATCTATCGATAACAGTAATGATTGGATGAAGAGAATGACCTCCTGAGTAGTAAAACAGCCTTTCAAATGCTGACTTATTTATTGGTCAGCCAATAAAGGATTAGTGCCTAATTGAACCTAAATAAAGGGTGATATATGTAGGAATGGAAAAATGTCATCCTTTTGCATCATGCTAATAATTTTTCTGTAATTTGGCTGCTGGACATCAATGCTACCCAGAAAGTGCTCTGGACCCTCAGAGAATGGGAGCCCCTCAAACCTTTTGCTCAGAGGAACAAATTCATTTATTCAACAAGACAGGGTGTGATGTAGTGGAAAGAACACTCGATTTGGAATCAGAAGACTTTGATTTGAGTCCTGGTAGAGAAACAAGAGTCTTGGCTCTGGAATCAGAAATTTTCACTCATTTCCTACCTCTGATGGTTCCAGCCAGAGTGACTTAACCTCCTTAGATGATCTATGAGGTCACTTTCAGCATTAGAGCTGTGGTGATCCAGGTTCTATCCTGGACAAGCCTCAGTTTTCTCATCTGCAAAATGAGGATAATAACATTTATACTGCCTATTTCCTGGATGAGGAAAGTGCTTTATAAACTGTCAAACACTCCATGAATGGGAGCTATCATGTGGGCTCCCTGGGTTCAGTTGTATACTCTGACAGTGATTTTGAAGGTGGGTGAAACATGTCCATGGATTCTGATATTCAGGAGATCTTCAGCAAATGGAAGACAGAAGGTCTCACCTGTAGTTATTTATCTAGGATACAGGAGACATAGATATAGGAGTCTAATCTTGGCCCTGCCAGTAACTAATTATATGATCATGGACAAATCACTTAACCTCTCAGAGTCCTTTCCTGTAAAATAGTCATTCTTACCCTCACCTTCCAGAGCCAATTTCCCTCTTGATTAGGGTCCTCTTGAAATAATTTTGTATAATTGTATATAATTGAAACAACTTTGTATAACTGTATATAATTTGAAATATACTGACTTGCATTTGTGTTGTATATCTCCAGTAGTATGGAAGCTCTCTGGGGGAAGAGACATTTTTATTCTTTGTTTCCCCATTGCCTTGCATGTAGTAAGTTCTTTTTTTTTTTTTTTTAAAGCAATCGGGGTTAAGTAACTTGCTCAAGGTTACACGGCCAGTTATTTCTGGGTGTGGTACTGAGTGTCTGAGCCCGGATTTGATCTCCAGGTCATCCCGACACTGGAGCCAGTGCTCTTACTCGCTGAGCCACCTGGCCGCCCCTCATGTAGTAGGTCCTTGATAAATGTTTATTGATTGCATTTCTAAGTTTTTTTTTCTCTCAATTTGACCTCCACAACATATCTGGATTTTATCCCTTTCTCACCATTCACTAGGCTACTGGCAACTTCAGGCCCTAATCACTGCCCACTTGAACTGACACAATAGCCCCCTAATTGAGCTTCTGGTTGCTTCCCTCTCCAATGTGTTGTCCACGTTGTCGCTAAAATAACTCACAGGTCTGACCATGTCAGTACCTTGCTGTCCCTGTCACTATTCTGCATTAGGTACAATGGATCATGCAGAATTTGTTCAAACAAATAATCCATTTAATAAAAATATATTCAAATATCATCCCTCCTCCCAACCAACAGTAAAAGCAATTCCCAAGGCAGTTAAAAAGAAATTTAAGAAGATAAAAGCCACTGTCAAGGAGGTTAAAAGCAGTTGGCAAGGAAGTTTCCTGGGATTCAGGAACTCCTCATCCAAATCTTAAAGATGACTTTCATATACGTCTTGAACAAGGCCTCACAGGCAAGGACCCTAGATTAATGCACTTTGAAGCCAAGTTAACCCCAGCTGCCCCAGCTCTGCACCAATACTCCCTAGCTCATAACAGGCCTGGCTGGTGCTGGGCTTGGCCTGCGCCTCCCCTGCTCCACCGTTCCTCTGCCCCACATTGCCTCTCAAGAAGCTTCAGAGGCTTCTTGTTAACTGCAGAACAAAAGACCAGTTCATCAGCTTGCCCTTTAAGCCCTGATCCAAACAATTTTCAGTCCACCATTCTTGTGTAATATTTAATATTTTTTGTTGTTGTTCAGTTGTGGCCCATTCTACATAACCCCATGCACGAACCATGGGGTCATCTTGGCAAAGATACTGGAGTGGTTTGCCATTTCTTTCTCCAGTGTGTCCTCATTTTGTAGATGAGGAATTGAGGTAGATAGGGGTCAAGTGACTTGCCCAAGGTCACACAGCTATTAGTCCCTCCTAGAACATAGCCTTAAGTTTTGGCAAATCTAATGTACTTGCTGTTCCCCAAATTTGGTACTGTATCTTTCAACTCTGTACCTTCACACAGATGGTCTCTTACATCTGGTTTGTACTCAATACCTCCATCTCTTAGAATCCCTAGCTACAAAAAAGGCTTGACCCATTTGCCACCTTCTATAGGAAGCCTTTCTAGATTCCCCTTAGCTTTTAAAGGCTCTTTTCTTTTTCAAATTACCTTGTATGTACATGGTTACATGTTATGGGTCATTCCTCATCTCCACTCTCATCCCCTACCCACCACTCCCCAGACCTCCCCCCCACTAAAATATAAGCTCCTCAAGGACAGGGGCTATTTTTCATTTTGTCATTGGGTATACTAGAATACAGCAAAGTGCCTTACATATAGTAGGCAATTAATCAACTCTTTTTGGGTTGAATTAGGTAATATTATCCACCTCACAAAGGCAGCTAGGTGGCACAGTGAATAGAGCACTGGGCTTGGAATTAGAAAGTCTCATCTTCATGAATTCAAATCTGATTTCAGATACTTCCTAGCTGTATGACCCTAGGCAAGTCACTTAACCCTGTTGACCTCAGTTTCCTTATCTGTAAAATGAGTTGGAGAAGAAAATGGCAAACCACTCCAGTATCTTTGGTAAGAAAGCCCTAATTTGAGTCACAAAGAGTTGGACACGACTGAAATGAATAAACAACACCTGCCTCACAAGGGTACTTTGAGGATAAAGTGAAAGAATATATATATATATATATATATATACATATATATGTACATATATATTCATATGCTTCGAACAAGTTAGAATTATTAGACAAATAAAGTCATTATTGTTGAGGTAGGATCTCAAGTTTAAAGTCTAAGTCCACTAAAAAAAAGAAACCTTTTGGAAGGGTTTCCTTCTGCTTTACCCTTCATATAGGCAGCAGATGGCACAATGGACAGTGTTGCACTTAGGATGACCTGAATTCACATATGGCCTCTGACACTTACTAGCTGTGTGACCCTGGACAAGTCACTTGACCTCTGTCTGCCTCATTTTCCTCATCTATAAGATAGGGATACCAGTAGCACCTACCTCCCAGGGTTGTGGTGAGAATAAAATGAGATGTTATTTGCAAAGCACTTAGCCTAGAGCTTGGGAGTAGGTGCTTAATAAATGTTTATTAAATTTAAATCTCACATGGCATGATTCCCATTGCCCCACAGTTCTTTCTGTGTGTTTTACCAGTTTGGTAGGCCTTACATAGCTTTAAAAGTACTGATTTGGGAAGGGTTATAGATCAATGCCTTTTTATTTTTGGTTACTGTTCATTGCCATGGTGGATGGAATGGGAGACCCAAATCAGGAAGACCTCAGTTTGAATCCTTCCTTAAACCATGTGACAAGTGGTCAAGACAATTAACCTTTCTGTGCCTCAGTTTCCTCATCTGTAAAATAGGGATAATAATAACACTCCCCTAATACCAGCCAGGATTGTTGTGGGGCAGACCTAGGGCAGCTAGGGTTAACTTTGCCCCAAAGTGGATTGATCTAGGTCCGCAGTATGTGGGCAATTTGGGCAAGAAGAATAGAAAGCCTATTTCATAGGTCTGAACATTTCACATGCTGTGAAAACCAAATGGGTTAACGTATGTAAAGTGCTTTGTGAACCTTAAAACACTATATAAAGCTATCTATTATTATTATAATTATTATGATTTGATTTTGCTTTTTTAATATTATGCATATATTTATTTATTTTACCTAATTAAGATGTAAATGGTTTAAAGTTTAAGGTTTTGGTTAGAGATTTTACTGACCTTTGGTTTGACTGTTGGCTACTTAGTAGTTGTTGCAAATGTTGTATAAAGGAAACTCCTTGCTGGACATATGTGTTTATGAAAGTCTAGGCAGAGATGGTGACATTGCCTTCAGGGCTTAGGTTACTTAGATTAATTTGCACAGTAGACTCAAAACATATTGGGTACCTCAAAACTACTGCAAGGAGTTAGACCCACACAGTTCTATGGAGTTTTAGTAGTTGAGATCCCCTGAAATGAGTTTAGGGACACAGTACTACTAGACAGAAATTCAACAGTGAATTACACAGACTCACTGATCCTAAGTTAGGATTAGAGATCTGATAGAGAGGTGAACTCAGTAACTTGGAAATGCAGTTTAAGAAACAGAATTAGACCCACGAGTATTAATTAGTTGGTGCTGCTTCGTGTTTCAAAAAGCTTGGGCCTGGGGGCAAAGCCTCTTTCTAGAGAGGAAACACCAATCCTAGCAAAGGCCCTGCCAAGAAAGACGAATAGGAAAGGGAACATTTATTAAGCACCTACTATGTGCCAAGTGCTATGCTAAATGCTTGGCAAATATTATCTCATTTGAAAGAACTCCTTATGGGAAAAAGCTGGGAATTGTTTTTCCTGGTCTAAAATTGACTAGGTGAGATTTTTGCCTTTTATAAGAGCTGAAGCAGGAACAGCCCCCGGACTTTAAGCAAACAAAGGAAAACTCTTGGCAGAACCTATTGCTTCTGTGAGGAAGATCATCCTGGCTAAGGAGTCTCTCTCCAGAGGCTGAAAACAGAAAAGCTCCATAACTTTGTGCCCAAAGGAGCTGCAGTGGCCATGACCATGGGACCAAGGAGGTAAAGCTGAGCAGCAGGCTCATAAGCCCAATGCATTTGGCAGAGAATATTTACCTAGCAGAGATCATGGATCTGCAACTCCTACCTGCCTGAAAAAAAGACTGGATGCTGCATGAGACCAGTGGGGTGTAGGCCCAGTGGGATGGAGTGGTGCAATGATATTACCAGGAAATGATGTTAATTGAATTTTGGAGGTACAATGAGTTGTCCTGGCCATATGCATTCCCTACAGATGGACCTCTCCATACATTTTCCATACTTTTGTGCAGTCTTTCCACTGATGGCATATGTTATTATGGAAGAATGTGCCTCAGGTCTGTGAGGGAAACTTATTGATTTATTTTTACTATGCTATTTTATTAAATGCCATTTCTTTGAAGTAATTATGTTCTCTAGCCCATAGAACTGACTAGTAAGGTAAACTAACACATCAGTTGGGGTGTGTGAGCTATCGTGTTGAGTAGATATGAATCCAAAGACTACCTTCAACTTGGGGTAGCCTAGTCTGGGAGATTCAGTATGCAAGTTGATGGTAGGATGTGTACCCAGGTGCTATAACTACATCTATATTACTAATATTACCTATATAAAAAATATTAAATTATCAGGTATATATGTTAAGTATTAAATATTAGTAATAGTAAACTTGGACAGGCATTGAAGATGAATAATGAACTGGGCCCACAATTGAAGAGGAGGAAGAGAGGAAGCTGGATTTTTATTTGGGACATTGCATGGTGCTTTTAATAAGCCCTAATTGCTTCCTGTTACAAAAAACTCATCTTCTTTTTTAAGTGCTTATATACTTCCAGTGATGCTATGTGACTAACTCATGGAACAACAAAATCTCTGAAGAATCAAGACTGTGGATGACCCAGAATTTTACAGCAAGTATAAAGAGACTGTAGCCTATTGCCAATGATGACTTGAGTATAAATGATGTAAAAACTATTATTCAGTGAAGGAATGATCAGAAAAGGGAGTAGAATGGTTATTTGGATGAAGCATAGCCTGAATATTGCACTGGTGCCCACATGATATTAAAAGACTTCCAGTGAGTGGGGTGCATCCTCATGGGAAGATTGATGGGAAGGTGAGGGTAGGAGCTGGAGGGGATCAGAAGGTATTGAACAACAGGTTGTTCCCTGCATGGTCAGAGGGAGTATCCCCATCCTGAGACTACCGGATCTTTTGAAGTTTCAAAGTATAACAGCAACAACAAACCCCAACAAACCAACAACTCCCAAACCCAATAACTATTGGTTGTGTCAACAATCAATCATTCAGTCAACAAACATTTATTAAGCACTTACTATGTGCTAGGTCCTGGGGTAAATGCTGGGGATACAATATAATAGAAAGAAAGACAATCTATAACCTCAAAGAACTTACGTTCTAATGAAGGAAGACAACACATAAATGAAAGCTGGAAAGAGGTAGAGAGGAGACAGAGGTACCAAGGAGAACATGGTAGAGGAATTCTAGAGTTAACCTGGAGAGGAATGAGAAATGACTGGCCTGGACACCCTCTTTAACTTGAGGTTCTGGGAGAGAAGCCACAGGGGCAGAGCCCACATCCATTCTAGGCCTAGAGTGGGGCTTCAGGAGGAGGAGCTGGGCCATGGTAGGGAAGTCTAGAATGCGAGGAGGAATGAGGAATATCAATCAACCCACTGGCATTTATTAAATGCCTACTGTGTGCCAGGCACTGTTTATATGCTACTTTGGGGAAGGGGAGGCCAAATCCATTATTATTATTATTGGAAAGATTGCTTGGTGAAGAATTTCCTCAATCTGTATACATCAGGGTCTTCTTCTCTGCAACTTATAATAATTTTAGTAAATCCCTGGGAGGGACTGAAAGGTTTAGTGTCTTGCTCAGGGTCCCTACATATGCTGTGTGAAAGATGGGACTAGAAACCGGGGCCTTTGTAACCATGAGGTCAGCTCTATATCCAGATTGTTACCTTTTGGATGCAAAGACAAAAAAAGAATCCTTACCTTCAAAGAGCTGATATTCTATCAGAAGTGACAACATGAGATCTTTCTGGAAATAGAGCATTAAGCTTAGAGTAAGAAGATCTGAGTTCGAATCCAGATTCAGACACTTACTAGTTGTGTGACCTAGATCACTTTTTGGTTTCCCCATCTGTAAAATGGAAAATAATAATAGCACTTACTTCCCAGGGTTGTTGTGAGGATAAAATGAATGAATATTTGTGAAGCTCTTTGCAAATCTTGAAGTGTTATATAAATGTTAGATGTTCTATTGTTTCTGACAGGTACTGGGGCTCAGGAGTCCTTTGTACTTCAGTGATGTTCCTCGTTGCACCTGTGTTATGCCTATCCACCTGCCAGGCTAGAAAGGTCAAGGAGTTTTCCTTTGCCCACCAGAAAGAAAAGGAGAAAAGCACCAAGAGAACATTGACTGCTCCTCTGTTTGATGGAGAAAGGAGGCATGAGGAACTGAAATACTCTGAGTGAGACTCCTAAAGAGACCCTTGTCTTTAAGTCCAGCCCAGAACTTCTGTTCTGACCAGATCACATGATCCTAGTTCTGTTCCTTCTTTGTAGAATCTAGACCTGCTCAGTTTCTTCTTAGAGGATTTGAGATCTATCGCATAGGCCTTCATCCCAAGCTCTGGGCTAGGTTCATTCTTTGGGGTGTCTCAACAATCATTCTTATTTCCAGACAGGTTTTCCTCTGTGGACCTCACAGTACATAACAAATCTGTGTCTTTTCTAATGTAGCTGAAAGGTTCTCAATTACCTTTCAAGCACCTCTAGGTAGAGGACAGCTTTTAGTTCACCCTACAGAAAATATGATACAACATAAAGGATGCACTGTATAACAAAAACAGTAAATACAATTCTTTCTTTTTCACTGACTTTGGTCTTCCACCCAGAGGTCTATATAGGCCTCCTACACTAAGGATTTGGATTCACCCTGGAAGAGAAAAAACCTTGAGGATTCTTCAAAGGCAACCTCCTTCCTCATGAGACCTGTGCTGTTCACATAACTCATGGTAGTTAGTGAATGGCAAAATCTAGATTTTTACTCCTTTATATCATAGCTCAGCCCTTTGCTGGTCTTTCAACTCCAGGGCTGCATGCTAGATAGCTAGTCCAGGAGCTTCAGAATATTGTGGTTTCATGAATTCCTGCTATTCAACCCCCAGGTCCCTCTCCATGACTGCTGTTTCACCACATTTGAGACCAGGAGTCTCCTGGGGTCTCATGTTAAAGAGGTGCAACCACTGCTTCTTTTGTCATTTCTTGGGCTGCTTGAATGAGAACATGTAGAATTATTATATGCCAAGGCTGCTATTAGCAACTCCCAAGAGAATCAGATTATAGGGATGTACCAGCTCATCCCCACCTTGGGACCTAGATCTACTCTGGGTTTATGGTCTGCACTCAACTCTCCCTCTCTGTCTCTCTCTCTATCTTTCTCTCCATCTCCCTTTCTCTCTCCCTCTCTATTTCCCTCCCCCTCCACTCCTCCCTCCCTCCCTCCCTCTTTCTCTCTATCCCTCTCCTTCTCTCTGTCCCTGTTTTTTTCACCCTCTCTCTGTCTCTCTTCTCTTCTTTCTGTCTCTGTCTTCCTTCCCTTTTCTAGGTCTAATACAAAGATGAGATGACTGATCCAAAGAAGCCTGAGTCAATTGAATCATACTTAACCAAAGAGACTTGATCTTATCATTAATGAAGCATAAACAGGTCAACAATTACCCAGGCCTAGGAGATGGCTTGGGTCATCTCAAGAAGCAACTGGAATGTCTATGTCATGATCAGAGTGATGTAATGTCCCAAACAAAAATATGTCTACCTGAAGCTTCATCATAGTTGAGCCAAGATCAAACACCTACATGCCACATCTCCCGAATCTTGATCAGGCTTCCCTGATCAACCCACTGCAGAGGCAATATCATACCTTTGGCATTGCTGCATCTGAAGGTCATTGGAGGCATTCTTTTTCTTTTTTTGCTTTTTTGGAGGGCAATTGGGGTTAAGTGACTTGCCCAGGGTCACACAGCTAGTTTTTAAAAAAAAAAATTTTTTTTTCACACAGCTAGTTTTTGTGTTAAGTGCTTGAGGCTGGATTTGAACTCAGGTCCTCCTGACTCCAGGGCTGGTTCTCTATTCACTGCACAACCTAGCCACCCCTTCAAGGTATTCTTTTTCTAAGGAACAAATCCATTTGAATCAATTAGGTCCTTCCTTTTTTATAACAGGAAACCCCCTCAATCCAGTCAACATGGCTTACTGTGCCCATTTTGATTCAGTAGGTTGATGAATGGGGGATGGTAAAATTATTATTCCTTTCTTCACCTATAATTCAAGCAACTGCAAGGTGACTTTGTATTACCTGTTAATCAGGGTATGGCCAAGGATGGGTAATCAGGCAGACAACTAATATAATGTTGAAATTGCCCTGGATTTCTAGACAGCCCTTTGGAATCTTAGACATCCCCTCTCCTTCCTGTGTGGTTGAGGGAAGTTGGAGAGAAACAGTTCCTTTGCTAAGACATTTTCTGACTTAGCTGTTCCTTGTTTTCCTGACTTCTATGTGTAGCAGAAGAAACAGAAAGAAATAATAATTACTTATTGAGTGCCCATGCCAGCAATTCTTTGCTTGTCCCCTCCCACCCAGAATCTATAGCATTTTCCTGGAAGAGAAATGAAATGTCCCCTCATCTCTACATGTAAGTTTTCACTTTGTTAACTGGATTTTGTTTGAAGTGCAGTTTTCATCTAACAGAACTCCTTAGCTATGAGTCACTGTTACAAACTGTGCCTAGCATTTTTTTTAAAAGGCTAGGTATGTTACATTTCTTCCTTCTTGTACTCTCTGATACCTTTAATGGGACTGGAAGTGTTTAGCCTCTGTCATTGACTAAAGCCCCAACTGATTGTCATCCCCCATTTTTAGGGCTCCAGTTCCATTTAACCATTTAACAGTTAGTTTTACAAAGGATATTTATTTCAAAGATTTACCAAGAACAAACATTTGAACATTCATCCCAGCATCTTCCATCTCTGGGGAGGAAAGGGGAGATTCAGTTCATAACTTAACTCAGTTCCTATATAGCAATCTCATCAAGTTCCAAGTCCAAGGGTGGCTGCTCTCCGCTTCAGACTGCCATCCTATGTCCTGGCTCCACAGGGCTTCCCTTCTGGGCTAGAAGCACCATTGGTCCTGGAATCCTGCTTACAAGGTCTTGCCATGGCTAGAGATCCTGCGTCCAGGAATTCCACCAGCTGAGCATAGACTGTACAGGGCAAATGAAACAGATCAAAACTCCAAACCTGATTCTTAGGGTCCCAGAGTCTAAAAGGAAGAGGAAAAAGGGAGCCCTTTCCCTACACCTAGCTCAGTGTATGGTTCCCAAGTTTTGGGTGAACAAGACCTTTAACCCCTGGATGGTGCTGAAAAGAGTAGAGAGTTGCTCTAGTCTAGTCATTTTAAAGACTCAGTCTTTTCTGACTACACAGCCACAGGAAAGAAGCTGCTCTCATCCATGTGGTAGGGGAACACAAGATGTCCCTTCCCAGGAACAGATATCCCTGCCATCTGGATACCTCCATCTTAGGGCATGTGCAAAAACTCTGTTAAACAAGGAAATCAGTTTTAAACAGATATTTAAAGGGGTTTTTACCACAGTGGATGAAACGATAATTGCTATGATGCTGACATAGGAGAAACAGTCCTGGAGACATAGAAGTGAAAATGAGAAGAGGTGGGAGCAGTCCCAGTCAGTGAGGAGAATGAGAAGGAGGCCAGTGAGGAGTTTTCAGTCAGAGGGCTAGCACTGACTAGCCCAAAGTCTGGATTAGAAGTCTGATGCCTGCTTTTTTCAGGAGGTAAAGGAATTCACTGTTAGAGTTGAGATTATAAAATTTAGTAGTAGAATTTAGACTCAAGGACTCAATAATTAGCTCAGCTTCTTCAATTTACAGATGAGGAAACATATAGAGAGCAGTTAATTGACTTCCCCAGAATTGAGTGGACAATAGAGAGGCTCCATATACATTAGACCAATTCTTAGTGTGTGAAGAATCCTTGCCAAGACATCGAATCTATTTCTATAGCTGCTATTCATTAAATATAGGTTCAATTCTGCCCTGATTTCAAAATAGGAAACCTTCCATCTTCCCAAGATTACACATTCACTAGCTTATGACTTCAAAGTTCTATGCCACTTTTTTTTTTTTTGCTTTTTTTGGGAGGGCAATTGGGGTTAAGTGACTTGCCCAAAGTCACATGGCTAGTAAGTTTGTCAAATGTCTGAAGTCGGATTTGAACTCAGGTCGTCCTGACTCCAGGGCCAGTGCTCTATTCACTGCGCCACCTACTCACCCCATGTATGCCACTTTTTTTTTTTAAAGCAGTTGGGGTTAAGTAACTTGCTCAAGGTTACACGGCCAGTTATTTCTGGGTGTGATGCTAAGTATCTGAGCCTGGATTCAATCCCAGGTCACCCCGACTCTGGGGCCGGTGCTCTTACTCACTGCACCACCTGGCCACCCCTAAGCAATTGGGGTTAAGTAACTTATATGCCACTTTTTAAAAAATGCAGAACTGAATATTCATATTTACTGAGATAATTTGGTCTAATCATCTAGAGAGGAATGGTCAAGTGGATGAGTAATATCTGTTATTCAGACTATGATATTCAGTTGGATGAATAACCTATAGAACTCATCTAGTAGTTCTTACTTTGCTTTTACTTTGGCTATCACCTTGCCAACTGCCTTGTCATCAGGACCAAAGGATTAACCCTTACTCCCCAGGGCTTCATTGTCTTGACTGGTGAACACATGCCTCGTGGCTTACTATTTGAAGCCAGGTAAACTCTAGCCACATCTCACTACATTCATTCCCTGGCTATCACCTCATCACCTCTTGTGTACCTTCCTTGTTGCATTTCCTTTTCTACCCTCTGGCTCTCCAATTCTGGATCACTGATAATCAAATCAATACTGCCATTACTACTGGCAAGGATGTGTCCTACTCATCATCCCTGTGACTTTCCAAATCAAAACACCCCTCCCTGGATGCCATCACCCTTTATGTATTGTTAAATACATAATTCCTTTATTGCTTTATTAAAACATCAGCTCCTTGAGGGAGCTTTTATTCACTCTTGTGTTTGTCTCCTCAGCATTTAGTACAGTGTTTGGCACATAATAAGTGCTTAATAACTACATTTTCACTCATTTATTCATTCATTTATTCATTTGTTCATTCTCTACTTATAACTGGCATATATACTACATGATAAGCTGGGTCTTGAATTGAATAGAGGGCAGAAAATAAGCTGGACTACTGTTAGGAAAATTCATAATACTTTTCATGAACCCCAAGCTTCTTCCTGGAACAAACACTCATTTTTTAATACTAATATTCCTTTTGGTGAAGTTAGATGGTTGCTAGTCATAGAATGTAGTAGTCTCCCAAGCACTAAAGCTAAGCGTCACCCTCAAAACAGTGAAAAGACTCAAGGCATGTGTGAGCAGGCTATAATATATTACCAATGAAAAGTTACTTAGGAGAACTCTTATAAAGGATAGAATCAGGAAAATGTATGACTGGACAAAAACTTAGACCAGGCATGTAGCAGAGAATGAGGGGGTAGCCCACATGCTTCCATGTTATTCAAGCAAGGCCAAGAAAATGTGAAGACCACCTTCTTCCCCTCCCCCAACACACTGGATGGACCCCTTTCTGAAAATTTATGAGAAGGCATAGATGAAAGTTGGGTGAAAGAAATGTATCATCTCATTCATTGTCTTTGTATTCCCAGCACCTAGCACAGTGTCTGGAACATAATAAGTGTTTAATAAATACTTATTGACTTGATTTATGATCTCCATCATTGAATCAAGTGCTTTCAATCAAGTGCTATCAATGAGATCATAGATCCCTTGGAGTATCCAAGTATGGAGTATTTCCCTATTCATCACTGTTATACTTTGTCTCATCTCATCGAGAAAACAGTAAAACTTTTTGTGGTATTCACTAATTTGCCAAAACCCGTTACTTAAACAAATAGTAATTGTTTACAGGCCAAGCTATATGAAACTGGAGGGAGAAGTGAGAGCCTTAGAGATGAGACCCACATGAAGGTTTGCCTTTGATGCCTATGTTACCTGATCATAGAATAGCAAAAATGTCCTGAGGGCTGGTTTACATTTTCTTTAAAAAAAATTTTTTTTTTAGTTTTCAACATTTACTTCTATAAGATTTTGAGTACTAAATTTTCTCCCCCTTCCTCTACTCACCTTTCCTCAAGACAGCATGCAATCTGATATAGGCCATATATGTACATATTAAATACATATTAAACATATTTCCACATTAGTCATATTGTAAAAAAGAATTTGAACCAAAGAGAAAAACCACAAGAAACAAGAAACCAAAAAAAGAGAGAGAGAGAAAATAGTATTCTTCTATCTGTGTTCAGACTCCATTTTCTTTCTCTGGATGTGAATAGCATTTTCCATCATGAGTCTTTTGGAATTGTCTTAATCCTTGTATTGCTGAGAAGAGTAAAGTCTACCAAAGTTGGTCATTGAGCGGTGTTGCTATTACTAGTTCTGCTCACTTTACTCAGCATCAGTTCATATAAATCTTTCCAGGTTTTTCTGAAATGAGCCTGCTCATCATTTTTTATGAAACAATACTATTCCATTGCATTCATATACCATTCCATATATACTATTCCATACATTCATATTCAACTTGTTAAGTCATTCCCCGATTTATGAACATCTCAATTTCCAATTCTTGGCCACCACAAAAAGAACTGCTATAAATATTTTTGTATATGTAGGTCTTTTCCACATTTTTATGATCTCTTTGGGGTACAGACTTAGAAGTAGCATTGCTAGATTGAAGGGTATGCATAATTTTATGATCCTTTGGGCATAGTTCCAAATTGCTCTCCAGAATGGTTGGATCAGTTCACAACTCCACCAACCATACAGTAAGTGTTCCAATTTTCCTACATCTTCTCCAACATTTATAATTTTCCTGTTTTGTCATGTTAGCCCATCTGCTAGGTGTGATGTTGTATCTCAGAGTTGCTTTAATTTGCATTTCTCTAATCCATAGTGATTTGGAGCATTTTTATATGACTCTGGATAGTTTAAATTTCTTCTCTGAAAGCTGCTTGTTGATATCCTTTGACCATTTATCAATTGGGGAATGACTTGTATTCTTATAGATTTGACTCAGTTCTCTCTGTATTTCAGAAATAAGGCCTTTATCAGAGACACTGGCTGTAAAAATTGTTTCCTAGCTTTCTGCTTCCCTTCTCATCTTGGTTGCACTGGCTTTGTGCAAAAACTTCTCAAGTTGATGTAATCAAAATTATCTATTTTGCATCTCATAATGTTCTCTATCTCTTATTTGTTCATAAATTTTTCCCTTCTCCATCGATCTGACTATTCCTTGCTCTCCTAGTTTACTTTTAGTCTCACCGTTTATGTCTAAATCATGTACCCATTTTGACCTTATCTTGGTATAGGGTTTAAGATGTTGGTTTATGCCTCATTTCTGCCATGCTAACAGCTTTTTTAAAATAATGAGTTGGGGTTTTTTTGGAGGGTATTTGGGATTAAGTGACTTGCCCAAGGTCATACAGCTAGTTAATTTTTTGTGTTAAGTGTCTGAGGCCGGATTTGAACTCAGGTCCTCCTGACTCCAGGGCCAGTGCACTATTCACTGTGCCATCTACCTGCCCCTAAATAATGAGTTCTTATCCCAGAAGCTGGAGTCTTTGGGTTTATCAAACAGTAGATTACTATAGTCATTGACTGTTGTGTCTTGTGTACCTAGCCTATTCCACTGATCCACCACTTTTTTTCTTAACCAGTACCAAGTAGTTTTGATGATTGCTGCTTTATAATACAGTTTTAGATCTGGTGCAGCTAGGCCACCTTCCCTTACATTAATTAATTCCCTTGATTTTCTGGACCTTTTGTTCTTCCAGAATTTTTAAATTATTTTTTCTAGCTCTATAAAATAATTTTTTGATAGTTTGATTGGTATGGCACTAAACAAATAAATTAATTTAAGGGGAATTGTCATTTTTTATTATATTAGCTTGGCCTACCCATGAGCAACTAATATTTTCCCAGTTATTTAGATCTGACTTTATTTGTGTGAAAAATATTTTGTAATTGTGTTCATATAGTTCCTGGGTTTGTCTTGTCAGGTAGATTTCCAAATATTTTATGTTGTATACAGTTACTTTAAGTGGAATTTCTCTTTCTATCTCTTGCTGTTGGGCTTTGTTAGTGATACACAAATGCCAATGATCTAGGTGGGTTTATTTTATAATCTACAACTCTGCTAAAGTTAATTATTTCAAATAGTTTTTATTTGATTCTTTAGGATTCTTTAAGTATATCATCATATCATCTGCAAAGAGTGATAGATTTGTTTCTTCATTGCCTGTCCTAATTCCTTCAATTTATTTTTCTTCTCTTACTGCTAAAGCTAACATTTCTAGTGCAACATTTAATAACAGTGGTGATAATGGGCATTCTTGTTTCACTCCTGAATCTTATTGTAAATGCTTCTAGCTTATCCTGAGGGGTGGTTTAGAAGAGTTAAGGTGAGATCAATTAAATTCAATAAGCATTTACTAAGTAACTACTATGTGGAAGGTACTATGCCAGAAGACTGGGAATATGAAGATAAAAGGGAAATGATTCCTGCCTTCAAGGAGCTTACATTCTACTATGGGGGTGGGGATGATAGATAAGTCATATAAGTCTATATAAATAACAAAATATTTATATATGTGTGTATATGTATATATAGAGTTAATATTTGTGTTTATTGTCTATACGCATAAGTGTATAAATATACTTTGTATACATGTGTATATACAAAACTAGTATGTACATATACACACAAATAGTAACTGTATATACATTTCCATACACAAATGCACACACAAAGTTGGGTTGTTAGAGTGAGTTGTGAAGAGGAGGAAGGAAATATTCCTGTGTCTTTCTCTTTGTAAGTTGAAGATTGGAAACAAACAAAACCAGAAACTTCACGGACATCCTGAGTGGATCTGTGCTGTGGTCAATGGGGAAGTGAGGTGTCTGACAGTTGGAGCAACTTTCCAGGAAACATAGAGACTTTCCCTGAAAAGGGTCCTAGGGGACTTTGAGGAATGGTAGCAAAGCTTAAAAGCAGCTTAGGATTAATTTCAGTTGAACTTTGATTGTGGTTTGTGGAATATCTTGTCATTAAAGTAATATTCAACACTCAAAATATAAGTGGAAATTAAGGCTTTTTAAGAGGATGAGATGTGAATGATTCATAGAGATTCATTCTCCTTTAAGGGAAAAAAACCAGAGTCCTTAGTCTCTGAAGGCCAAGGGAACTGACTCAGGGTGGTGACCAATACACTTGGCCTTCTTATATCATCAGGAAGAATGAAACATCAGATGATGATGATGATCATTATGGTAACAGCACCTATATATGTATATATAAAACTCCAAATGGTTTTGTACATACACACATATGATGACCCATAAATATATGCATATATACACAAACATATATATGTATGTGTTTGTGTGTACGTATCTATCATCTTTCTATCTATCTGTACATTTGGAGTTTTTAATATCCATAATCTCATTTGATCTTCTCAATAATCCTTTGAGGTAAGTAAGATTAAGACCACCATTAATATCCCCCTTATGGAAGCCATAGAAATTAATATGGGCATAGTCTGCATTAAGGGAGGGACAATTACCCAAACAAGAAGATCCAAGTCCTGCTGTACTTAACTCAGATAAAATGTATCTATGTTCAGTTTTGGATACCAAAGTTTTGGAAGACTATTGGAAATATTACTCCCTGAAGGCCAACCTTTCGGTGAGGAGATTTTTTGTATTTAATGAGGTTGATATTTATAAGTGAATGATTTCTTCAGGTGTAGAAATTTTTGAACACCTTTTAAAAAGTGATCATCCATCTTTTTTCCCATTTATAGTTAAACTCAGATTTTTCAGGGTAGGTCACTTTGGGGTTATATCTTGAACTCCTTTGCTCTTTGAAACATTTTATTCCATTCCCTTTTGTGGTTTCTGGTGGGTGCAAAATATTCTTGTGTTCTTCAAATTTACTTTCCTTTATATGTTAAGGTTGGTTTCCTGGTTATTTGTAGAATTTGAGGTTTTTCACTGGAATTGTTAAATTTAATCATTGTGTGTTTTAGAATTTGCGTCATGGTTTTTTGTTTGTTTCGTGTTTGAAGCACTCTGGATTCGTTCCATCAAAACTTTGTTTTCTGTGTTTAGAAATTCTGGACAGTTTTCTTGTATTATTTCTTGCTTTATGATATTCAGGTTTTTTTTACTTGTTATGTTCTTCTGAAATACCTATAATCTTTCAGTTGTTACTATGCATCCTGTCATTGAGATCAATCTGTTTTGCTTATTTGGAAATAATGCTTTCTTTTAATGTTATTACTCTTTGCTTCTTTTCCCCAATTGTCCTTCAGTACTGTGAATTTGTGTTCTAAATAGTTATCTTCTCTTTTGTTTCTTTGGTGAGACTTGCCACTATGGATTCAAATTTTTCTATTCTATCAATTATTTCTGCTTTCCAGGCCATGAATTCTGCTTTCATTATTCATATTTCTCTTTTAAACCATCTGGGAATATTGTGCTGTGGCTTCATGCTTTTTTGGAAATCCATAGAGTTCTCTGCCTCATCAGGTATGATTCATTTTCCTTTGTCTTGCAATACTTATTTATAGGTGCCCAAATTATTTTATCTGAATTGGAGGCCATTTCCTCTTCTATTAATATCTTTTCTGTTGGTTTATTTACTTGTACTCAAGGCATTTAATTGAATTTTCTTCTTTCAGAGATCATTGGTGATTCCAGTCTTTTTAAAAACTAATTTTCTCCTATTGCTTACTTTCTGACTCCCTCCCCTTTGGTGGCAGTTTCCCCAGGTGCTATATTTCAAAGCATCTCAGCTCCTCCCATACTCTGTAATTCATAGTTCATCTAAACTAGTATTTAGAAAGTAGAGGTGCCATTTATTGCTGAGCCTGTTCTTGAAGCCTTGGTGGTAATATTATAACTGTCCAAAATCTTCTGGCAGAGCTTTTGAGATGTCAGGGTCCATCATCTCTACTCCACAATGAGGCACTGAAGTAGGATTTTAATGAAGGTGAGAAATTTTTAAAAATCATCATTGTTGATGATGGTATCAAAGATGGAAGACAAAAAGGGGGTAGCAATGAGCCAAACTAGGTAAGAAATGACAAAAGGAGCAGAGGGTATTAGAGGCATAGATTTGTGGCCAGACTCAATGGGCAGACAGCTGGATCTTTAAGCCACTCAGCTGTGCTACAGATGGTCAGAAAGTGTCAGGGATCACTGATTTTTTGAAAACAATGCATCTGTGAAACCAGGTTGACATAAAGGGAGGAGGAGTTATAGATAAAGTCTCAGAACAAGAACTAAACTTCTAATATGTCTTCTATATGGATTAGATTCTGCCAAATTGTCTGTGTTAGATTCCTTATGGTATGCCCTCCACTCCTCTAACAACAGAACTATAGACATTAGAGACTCAAGCAGTGTGATTTATTTATTTATTTACTTTTCTTTTATCTATCTCTTCCCCTCTATTCAAAAAGCTATTCCTTATAGCATTTTTTTTTAAAAAGAGGAAATATATTCAGCCAAACCAACTGATATGTCAATTATGTATGGCAGTGTATGTGATTTTCCACATCCATAACTCTCTCCCCCTTGATTTAATGATGTTTGGATAAATGAAATAGCAGTCCAGAAACATAATGAAGAAGCTATTGGAACTTAGGGCAGATTTTGAAGTTGGTGGGCTGGGCCCAGCAGGGTGACGTAGAAGTCACTTTTATAGCCTAAATGTTTACACGTATCAGATATCCTCAGTGACTGTTTTGTCTTTCATCTTTTATTTATGTACTTATAAACATTTGTTGATTGCCAGATCAAAGAACAAAAGCAACATTGCAACAACCTGTGTGATGAGCACAGTAAGATTTTTGTGATAGCTCAAAGTTGCAAGAATTATATCCATGATGGTACTCTGTTGGAGCCTCACTGGAATACCTGGGATCACTCTTGTCTCCACCCAAGACCTTTGGTGTGTATGGGGAGTTTCTCTTTGTGTGTGTGTGTGTGTGTGTGTGTGTGTGTGTGTGTGTGTGTGTGTGTATGTGTGTGTGTGTGTGTGTGTGTGTGTGTGTGAGAGAGAGAGAGAGAGAGAGAGAGAGTAAAAAGGAAGATGTTAGTAGAAGTCTTTGATGCTCTGTGTCTATAACTGACAGGGATTATAATGAAACTAATGAAGGGGCTGAAGATAGAAACAAGGAGGAGGAAGACAGATTCTACAGAATCCACAGCATAGATTTCCAATTTACATGGAGCCAACATTCAGTTGTTAATTAATCCATCTCCCAGACCCAAATAACTGAACGGCGTATATTTGGTTCATGTGATTGTGGTCTAGGGGAAACATGACTAGGAGATGGAGGTCTAGTGCTGGTGTTGACCCTAAGTTAGGTCATTTCCTCCTCTCTGGACCTTGGTTTCTTTCCCTGTCAAGTCAGAATAATAATATCTGTTCCGCCTATCTAATGCAGTCACTTTGAGATGTTCCTTTTCTTCTCTTTCTCAGCTCTCATATTTGTGCTTATAGATTTAACTACCAACTCTGGGCTACAAATTCTCAAGTGTATATATCTAGTTATGACCTTTTCCTGAGCTCCTCTTCATCCACATTTGAACTGCCTGCTAGATATCTCCTTCTAAACATCCTGCCATCACCTTAAAACCAGCTTAGTCCATTAGCTGGGCTTGGTGGCATACACCTGTAGTTCATGATTCTGGGAAGGCTGAGACTGTTGGATCACTTGAATTAGAGAATTTTGAGCAAGAGTAGAGTTTGAAAGCCAATTGGGTATCTGTATACAATATATCTGGCAACAATATGCTGAGCTTCAGGGAACAGGATGGGAAATACCAGATTGGCTAATGGGGGGCAAACTGGCCCAGGTTGGAAACAGAACAGATCAAAGCTTTGTGCCAATCAGCAGTAGGTCCTGTGAATGGCTGCTGTACTTCTCTGGATGAGATAGGAAGACCTCATCACAAAAAGCAACAACTTTGAAAACAAATAAAACAACATAAAACAAAAAAAAATAAACATCATTGTCATCATCCTAAACAAGCCTCCTCTACTGATATTCCTACCTCTATTAATGGTACCAGGTTCTTCCCAGGCTCAAAACTTTGGTGTTATTTTTGACTTATCCCTTTTGGTCCCATGGGCAGCTAGGTGGCACAGTGGATAGAGTGCCAGGCCTGAAGGCAGGAAGACTTATTTTCCTGAGTTCAAATCTGACCTGAGACACTTAATAGCTGTGTGATCCTGGGCAAGTCATTTAACCCTTTTTGCCTCAGTTCTTCATCTGTAAAATGAGCTGGAGAAGGAAATGACGAAGAACTCCAGTATCTTTGCCAAGACAGCCCCAAATGGGGTCATGAAGAGTTAGCTAAGAGTGAACAAAATCTTGACCCCATACTCACTAATGTAACATCCTATTGATTTTCTCTCTATATCTCCTTTCTATTCCCACAGCCATTATTACAATCCAGATGCTTGTTGCCTTTATTGTGGATTTGTTTGCCTTCAGTCTTGATCTGCTCTAGTCTAGCATATTAATCTTCCTAAAAATATACTTCGGTGGGTTTGCTTCAACCATAGTGTGCTACTTCTTCCTCTCTGGCTCTCCAGTCCTTGCCAGTCCTCTGAAACCCAACACAAGTCCCATTTTTCTCCATGAACTTTCCAGATCACCTTAGCCCAGAGCCATAACTCCTACTTCTTAATTTCTATATTACTTAGTGTTTGTGCTACTCATTTGTCACTAACTCATGCACTACTTTTTTTTTTATCATTCTTTGGCTTTTTTTCCCTTTTCCTTCACAAATCCTGTCCAATATTTCAGGAACAGAGACAAAAATCACATACCTTAAGCTAACTAGTGAATTGGTTGATAGCATGCAAATGCAGGTGCAGTCCTCAGATTGGTCTGGCTTTGGACATCAAAACTTTGAATGTAGTAACAACCAAAAAATTGACTTTAGCTAGACCAGTTATTAACCTTTTTTTGTATTATGGACTCCTTTAGCAGCAGTCTGGTGAAACTTATGGCCCCCTTTACAGAATAATGTTTTTTAAATGAATAAAATAAAATACATAGGATTACAAAAGAAACCAATTATATTGAATCAAAATATTTTACCAAAAATATTATCAAAGTATTGTTAAAAGTTCATGTAGCCCAGGTTAAAAAGCCCTTCCTTATATAGAGACATATTGTACTAAGGTGGCATAGAGTCTGTGATTATATGATAAGGAAGATAAACAGAGGCTTGAGCATGGCCAAAGAAGTGGTAAAGGAGTAGGTATGGTAAAGAAATTCCTACTTTTGCATGAGAATGCTAGTACATTTAAGGCAGGAAAAAAGGAATTGAAAGAAAAGGTACAAAAAAGTATATTTGTGTTAGTGTAGACCCTTTGGCAATGCTTTACTTTTCCCAGTAAACTTACTGGTCAGACCTGGCTGCTGTTATTGATGAGTCTCTTTCTCCATATCCCATGGAGGAGGGGAAAGGCTAACCAGTTTACACCATTCTGCCCCCTTGAGGGATGACATACAAAGGTAAAATCATGGAGTTACCTCCATGTAGAATATTTGATCTTTCTTTGTATAGGTACCCACTCCCATAAATAATGAAAAAAAATCAATATTAATACAATGGTACTTGACATACATATGCATAGAGTATGAGCTAGTATTCCACTATACCCTGGGATATGTATTACCTTTGGCTTTTCTCATTCCCCTCACACGAGCAAAGGATAGGGCCACACCTGGCCCATGCTTTATGAATGTCTTTGGCCCTCAGTACAATCCAATACAAAAGCATAGAGAGCATAGAGGTATTGACTGAATCATTTTAGATGAAGCAACCTTCATTTCTACCAGATTTTGGAGCTTAGAGTAGCACTCCAGTCTAACCCTCACTTTATGCTCTTATTGGCAACAATCTTCAATTTTGGTCATCATTAGAAGGATTGATCCCATGTCATCCTTAGATGAAATGAAATGTCACCCAGGGAGCCGGGATATAATTTATAAGTCTTTTGTTTGTCAGAGAAGGAAGGGCCAGTTGCAACTAGTTACTCTTTTTACATTCAGGGTTAAAAACATGAATGGAAATTCCCTTATGAGGAGTCTAGTTCAAGGAGAACTAGGGCCAGTCATAGTGGAAGCTTGGCGAGGTTATTTAGTTTGACTGGTAACAAATTGTACAAATAATATTTTTGGTAAAGAGGCACTAACATGCACTATGAATACCCTTGTTCCACCCCCTTTTATCTCTCCAGACAGAGACTTTTCATTTTGGCTAGCACACTAAACCCAAGGATCCTAAGGAATGAGGCAGGTATATGCTAGCATGGATGCAGGTCCCCACTTTCTACTAAATACTACACTCATATACTAGATATTTCAAGGGTCTGAATTCTGGTCACTATACCAAATTTTAGCGTGGAGATAGATGACTACAAACAACCCTCCCACTCTACAACATCTAACAGGGGTCCCAGAATCCTGATTTTGAACCTGTGGAGTTTTCAGGGACCAGTCCCTGGAATGAAGATGAGCAACCTGGAGTACCCAGGTTCTAGAGGGTGTGCAACGGGGTGGGAGGAATGTGTGTGTGTGTGTGTATGTTTCCAACTCCATGAATTTATCCATTGTTTCATCTGAACCATCCACTGAACCATGAGAACCTTGATACTGAAAGCCTCTGTGGCAATCCTTTCCAAATCTTTTGTTCCCACATATTGAAATCCTGTTGTTTTTTTTTAACCTTTCTTCATTATAGTTATCTTAAGAAGTGACCTTTGGAGTCTCTTCTTCCCTTTTAAGACAGTTGTCTTAGGAAATGGAATGACTTTCAATTGGCCTTTCCCCCTCTTGATCTAAAATGGCTGCTGAAAAATGGACTCCCTTAAGCACTTCCAATTGGGATGTGTTCTTTCAAGACCTATGGAAGCCTCTGGCTAGGGGCCTGCCATTGAATCTACTAATAAAAGTGCCAACAGTTGGGAAACAGGTCCATAAAAGGATGCATCCATCAAAGGGAAAGGGGGTACAGAAGTTTAATCTTTATATAGGCAGGGGTCTCATTCTTTTACAAGGGAAATCACATTTTTATCAGCTTTCCCCATTTCCAAGAACCTCATGTTGAATCCAAACTGAAAACTTTATTAAGTATTTGTTTTCATAGTTCCTCAGCCTTGGTCAGTGGACAGAAGACATTCTTATCTGCCCACAGGCTCAGGATGAAAGATGAGAGTGGATTTTTCAGATAGGTACCTTCCTGATAGGCTCATAACTTTTGCTGAAGATGACAACAGGTTGAGATTGATCAGTTTTAGGGATTCATGGTTCTCCAAGTTGAGAGATCTATTATTCATCTGTTTCTTAGGCTGAGTAAAGCATTGGGAAACGTTAAATTAGCTTAAAGTGAAGTGTGGCTCAGTTTTTCCTCAACCAGATTGAAAGATCTGTATCATCCACCAATCAACAAGCAAATTTGTTAAATGTCTATTAGATGCCAGGCACTGATCGAAGTGTGAGGATAAAAAGACATACATGAAATAGTCCTGACTTTCAAGGAACTTACCTACTTTCTAAATAGGGCAAGACAGTATGAACACATACAAGTATATGTAAAATAGGTATATACAAGATATATACACGATAAATACAAGATAATTTTTTGGAAGAGGCACGAGAAGCTGGGTGGGATCAAGAAAAGTATTGTGTATGATATCCATTCTGGCTCACAGGGTTGTTGTAAGAATCAACTGATATATTGGGTGGCTAGGTGGCGCAGTGAGTAGAGTGCTGGCCTCAGAGTCTGGAGGACCAAAGTTCAGATCAGGCCCCAGACATTTAACACCCACACCCACACCCACCCACCCACCCACACACACACACAAACTAGCCGTGTAACCTTGGGCAAGTTACTTAACCCCAATTGCTCTCCAAAAGGCAAAACAAACAAACAAAAAAGAGAATCAACTGATACAGCATATGCACAGTGCTCTATAAACCTTAACGCGCTAGATAAATGTTAAGTATTATATCAGCCACAGCAACATTATTTTATGGTCTCACGTATAATATTCATCATGAATTATGTATAAGAGACCAAACTCAAGTAATTGTGGGTGTCCCTTATGCCTCTTACCTGGACTCTCTTCTCTTTTCTTTTAACAGTCTTCTAGTGACCTCATCAGCTCCCGAGATGTTCCTCAGCTCAAAAATTTTCACTGACTCCCTATTACCTCTAGAATCAAAACCAAATTCCTTTGACATTTAAAACTCAACCTAGTTCCAAACCACTTTGAAAACACATTATTCCTCTTCACACTTCTGTGGTCTAGTCACACTGGTTTTCTTGTCATTCTTCACCCAACAGCAGTCCATCTGCCATCTCTGTGCCTTTGAATAGGCTGTGCCTCATACCTGAAATGCACTCCCATGTCCACATCCTAGAATGACTAGCTTCTTACAAGGCTCAGTGCAAGCATGACCTCCAAATGATGCTTTTTTCTGATGCCTCCAGTTTCTATTGCCTTCCCTTCAAAATAACCCTGAATTTATATGTATGCATTTTGTATCTATTTATATATAGATATTGTTTTTTCCAATATTGAATATAAGTTCCATGAAGGCAAACTTTCTTTTGCCTTTGTATCCCTTGTCACAGTGCCTACAACATAGCCATAGGGACAGTAAATAGACCTATGATTTCACTGATATAGGGAACTTCCAGATGAGGAAACTCTCTCTACCAATGAAGGCTGTCAGCTTCTCTGCAATTTTTAGTTTTAATGAGTTGCTTAGAGTTTTGATTGTTAAATGACTTACCCAGGGTTACATGATGTCAAAAGTGGGACTTGAACCTAAGTTTTCCTGACTCTGAGGCTGCTACTTTATCCACTAGACCACATTTATAGTAAATAAATGTTTAATAAATGCTCCAATTGATTGATTGGATCTTGGAGAGATATTAAGTTATCAAACTGATATTTTCCTAGGTAAAAATAACTCTGTTTTGTTGTCAACAATTTAAACTATTCTCTAGGGAGGGATGGAGCATAGAATATCACTGATCTCACCATCTCATCATGTCCATCCTCTGCTTAAGAAGTCTCAGTGGTTCCTTGAGTCTTCTAAGATAAGATATAGACTTCTCTGTTTGGCATTTAAAGCCCTTTCCAATCTCACTCTTCCATTCCCAACTTGATTGGTTAGACATTGCTTCCTCTAACACAGTCAGCCAAATTGACCCATTGCTATTCCTCATACATCTCCCACCTTGACCGCCCGCCCCCAACTTGGAAAACTCTCCTTCTGCACTTTTGCCCTTGGGAACCCTCACCTTCTTTCAATGCTCTACTTAACAGGTTCTGAAAGAGGACTTTTCCTCATTTCTCCAGTTT
The DNA here is from genome assembly GCF_028583685.1 of Petaurus breviceps papuanus. Taxonomy (NCBI): domain Eukaryota; kingdom Metazoa; phylum Chordata; class Mammalia; order Diprotodontia; family Petauridae; genus Petaurus; species Petaurus breviceps. The sequence continues at coordinate 17,598,405 of NW_027185754.1, read as the reverse complement.
TGGGTTCCCCCAATCACTTTGTATTTATTTCGTTCTGCATGTATTTTGTGTATATATAGCTTAGAAAATAGTAGGGGCTTAATTAATGCTTGTTTCATTTGCTTCTATCAACACACATAAGTGTATTTATAAAATTGATCTCTAATAGTAACCATCTATCTTTCTATCTAATAATAATAACTAACTTTTATATAGCATTTACTCTGTACCAGGCACTGGGTCAAGTACTTTACCATTATTTTCTCATTTGATCTTCACAACAACCCTGGGGGGATAGGTGTGATTACCATCCCTATTGTGCAGATGAAGAAACTGAAACAGAATCACAGAACTAGTTAGTGTCTAAGACCAAATTTGAACTCAGGTCGTCCTGACTTCAGTCTTGGCACTCTATCCATTGTACCACCCAGCTGCCTTGGTGCATGCATGCATGTGTGTATATTTATGTTGTATGCATGCATTTATGTATAAGGGATAGCAGTCTCATAACCCTCTTCACTAAAGCATTTAAGGTAGTGTTCAGTGTTAATAAAACCAGTGTAATGTATTCCTAAGAACTCAGTGTCACTGACACCCTTTCCCCCCAGTCATTGTTTTGAGCTTTCCCTCAAATGAACCTTAGCCATTACAGATTTCAGAGTTCTTGCAGCTCATTGTAGGGGAAACTTTTCTTTTTCCAGAATCTGAGTTATATTCCCCCCCCCCCGCCCCGATAAAATAGAACTTTCCTCTGAGTTACAGACCAAAGTTCTGACCAGTGATCCTAGATGTCATTACACTCCTTGGTACCTAGAGTTGTCAATGTCTTCTGAAAGTTTTTGGTCCCAAGTTTCCTGATCTCAATCTGTGCCATGTCTCCCCAATCTTTTTCATGGAAATATGGCAGGAATACATAGTTAGCTTATGTTTGAAATCAGCAGGTTAAATGGCCAGGGTTTAAATTTTTAGCTCAGTCCTTTCTGCTCTAACTTGAGCTGCCCCTAATGCCTCTTGAAGGAGAGAGTGCCATTAGTATCCTGTTCTTTCTTCTCCAGCTTCTTCCACAATCAAATTGAGCCATGCTGAGAGCTTACTGGCCACTGTTAAAAGGAGCCAACCTATACTATTTATGTTTCCAGTAAGTCTGCTTGGCTTCCACCAGAGTCTCATCCAATCCCCTGCCCGTAAGGGGTCATTGTTCTCTGTCTCAGCCCACTACAGTGGATAGAAGCTGTTAGTTAACAGGAAACCACAGGTCAGATTTCTTTCATCCAGGGATATCAACTCCATATGTTTTTGACTCCTTGAGGTCCACATCTTTTTTTTTTGAGGTCCACATCTTAAATGAGGAAACTGAGTCCATTCCCCCATATCCTGGTCTATGGCACCAGTTTCACTAGTTCAGTGACAAAGAGAAAATGTCACACTTACCACTAGTTAACTACAGTCTTTATTAATAGCATGCAAACCACCAGTATAATAGTCTCTTTCACAAAAAGGACATGAGGGGGCATGTCCTTCCATGTTACCACCATCCTTAGGTCTTCATCATTTCCCTTGGCCTGACTCTACGAAATGAAGCTGCATGGGTGACTGCCACCTGGGAAATTCACTCCATCCAGGCATAGATTGACTCTGAAGGATTAAAGTGTGTTCATCTTTAGACTGAGGTAGATAAGTGGAAGCTGGCACACGGCCAAAGGTAAGAGATTCCTTTGCTTACATGAGCATACAAATTATATTTGAGTCAGGAAAACAAAACTCTGTGTAGCTCTATCCTGGGCACCCACCAATGGCTACCACTGCTGATGAGGTCTCCTCCTTCTGCACTTCACATAGGGGAGAAAGAGCTGAGCCTAACCAGCCTGCATCACTTTCTAATTAGGTCTTAAACTCCTGGAGCACAGGAAGCTTCAATTTAGATTCTTTGAATACCACTTCTCTCTCCCCCTCCCCACAATGCTGTCTTAATGGTAGTCCCTTGATGAATATTGACTGATCAATTGGCTGAGATGAGGTAAATGATGTGAAAGAACTTTGAAAAGCATAAAATGCTTCACATGTGCAAGACATTATTTTATTACAATTTTGGGGTAGAAAGTGCAATCGTTCAAAAGAAGGAAATAGGATGTGTGGAATGCACAACGTTGGAGTGGTTGTCCTGACTTCTGGGGAGTATTACTCTCTTACTCAGAGAATATTATGATTTTAATGGTATTAATTAATTATTAATTAATAATTACTATTCTCTTTCTCATTACTACTCTCTTACACACCCAATAGCTGTGTAACCCAGGGAAAGTCACTTAATCTCTGCTTGCCTCAGTTTCCTCAACTGAAAAATTGGGATATTTATGGCACCTACTTCCCAGGGTGGTTATAAAGATCAAATAAGAAAATATTTGTCAAGCATTTAGCACACTACCAGGCACATGGTAGACTCTCTATATTAATCACTTCTTTTTTCTTCTCATGTTGCATGGAAAGCATTATTTGTCTTGCTGAACTTTTTGTGCCCTCCCAAAGAATAACACTGAGCCTGGAATGGGCAAAGGTAGGGGAAAGAGGAGATTTTAAGGTGACCAAGCGTTCATTCTTAACCTTTTTTGGCCCCAGAGCCCCCTTTATCAGTTTTCTATGGTTATCTAATGTGCTAGACACTGTGCTAACAAAATAGATCCAATTTAAAAAACTGTTAGTAAATGCCTACTATGTGCCAGGCATTGTGTTCTACCCAAGAGACACAGAGATAAAAATTACTAGGTGCCAAGGGATCATCATTAAGATAGCATCATGTGTATGGAGGGAGGACCTTTTTTCAGAATAACAATTTTAAATGCATAAGATAAAATACACAGGATCACAAAAGAAATGAATTATATTGAAATAGTTATTAAAAGAAAAAGCAACCTCATAGATCCTAGATTAAGAACTCTTGTTCTAAACTAATAAATACCTTCCTTTTTCTTTGAATTTTTCATTATTTTCTTATAATGTTTAGATTATTGATGCAATTGGAATTGATTAATAGTGTTTGAGGTATAGCTATCAACTCTTTTATTTTTGTCATACAAAAACAATGATTTGCACAAATAAAATGAAGGGAATTCTCTTTGCTGGATACATAGGAATTTAGGATTTTGAAGTCAGAAGGGGCCTTAAATTAGATCCCCAAGACCAACAGAAAAGCTGACCCCGCTTCCAGAACCTGATTCTTTGCTAAGGGCCTTGAGTTACTCACATGATAAAAGCTGACTCTAATCAGTGGCTCATCTTCCTGTACTCTGTGTTTCAGCCAAAGTGGACCACACTCCTTGCCTATGTGCATTAGTGCAAGCTGATGCCTGGCACCATCTGCCTCTTCTCCTTTGGCTCTTGAAATCCTTTCCTTCCAGGCAAAGCTCAGGGACCATCTCATCTTGAAGTTTTGCCCGGTTTCCTCTTCCTCAAATTTTCCTAGACATTTGTCCTGACATTTTACCTTGTATCATACTTATGGCACATATTATGTTCCTCTATTACCGTGTTTCCCCGATAATAAGACCTATCCCGAAAATAAGCCCTCCCCTTACTGTGTAAGATTCCTCTAAAATAAGCCCTCCCCTGAAAATAAGCCCTATTGAGATTGCTACTGTAGTGAAGGTGATCCCCTGCGCTACACGCTACATTACGGTACCCTCTATATGCACCGTTCCCCCCCCGAAATGCACGCCACGCTCCGAGCTGCATCCAATCAGAGCTGCAGCAGTGAGCACGTCATCCTGTTCTTTATTGAATTCATTATTGAATAAAGGTACATTTTTTTGTTCACATTTACCTGTTTATTAAAATTGCTGTCAATGTTCATTAAAATAAGCCCTCCCCTGAAAATAAGCCCTCTGGTGGTTTTCTGTCCAAAAAAATAATAAGACAGTATCTTATTATCGGGGGAAACACGGTAGACAGCAGGCTCCTTGAGGATAGGGACTGTGTAATTTTTTTCCTTTGTATTCTAAGGAAAGAGGACAATGTCTGGCACATGGTAGGCATTTAATAAATCTAGAATTCAATTGAATTTGTTTTGTAGTAAAGTGTCTGGAAATTTCTAAGTGTCTGATGTATACTCTAATATGTGTACTCTATATTATCCATCCATCCATCCATCCATCCATCCATCCCTATCTATCTATCTATCTATCTATCTATCTATCTATCTATCTATCTA
>NW_027185754.1:17548053-17589222 GCF_028583685.1 Petaurus breviceps papuanus | reverse complement strand
ATATATTTACACAGACAGATATATATATGTATATATATGTGTGTGTATATATACATTTAAATATATATGTAAAGCAGGGAGAAGAGGATAGAACCCTAGACTGGTGCTCTCTGTACTGAATACCACACTTCCTCTGTGTCCATGATTGCCCATCTGCATGTGAATGTATTTATCTGGTGGTCAAGAGGCAGCTGTTGGGAGGCTGTGAGTATGGGGAAGAATTCTGCATGTTTCAATTCAGTTCCAGCAATATGGTTAGTTAAATGAGTGTGATGACTTGTAAGGAATATTTCAAAGGAATGATAAATTAGAATGATGCCTTCATCAGTGTTCATCATTGGTGACTGTGAGCAACTCTGCATTTCCTAAGTATTTATCTTCTTGGTGGGCCTCCTCGGAATGGAGCTAATCCTCTCCCAGTATAGCTAATATAGATTCGTAGTAGTCAGCAAACATTTATTAAGCACCTTCTATGTGCCAGATTTTGTGTTAAGCACTGGGGGTACAAAGAAGGCCAGAACCCAGCCCCTGGGTTGGGGCCTCAAGGCCTCCTGCAAAAGGTAGAGTTTGTTCTGAGTCTTAGTGGTGAGGAGAGAGAGAGCATTTCAGACCTGGAGGATAGCCAGGGAAAACTCATGGAGTCAGGAAATGGAATGTCTAGTGCAAGGACGAACAAGAAGGCCAGTGTGGTTGTTATTTAGGGGGCTGTACCCTGGTAGAATAGCAGGAGTCCTTGTCTTAGAATCTAGAGATCTGGGTTCAAATCCTTACTCTGCCAGTTTGATAATTTTTTAAAAAATTTATCCACATTTCCCATTTTCCCTATTCCCTTCCTAGAGAGATTATTATCGTTATTAAAACTTTTTTTTTCTGACTAGGGTGTTTGCAAAATTTGTATGAGTTTGGTTTGTAATTTCTCCATTTGAGATATATATATATATAGCAATTGGGGTTAAGTAACTTGCTCAAGGTTACACAGCCAGGTGTTTCTGGGTGGGTGCTAAGTGTCTGAGCCCGGATTTGATCCCCTAAGTCATCCCGACACTGGGGCCGGTGCTCTTACTCGCTGTGATACCTGGCCACCCCTGATATTTTTTTAAAGGAGAAATAAAATGCATTCAGTTTTACCATAAAATCCTAAGTAAACTTAAAAAGAGGGAGGGAGGATTTCTGAAAAATCTAATGAAAAAGAGCAGCAAATTGCTAATTTGAGATTATGTGAAGAACTTAGGTTGGGACTGATCCCCCAATCTGTTAAAACATGTCTGCATGAAAATAGGTGGGTCTGTATGGGTTGTCTTAAGTGTATGGGAGTACCTCATGAGGGGCAGGGATAGATATTTCTGAAAGTTGACCAACCCCTCTCCAAAGGAGACCATGCTTTCAGCCTTGAGAGGAGCAAGAGAAGAGCTGGGGCCAGGCACTTGCTCCTTCCCTTGCCTGTCTCCAAGAGGAGTATTGGGCTAGAATTATATTTATCTGTATTTTCAAATTTGGTAGTTCAGGTGTATGAGTCTGATTCAGGAATGTTACTTCGCCGGTTGCTTTTAAGGGGAAGGGAAGCCCTAGACACTGGCTTAGGTCCTTCCTAGCAAACACTGTATAATATATACCTGATATACCTATTATCATAATACCTGATAAGACCCTTCTGGGATAGAAGAGGACTTGGAGGAGGAGCTTTGGTCTCTAACCACTAAAGACTATAAGTGGATTGTGAATCTATATAGGACTTTGTAATAGGGTTGTATGTTGGGGAGGGGGTATATTTTTCTCTTTTTTTTTCTACTTCCTCTTTTGTTCTTCATTAGTTAATACTTCATTGTTTCCCAATTACATGTAAAAATAATTTAAACATTTTTTTCAAATTTTGAGTTGAAAATTCTTTCCCTCCTTCCCCTACCCTCCCATTGAGAAGTCAAGCAGTTTGACATAGGTTATACATGTGTAGTCATGCAAAACACATTTCCATGTAAGTCATTCTATGAAAGAAAACTGACCAAAAAAAGTCCAAGAAAAAAAAAGTAAAGAAAAAGTATCTTTGATTTGCACCCAGTCTCTTCCAGTTCTTTCTCTGGAGATGGATAGTACCTTTCATCATAAGTCCTACAGAATTGTCTTGGATCATTATATTGCTGAGAATAGCTAAGTTATTCATAGTAGATCATCATGCAATATTGCTGTTACTGTGTACATTGTTTTCCTGGTTCTGCTCATTTCACTTTGCATCAGTTCATTTAAATCTTTCCATGTTTTCCTGAGAATATTCTGCTCATCATTTCTTAAAGCACAATAGTATTCCATCACAATCATATACAAGTTGTTCAGCCATTCCCCAACTGATGGCAATCCCCTCAATTTCTAATTTTTGCCACCACTGAAAGAGCTGCTATAAATATTTTTATATGTATAAGTCCTTGTCCTTTTTGATTTTTTTTCTCTTTGAGATACAGATCTAGTAGAGGTATTGCTTGGTGAAAGGTTATGCATGGTTTTATAGCCCTTTGGGCATAGTTCCAAATTGCTCTCCAGAGTGGTTGAATCAGTATACAGCTTCACCAATAGTACATTAGTGTTTTAATTTTCAAGGGGGCATATTTTCTAAGTGTTCTGTTTTGTTTCCTTTGCTCCTTTAATGCTTTTTTCTTTAATTTTATGAACTACTTATGAGGATAATCAGTGTTAGGGGGTTGTGTTATGTAGTGAGTTTCCTATATTTTCTGGGTAGATGCTCTAAGTAAGAGAAGTGAGATATACCTAAGTGAAACTGGGCCCTTTGTGTTGTGAAAGCCGTTGACCTGAAGGTTATATGGTCTTGGTACCACCAACCTTCTAGTCACTTAGTCTCAAAATTTATTTTCTTTAACTCTTCCTTCTCCCTTACCACCCCTTCCCATATCCATTCAGCTTCAATTCTTATTGATTCTACCTTCATAATATTTCTCATCTATTCTTTCCTTTTTATCCTCACTGCTGACTTATACTGCTACCTGTTCCCAGGTCTTAAGGTTTTTACTTTTATCTCTGGACAGCTCATCCCCTTGGGCGTGAGGGTGGAAATGTATATATATATATATATATATATATATATATATATATATATATATTTATTTATTTATTTATTTATTTATTTGTGTGTGTGTGTGTAATACCGTGTTTCCCTGATAATAAGAAACTGTCTTATTATTTTTTTTGGAAAGAAAAACACCAGAGGGCTTATTTTCAGGGGAGGGCTTATGTTGTCCTGCCTCAGCTCTCCTCCGTGGCACTTCTCTCAATGGTACCAGCAAGCAAATCACTAGGGAAGAACAGGATGACGCGCTCACTGCTGCAGCTCTGATTGGATGCAGCTCAGAGCGCGGCGTGCGTTTCACGGGGGGGGGGGGACGGTGCATACAGAGGGTACCGTAATGTAGCGTGTAGCGCAGGGGATCACCTTCACTACAGTAGCAATCTCAATAGGGCTTATTTTCGGGGGAGGGCTTATTTTAGAGGAATCTTACACAGTAAGGGGAGGGCTTATTTTCGGGATAGGTCTTATCGGGGAAACACGGTATATGCTCAGGTCAAATGCTTTCTTTCATTCAGCAACTCAATATTGTCTCTCCTTCTTCAAAGTTTCTTCATTTTTTCTGTCTTGGATCATACTTCTCAATGTACGTGTAGGCTCCTTGAGGACAAGGTCTGTATTGTTTTTCATCTTTATATCCTTTGCTGCAAATAATGTCTTGTATATTTGGGCATGGGCCTGGTTCTGCTTTCATTGACATATGGAATTCCTGGTAAGGAAACTCCCTCTATGTATAGAGAATAGCACCTTCTCTGCAACTTATTATAATCTTAAAGAGTTGCTTGATGGTACTGAGAAGTTAAGGGATTTGCCCAACATCTCACAGCTAGGATGTGCTAGAAGAAGGATTTGAACCCAGGTTTTCTGTACTTAGAAGCCAGATCCCTATTTACCACCTCACAAAGCCTCTCTTTCTACACATAGTAGTTACTTAATAAATGCTTGCTGCATTGGCCAGTCTGATAAACTTGATCATTCAGAGAATAGACATTTTAGCTGGGTTTCATAATTTTAGGGGTTGGCCAGTGGTGGCACTGGATTGGTTGGACATATTGGAGGTTGGGCTGAGTTGGTTGAATACCATAGTCTGATAGAAGCTGGTAGATTGGGAGTGGGAGTCAGAAGGAGGAGCTAGCAGGTCAGAAGGTCGGGAGCAAGCTGAAATTCTTAAAATCAGGAAGTCAGCAAAGTTTAGAGGACCAAACAGATATCAGAAGTTAAGGCAGGCAAGGTTGTTTGAAGTGGGATCCTAGTGAACAGAGCACATCTGTTTGATTCTAAGGCAATAGCTTTTTGTCTTTTGCCCTTAGCCTACTATTATTATTCCTGCCCAGGTGGGTGTAGTTTCAGGATCTTGACTTGTCTCTGTGGAAATAGTGATTGCAGAGGGTTAAAAAAAATGTGTAGACAATAGCCACTATGAGAAATGGGGAAACAGAGGAGGAAGGAAGGAGGACTGATAGGTATACCCTATTGGGCATTGTTCCTTAATGGGGGCTTTGGGAGTTTCAGAGACAAAGGTATGTGATAGGCTGTGCCTTGCACTTCATCTGGAGACCCAGATTCACACTTGGCTTGGAATTTCCTGGTGTATGCTTTGAGGGCAGATGTGGTAAGGAAAGCTGGGGGAGTATGGGCCTCAGAAAAATGAGGTTCTTCTGATAAAACCATCTTATCTCTCTGGACATTGCCTAGGGATTGGTCTCAGGGTCCCCAGAGTCTATGAGACTAGTTAGCTTGTTCCTTTGTAATCTGTTTACATACACTAATACTTCTACCTACCCTCTCTCTTCAACCATTGAAAAATTGCACCCCCAGTTTCGTCCTGGTCTCTGAGAAATTCTTGTCTTTAACACAGCAGATACAGAAAACAAAATTTTTTGTGCTTAACCTGCATGTCCCTTGCTCCCACCACTGCCAAAGGTCTTGCTTCTTGTGAACATTGTTATTGTTGAACCAGAGGAATCATTAACTAACATATGGACACTCTTTCCTAGAGACCATAAGACATTACTCAGTAGAGATGAACTCTCTATCACACTCAATCTGTAGTTTAGTCATGTGACCAAAAACAGAATGTTCATGAGTCAGAATCTACAAATTCATGCTCATTCAATTCTTCTCTAGCTCACAGGCTTCAAGATCATGCAATATCCAGCAAGAGTAATGAAGCTATTGTGCAGAATCACAGGGCTCAACACAATCTTCAGGTGCTATTGAATCCATCCCTCTGTCTCCAGGTATGACCACTCCTCAGTTACCCCAGGCAGATGGATCATCAATTTTATCTTAAACATCTGTAAGTAGGATGTAATTGATCCTTATATCCCCACTGCTGAGCATAGACTTGCACGTAGACGAGCTTAACAAATGTTTATTGAACTGGATTGTGGAGTTAAAGAATTTCAGAGCTGGAAGAGAGCTCTGCTGCCATCTAATTCAACCCATAACCTAGAAATAATCTTTTCTACAATGTGCCTGACAAGTTGTCATCCAACCTTTGCTTGAAGACCTCCAATGAGGCAAAACCCTTTCCCTCTCACCCTACTTTTGGATAGCTCTAATTGTAAGGAAGTTTTTCATTACTCCGAGAAAGAATTTGCCTCTTTGCAGCTTCTATCCATTAGTCCAAGTTCTGTGCTTTGGGGCCAAGCAAAAGAAGTCTAGTTTCTGGAGTGGAGAACCTGCCATCAAGGCCACATGAGGTTCTCTAGGTCCTCAAGTGTGGCCCTTTGACTGAATCCAAACTTCACAGAACAAATCTCTTTAATAAAAGAACTTGTTCTGTAAAACTTGGACTCAGTCAAAAGGCCTTGCCCAAGCACCTAGAAGGCCACCTGTGTCCTTGAGGCTTCAGGTGCCCCACCCTTGGATAGCCTTTCAGATATTTGAAGACAGCTATAACCTATTTGCTTCCCCTGGTCTCCTTTTCTCTCCCACTCCTTCAACTGATCTTCTTATGGCATAGACTTAAGGTCCTTCCCAATCCTGGTTGTTGTATTCTAGACACTTACCAGTTTATTATTGTTCTTACTAAAATATGGTGCCCATAAGTGAACAGTATATGCCAGATATAGTCTGAAGAGAATAGTATATAGCAAAACTATTACCTATTTATTTCTGGAAGCTATGCCTCTCTTAATGCAACTCAAGATCTCATTAGCTTCTTATGGCTGCTATATCATATGGTTAATTCATATCCAACTTCCAGTCCACCAAAAAATACCTAGATCTTTTTCAGTCAAAGTATGATTTAACCATGCCACCCCCATCTTGAATTTGTCCTTTATCTTTTGATTTGGGATATGTTGGTTCAATTCCATAATATTAGGGCTAATCAATACCTGCTTTTTGGTCTGATAAATTCCCAAGTCAAGCTCATTTTATTCCCTGGGAATTGCTCTTAGGGGTTAATTGACTTTTGGATGTCCATGGCTAAAAGACTACAAAAACATGATATGTCTATACTTGAGGGAATAATACTACTCAGAAGTCAGTCGATCAGTCAACAAACATTAATTAAGTGCTTACTATGTGCCAGTCACTACGCTAAGCTCTTGGGATTCAAAGAGGTCAAAGTTTATTCTCCCCCCATAACAATCTAGATTCATATTTAATGTTGACTAGACTTGCTGAGTGTTTCTGACAATGGTTTGTGATGTATTTTCTTTCCACTACAGATGTGAAGGCTGCTCAAGGACTACATGTGATCATATCTGTTAAGATCCTATCACAAACCTGCCCCTGGACTTTAAAGAGTACCAAAATAGCTTGTAACAAAAAAAATCCATGTGAAAGGGTTAGAAAAAAATGGCTATGAATGGTTACCAAATACGAAATCAGTTTAGAAACTCTTGGCATTTATATTTTGATGAATGAAAGGCCAGAACAAGAAGGTAAGAGACCAGGTTTACTCTGCTCTGCTCCAGAACAAAGTGTTCAGTTCTAGGTTCTATATTTTAGATAAGATATTGACAAGCTGTGACATGGCCAGAAAAGGATTATCAGAATTGTGAGATGAAAGAAATTGGAGTGTTTAACCTGAAGGAGAGACTTGGTAGTTGGGTGGTGTGAGCACAGGGGCCAAGATAGTCATCTTCAAGTATTTGAAGAGCTCTTGTGTAGAAAAGGGATGAGACTTGTTCTGACTGGCCTCAGAGGATAAATCTAGGTACAGTGGAGAAGTCAGGAAGAAGCATATTATGGCTTGATTTAAGAAAAAAAATCTTCCTAACAAATAGAACTACCCCACAATGGAATAGCCTGCCCTGGAAGGGAGAGTTTCTCATCACTGTGGATATGTTAGACTAAACAGGTTAGTCTAGATCTCTGAGCTTGATTTCAAGTCTGACATTTTCTAATTCTTTAACACAATCCTTGTCATCTTCTGAAGCTGTGAAACCTTAGATTGGTTTGTCACCCTCAGTATCTGAGATTATTGGGAGCTATAGACTGGGCAGTGACCCAAGCAATCCCTTCAAGGTTTAGGGGAGCAGAGCCTGAAGAAGCCCAGAGAAGTTTAACCAAACACTCAAAGATATGGGCTTGCTAAAGATAACCCAAATTACCTATAGAATACTCTATAAATTCAACAAGATGTAAGGGGGCAGATCTATTCTGCTCTAATTATACCAATTATAGGATTCAAGAGAATACTGAGGTGCCAAATGAAAGGGAGGCGCATACTGGCTTGGTTATTCATTAGTTTAGTAGGGTTAATTAGGCTAATTGGAGGAGTATACTCATAAGAGATCACATGTCCTGGCTGACAGCAGGACAAAGTAATGTCATGGATCCCCACACCAATTCCGGGCCAGACCAGGTATTATATAGAAACAGAAGAGAGAAGGTGTATTGTTAGGAATTTTAAATGCAAATTTTCCCATAGGATAGTTGGAGCTTCTTTTGCCATTTACACCTGTACCAGGTAGCTTATGTTTTCTGTGAGACTCGAGGTCATGTTCCTAGGCTCTGCCTACCACTGTATACAAGGAAGCATATCAGAAATGTTATGGAAGACCTTGGTGGAACTAACTATTCGACAGTACATTTATACACTATACCCACTAGAGGTTAAACCCTCTAAACTTGTAATAAAGACTCACTGGGCGAAGATTTAGTGATTTCAACTCAGTTTATTGAGATTTGATCCATGTAGGGTTTTTATTCCCTTATGTAAAAGATAATCTAGAAAATTTGGGTAGCTGAGATGAGGAGAAGGCCCTAGTTAAGGGCCTCCCACCTCTTTTCTGAGACACAAACATAGCCCTTGAATTAGAGAAAGATTGCAGATCTGTTTGTTCTGCCATAAATAAAGGACATAGTGACAATGTGACATAATGGATGAAATGCTAGGCTTGGAGTGAAGAAAACTGGCTTCCCATTGTAACACTGATGCCGTGGGCAGCTTACTTCACCTGGATGTGTCTCAGGCAACTCTCTAGACTTATCTATCAAGTCATATACCAGTGACTACAGTTGCACAGGCTTCTGGTATATACTAAGTAAGGGCAAAAGTCTCTTTCTGACATATCCTCTGGGGAATCCTTGAACTTCTAGCTGGCGATATTAACTTCTGTGCACAATGGCTTACCTCTGCAGAACAAGCAATTTGTGGGATCATAGCTTTAGAGTTAGATCAGATCTCATCTCACTGCAGATCTCATCTCGCCCAACTCCCTCCATTTATAGGTGAAGCAATAGAGGCCCAGAGAAAAGAAGTCATTTTCCCAAGTTCACATGACAAAGCTGGAATTTGAGCTCAGGTCCTCTGACTCAGCCTATTAGTCAAACAATCAGGGAGCATTTATTTATTTACTTTTGCTTTTTGGAGGGCAATTGGGGTTAAGTGACTTGCCCAAGGTCACATGGCTATTTTTTGTGTTAAGTGTCTGAGGCCAGATATGAACCCAGGTCCTCAGGTCCTCCTGACTCCAGGGTCGGTGCTCTATTCACTGTGCCACCTAGCCGCCCCCCAGGGAGCATTTATCGAGTGCCTACTCCATTTCAGCCTCTGGGGATATAAATATAAAAAATTAAACAACCCCTATTTGTAATGAACTTATATTCTAAAAAGGGAAACAATCAAGACATATAAAAGTAATACAGAATAAATATAAAGAGAGTAAACAGAAATAAATACAAAATAATTCCAGGCATGAGGGGCAGGGGGCAGCTAATATAAAGGCACAGAAGTTCTAATTCCCAGCTTTTTCTGCTATACCTGGCTACATTTTATATGCCAGGATAATATATATATATATATATATATTTTGCTGAGGCCTAATCCAGACCAAGATATTCAGAAGTGACTTACACACATAATTTACCATGGTGGGGGAGAAGAGTTTTTGAAGGAATATTAGACCTCTGTCTGATCCTGGAGGAAGATGATGTGGGGTCCTTCTCTTGGTAGATGTATTAGACTTCAGTAGATGACCTTTTTGAGTTCCCAGAGATTTTTGACTTTGAAAACCTTGACTCTGCCTCTGGGTCCAGCACAACTTTGCCCAGAGCAAAGCAAACTCTTTCCTGAGGACTGAAGGCATGTTTCAGCAGCCATCCACTCCAGCACACCTGGGCCAACAGGGCCCCTCCGGAGTAGCCGCTCGGAGGCGCCTTCATTATTTATAGCATAGCGGCTCACAAATGTACTTAAGGAAAAAGGGATGATCTATTTTGTACATGCTCCTTAAAGGTATTCCATTTTAGCTCCAATTGTAATTTTTACCTTTTCCCGTAGAATTTATTGACACAGTGCCTAGCTCAGCCCTAATTTTTTGCATCATCCTTTTGTCTGCAGGCATACTCACCAGCCGCTTAATTTGTCATAGCCCTGGAGGTATCAAAACTAATGAGCTTTGTTTGAATAGACTTTTTCCAGTTCATCTAGCACACTTTGGGGTAATCATTCAGTTTCTGTTTGCTTCTGATGTGAGGCATTGTGGGAAATATAAGAAAATAATGGTTAAAAAAAACAGTATAAATTGTTAACAGCCGCACTTTCTGCAAAGCCCTAAAGATGTTATTTTTTTAATTTCACTATTTATTGAAGTATTGAGAGTACCTTAAGTACAATCATTACAATATAAAATCAGAGGAGAATCTGATAAAACGCTATTTTTCAATTAGCCTGGAGTTTCTACCTTGCTCTCTCTCTCTCTTTTTAAAAGGAGTTCATAGCTAACAAATCTTTAAACAATCTACCCTCTTAAGATTTGGAAGTGGACAGATAATAACCGTGAATACATAACAGTGTGCCAGGATGGAGGATTTAAAAATCTATTACTGGGATTACATACAGCAATGCTTTTTATTGGTCAGACAATTGCAGTTTTGTTTTTCTAAAGCAGTCCCCCATACTCCAAGCATGTATTTGAAGAACTTCCAAAGTGGAATGCAGAAGTGTGAGATGCATAAGCAGTTCTGGAAAGTGTCAGATGCTCTGTGTGACACCTGCTTTTAATCTCCCCTTCCTAGGTAGATTTATCTTCAGTGCCAATTAGGGTGACAGTATCTGTAGGAGGCTGTTTTATTTTATTTTATTTTTGCCCCTTCTGTTTGAGGGTACTGTGTCTTTAACTCTCTTGAGTTTTCAACGATGGAGGAAGCGATTGGGTGGTAAGTACAGTTTAATCTCATGAAAGGAAGGAAGATTCAGCAGAACCTAGAGTTGATTTTAACTCTTCAAACTGGTTCCTCTATTTGATAGCCAAATGGTCTAATAAACTTTACAAAAAAAAATTTTTGATGGGGCAGCTAGGTGGCGCAGTGAATAGAGGGCTGGCCCTGGAGTCAGGAGGAACTGAATTCAAATCCAGCCTCAGACACTTAATACTTGCTAGCTGTGTGAACTTGGACAAGTCACTAAACCCCAATTGCCCTGCCTTCCCCCTGCAAAAGAAAAAAAAGAAAACAAAAAAAAAAATCTTTGTAAAAGATAAATTAAAGATAATCATAAATTAAAGATGTTGTACTCATTTTGGGGGCCTGCTTCCTGATGGCATCTTTGAAATAACATTTTTAAAAGGAAAAAAAAAAAGATATGATCTTCCTTGGGTAACTTAATGATTACCCATCTCCTGGCTGGTGGCACAGAGGACGATTTCTTGGAGTGAGGACTTTGGTTCTGTGCATGGGTTTCCATTCATTCAGTAGGCATTTACTGAGTACTTACTATGTACCAAGCACTGTGCTGGGTGCTAGTGGTACAGGACAAATCAAATAACTTATTTCTGTTTGATGCCAGCAAAGGCTCTTGGAGTCCTATCACTGGGGCCTAAGCTAGATGAAGACATTCATGAGATATGTGCTGGCAGGGCAGGGCCAGGGAGGCTGGGGTGATATAGGATATAGGATGAGTGAGGGGTGCTCAAAAATGAAAGATACAAAGAAATACAGTCCCAATGAGGAGGAAAGATGGGAGTTGTCTAAAGAGACCAATTGAGATTCCTAGGGAACTGACCAAGCAACTTAGATTTTTTAAAAAAAAGGTATAGAAAATTGAAATAAAGTCAGACAATGAAGATGTATATAAAAGCATGGCATGTGCCTGTAAAAATAGGGGAGCAGTGCTAAAGCTCAGAGTGAATTGAGGCTGCGGAGGGAAGCTTAGGGCAAGAAGAGTAGGTTGTTTGGGTGGGTTTTTGCACTGGAAATCTAAACCAAATTGACTAATGAAGAGTTGGTACTGAAGGTGAAGTAAGCAAGCATTTAGTTGCTCTTAATAAATTCAAAACATTTGGCCCAAATGAACTACATACTTAGGTCCTGAATGAACTAGTAAATGTGATTACATCATGAGTATAAGATGGAGGAGACATCAATAATAATTGTTCTGAAAATGATCTGTTGATTCTAGTGGACCACAAGCTCAATGTCAGTCAGTGGTGTGATGTGGTAGTCCAACAAGCTAATGCAATATTAGGCAGCATTAAGAGAGGCAGAGGAAACCAGTTTCCAGGTGTAAAGTTAATGGGATTTAAGGTCTTCCCTGCCCATTAATAGGTCTCAGGTAAAGCCCATTAAGGGAAGCTTGCTTTTAGGAAGGTTTTGACACCTTTTGTTAATTTCTAATTAGGCATTGAGTCATGAGGGTTGTGATACCCTGTGGCCCTAAGCAGGTTATATATATTCTGAAATTAGCATTTTGCTTTGAGGCTCACTCATTGGAAGAGTTTTTGTGATTTGACCTGATGAGACTCTGGATACCTATTAAGGAACCCCCTGGGTTTTAAAAACCCAGATATTGGTTCTTCTCTCTCTCTGGTAACTATGTATATATTGCCTTGGTCAGACAGTTGAATCTGTCTTGATCTGTGCTAATTTCTCAGACAGAAGCCCTGTCTGTTGGTCTTTATTTCTCTGCCTGTATTTTCTCTACTTTATTTGTATTTCTCTGGAGTTCAGGGTGCTGATTTTCTCCCTGAACTAATGAATATAAGAAAGATTGTTGACCCCTTGAACAGCTATCTTTCCTAGTAAAACATATGTGCTAGCAGCCATCCTGGGCATGCCAGTGTGGTTGTTGCTACAAGAGGTGATAGTCCCATTGTATTCTACCAATGCCAAACTTCACCTTCATTATTGTGTTCAGTTCAGGAGACCCTGGTTTAAGGATGTTGGAAGTGTCTAGAGGAAGGCAACCAGGATGGTAAAGAGTGTCTAAGTCATATCAGGATCATTTGAAAAAACTGGGTATGCTTAGCCCTGAGAGAAGACTTGGGGGAGACACAATAGCTGTCTTAAAGTACTTATAAATACTGAAATATAATCCTGAAAATATACTTATTGGAAGGACTGTAATGTGGTGGAGGGAGTAGACTTCTGTTTGATCTCAGAGCAAAGAACTTGAGGCAATTAGTGGAAACTGGAAAAGAGCAAATTTTGGTTTGATGTCAGGAAAAACTTCCTAACCATTAGAATTGTCCAAAAGTGGGACAGGTTGCCTCAAAAGAGAATGAGTTTCCCTGTACCTTGGAGGTCTTCAAGCAAAGTCTGGATAGCCACTAATGGGTTAGGTTATAGTGGAGATTATATCTATGGATTGTTCTAGATGGGGCCTCCCTTCTAACTCTTAGATGTTGTGATCCTCTGATTCTGCTTTCAAGGAGAAATAAATTCTATGATGCTGGAATTGCAAGATCCTGTGTCTGGAGAGTTAAAGATTGGGACAGAGTCTCCAGAAGTCATCCAGGTAAAATCCCAGCTCTGCTAAAGCCACCTCTATAACCTCAAGGGAGTTACTGCATATTTTTGGGCCTCAGTCCACTCCCCACTTTGTCCATGCCCTACCCTAGGCAAGATAAGACTGAAACTCTCCTGTTTTGTCTTTTTCTTGTTTTAAGATGTTCAGGTAAGTAAATTGCATAACTTTTCCCAAGCAACTTTTAAAAAAAATATTTATTTTTAGTTTTCAACATTTATGTCCATAAATTTAAAATATTTCCCCCTCCCTCCTCTCCCCTCCCCAAGAAGTCCTGCAATCTGATATAGGCTTTACATATACATTCCTATTAGACGTATTTTCACATTAGTCATTTGTATAGAAGAATTATAACAAATAGGAGAAACCATGAGAAAGAAAAAACAAAACAAAAAAAGAAAATAGTTTGCTTCCCTCTGCATTCAGACTCCATAGTTCTTTCTCTGGATGTGAATGGCATTTTCCATCACGTGTCCTTTGGAATTGTTTTAGGTCCTTGTATTGCTGAGAAGGGATAAAATAAGTCTATCAAAGTCGGTCATTGCAGACTGTGGCTGTTACTGTGTACAATGTTCTCCCAAGCAACTTTTCTAAAGTTTAACTACCAACATTTTTCACTTTTTGGACAGGATCTTTGATTTCCTTGGCATAAAGATTTCCAAGGGAAGAAATTCGCTCCATCAATGCAGATCAGCTCCTCTCTGCAACTTATAGTCTTAGAGAATCAGCAGGAGGTACTAAGAGATTGCAATTTGCCTGAGTTAGGGGAAGAACTTGAGCCCAGGTCTGATTTCAAAACTAGTTTTTTCTCTACTGCTACCTCTCTTTTTCAGGATCTGAAACCTCTGTGCCTTGTCCTTTATTTTCCTTTTGACAGCTTTCTGTAGAGATATTTCTTAGTTCTTTAGTTTCAGAGCCTGGACTCTAGAGCGAGTCTTTAGACAAGAACATGGGTCTCATGGAAGATGACATTCCTGTACCTACATGAAGTAACAGGAAAAGCTGAATGGGAATTGTAAAGCCAAACAGGATCAGCTACTGTTCACGCTTTTAAGATTCTGATTACATAGTATAGTGAACACTCTATTTAATAACAAATCAGAGCAAAACATTCACAGAGCATCAAGGTACAACATTCACAATGTTACAACTTATCACAGAAAATCAAAATACAGCATTCATAACAGCTTATCACTAAAATGGCCACATAGTTTTCACCACAGTGGTCACAAAGTTTTGAAAAAAGAATAATCATTTAATAACTCAATCATCTCAATCATTCAGTCATCCTTAAGGAGGCTTGCCTCCTTAAGGGACACAAAGTACAATAGTCAAGTTTTTCCACTCATGAGGCACACTAAGTTACAAATCAGTCACTATTCAATTATCATTCACTAGTCAATCATCAGAAAATATATAAGCCCTTTACCCCTAGGTCATTAGTAAATTACAATTACTCAGTCAGTACACAATATCCAAGTAAAGTCATCTTTCAGCTTGACTGGGGTGGTCTCTCAGATTCCCTGGATCCCCTTCCATGGTCCCAGATTCTACCTGGATTCACCAAACTGTCACTTGGTTTCAAAGGCAGACAGCTCCCAGGTCCTTGTCCAGCTCTCTGAGCACTTCTTGTTCCACGCTGAAGCTCAGTGTCCAGTCCACTTTAAATCCTTCACAGTCTCTGTTTCTAGGAAGTTAAAGCTTAACAAAGCCACAAACAGGTTCACACAATGTACCAGCATCACAGTCATGCTTCTTCAGTCTGCGGTAGCTCCAGGTGGTCCTTGGAAGTCTTCGGCAGCTCCCAGAAGCTCTGGCTGGCCCTCGGATCCAGCAGCTCCTCAGCAGAAGCTCCAGCTGGTTCCCAGAATCAAAATCATTCTCTCCAGCTTGGGGGGCCTTTCCTCTTCAGCATCCCCCTCAGCAGCAGCCTCCACAAAGCTTGCCACACACACCCACATACACACACATATGGCATTAGCTCCTTCCTGTTTCAGCCAACCCCTTCCTGTTATGTCAGCAACAGGGATTCATACCTTCTGTTTCTTTAACAGAGGCTTGATTAATTATTAAGTGCTAAGTGCCTGTTACCTTTGCCAATACAAAGGGATCAAATTACATTACTATTAAAGGAACTTAATCAATTCCCTCATCTAGTAGGTGAGCAAACTGAAGCCAAAAGAGTTGAATTAACTTGTCCTAAGTCACACAGATAATTAGTAGCACAATTGAAATTTGAACTCAGGTTCTTTGAGCTCAACTTTACCCAGATACCTAACTACATCAATTGTATGCGTTTGTACAGTCCCCCTTCTCTATATAATCTTCTTCCAAAAGGGGGTCAGATGAGGAAAATATGAGAACATTTGACTCTTAGGCCACTGCTACCTCCTGCATCCTTCATTAATCTTTGAAATTCTCCTGACTGTTGCTTAAAGAACAATTACAAAGTCAATCCATGGGAAAACTAATTGCCATAGGAATCTCCTTCAGGTGTTCCATTCTTTCAACAATCCAACACCAGACTTTAGCAAGACTGTAAGGATGCCTGTATGTCATTGAAAGACAGGTAGAACAAGATGGTTTGTGGGTGATTGAAAAGTAGTGCTTATGTTGAAATTTACTTTTCTTTTACAGCTTTCTGCTTTTGCCTTTGGCATCTTCCACTTGGGGGAAACGACTAGACAACTACTGCAGTCCCATCTCATTAGTGAGATGTGCTCCCATGGCCAGAGGTGCTGCTGGGAAATCAATAGCCCTGTACCCCTAACCTAGGAGATAAGTAGGGAGAAGGGTAGGAGGCAACAGAACTGGGGTAGAGGAGTCAGTGCTGACTAAATCCCTTCTTTTCTAGCTCAGCGAGTGGCAAGCAGCCAGAGGTTCCTTTAACATAACCCTTTATCTGTCCGGGCAAGGACAAAGCATATTCTGCAGAGAAGAATCTTTGCTGGCAGTGAAATTTCTCTTCTGAGAGAGAAAAAAATCTCCAGATCTGGGGCTCTGGGTGGAGACTATTCAAGTAGAGATCTTTCTTGAGTTTCCACTCAAAATGTGCATGTGTGGTTTTATTGGCCTAATACCAGGGGAGGACACAGTGGAACAATTGATATTGAGTTGGGGTTAACTGGAATTAGAGTGAGAAGACTGGCTACTCCATAGGACCACTGGCTTTCAATTCAATTCAACAACAATTTATTAAATGGAGATGGTGAAAAGAAACCATTCTTGTCCTCAAAGAGTTTCTATTCTACTATCTTTGAGCTTCAGTTTCCTCATCTATAAAATAAGGATCACAATACTTGTACTATCTACCTCACAGTGCTGTTGTGAAGATCAAAGGAAGTAAGGCATATTTTGGGGGTGTCTTGTTGCTTGTAACAAATATATCATAAAGCCTGGAATTTTTCTTTTCCCTTCTTACTCATTAGCATGAGAGACCATAAAGAATCTTAGGGTTGATATAGTTGGACAACCTCAGACCCTGGCAACATTTGGTTTATTGAAAGGGAAGCCCCTAAGATGATTCTAAAAGGGATATAGTTTGGAAATTGGATATTTACAAGGCTTTATAAGCACTTTCTAACTGCAAGTCTGTTAGAGGGTGAGGACAAACAGTTTTACTCTTGGTGAGTAGGAAGACGGTTAAAAATGGATGACCTTAATAACGCTTAAAAGAAAAAAAAACACTAGATCTGGTGCCACAGGCCTGAAGTCCTAACTCCTAGGAAGGCTGAGGCTGGTGGATCACTTGAGCTCCTTTTGCAATGGGCTAAGCTGATTGGGTATCTATACTTAAATCTGGCACTAATATGGTGGACTCCTTGGAGTCAGGAACCAACAGTCTACCTAAGGAGTGGAGAACCAGTCCATGTTGGAAACAGAGAAGGTCAAAGCTTCTGTGCTGGTCAGCAATGGGATTGGGCCTGTAAGTGGCTGCTGTACTTCCAGCCTGGGTGAGAGAAAGAAATCTAATCTAAAAAAAATTTTATAAAAATCTAAGTTGTGACAGTAACTATACTATTCACACAGGCCAGTATCGTGAAAGTCCATGATGACCCCTAGATCCTTTTGTTTTGTTTTAGTGAAACATACCTAAGAGATGCTTAATTTTTGTAAGTACTGCTGATGACTCTTGATATTCTTTTGGGATGACTGATTCATAGTCAGTAAGCTGTTGGATAACTACTTGAGGCTAGAAATGACTTTGTTCATGTTCAGTTCCTGGAAGCCCCTTCTAAGCGTCCAGGATCACAAGTGGGATCTCTGTGGCTGTTCTTTTCAATCCATACAGGGTCTTTATTCTCCTGTTTTCTCCCAAAGGAGTGACCTTAGTGTCAAGCAAAATGTACCTCGTTGTCATGGTGGCTTCTAGGAACTAACTCCATCCTCTGAACGTGCATCCTTGCAGTTTAAATCATAGCTCAACATGTTTCTTTCAAAAGGACCTGATGTGTGTTCTCTGTGTGTTTGTCACCTTCAGCAGAGGCAGTCATTCATCTTGTCTCTGACAGGGCAGTTTCCCTATTAATACCCTCTATTGGATTCATCAATCCATCAAGGAAAGCTCGTGAAGGAGTCAATAGCATGGATCCCCAATCTGCTCTATTGAACTTTAGTTTAAAATGTAGCACAGCCTACTTCAGGCATTTTCTGGTTCTCCTCTCCCCTCCTCCAGAAGGCAAGGAATTGTAGGTAGGAGGTTCTGCTCAAGCAGTTTCAGGGGGCCCCATGGGGAGAAGGGAGGAGGATTTTCTTTTCTGCTGATTTTGCAATTATCTAATTTTAATACTAATAATCATAGCTGACATTTGTAGGGTCCTTTAGAGTTTACAAAGCCCTCTCACATCCATTATTTCACTGTATCATCATTGCCAAGCCACTTAACATAGCTAATTAATAGACACACAGGAATCCAGGTAGCCTGATTCCCAGTTCAGTGCGCTTACTGCTTGCCTGAAGGCCTGGCCCTGTGTTTAGACAGATCAGGTGGTCAACCTACAATACATGGGATCCTTTATCTTCACGTATTTCTCTTGCGCTGCTGTATAATGTAACTGAGCTTCCAATCAAGCCTGGGGCATTTAGGCTGCTGTTACACAGACTGAAAGGAGGCATGATTATGTTTTTAACCCAGTGAATGCTTAATATGACCTGATGCTACTTACAAGAATAAGAGACTTAGTGGGTGACAGGACCCTCCCCCCTCCAGATGTTGCTCCTGAAAAGTCTTTGGAACCACACTGTTTTTCTCCAAAGAAGCATTCTCTCGACCTTCACTGGATCAAAAATTGAAATTGTGTCTACTTCTGGAAATGTAGCAAAACTGTTTTCAAAAGGCCCCAGGCTTGGTTGGAAGCCTGATTAAAAGAGCATGAACATTATAGCTGCTTTCTTGTTTGGAGCAAAGGAATAGTGTCAAAGGAAATGGAGAAACAAGATGCTGAACGTATATCTTGGACTCTATGAGGACATGGGATGTCCATGACAAAGGAGCTATCCACCTCGATTATACTTCCTTCTTTAAAATTCAAAGGATTCTTGGGGGTGAAACAAAAATTTTTGCCAATGGGCCTTAAAGTCCTTAGGATGCTGGGTCTATTTAAAAAAGAATGCATTTTATAGAGATACTCCATTATGGAAAGTATTTGCAAAAATTATTACAATTCACTGTTTTCTCCATCAAGGATAGTGGTACCATCATACTTAGATCCTAAATCACAGTCCCTGAGATGGTTGTAGAAGAAGTAGAAACAACATTAAAAAGCACAAAAAATGGGAGAAACAAATAGATTGGACCAAGTATAATAATAATAATAATAATAGTGATGGTGACAATAATAGTAATGATAATAATCATTGTAACACTTATATAGAATTTTAAGGTTTGCAAAGTATTTTTACATTTGTTATCTCATTTGATCCTCATAACCTGAGCACCTACCTGGGAGGTAAAGAAACTGAGGCAGACAGCAGTTAAGGGACTTTCCTAGGGCCACACAGCTAGGTATGTATAGAGGAGATTCAGCTGGAGGTGATACAATTGTGATGACATTGAAACACTATTTTAAAAGGTATCCAAAGGAGGCGTGGGAAAAACCTCAAACTTTACTGGTTAAAAGAAAGTGACCAAAAAACCATAACTCCCAACCTATATGATACTTTCCTAGCTATATACAGTGTTAACAATCTTCCTCCTAGATAAAAAAGGAAAGGGACCAATTTATAAAAAAAAATTTGTAGCAATTCTTTTTGTGGTGGCAAAGAATTGGAAATTGAGGGGATGGCCATCAATTGGGGAATGGTTGAACAAGTTGTAGTATAGGAATGTAATGGAAAACTATTGTGCTATAAGAGATGATGAGTAGGATGATTTCAGAAAAACCTGGAAAGACTTATATGAACTGATACAGAGTGAAGTGATCAGAACCAGAACATTGTGCATAGTAACAACAACATTGTATGATGCATTGTGAATGTCTTAGCTCTTCTCAGCAATACAATGATCTAAGTCAATCCCAAAGAACTCATGGTGAAAAATGCTACATCTACCTCCAGAGAAAGAACTGGTGGATTTCGAATGCAGACCAAAGAAAATTATTTTTCACTCTATTTTTTTGGTTCAAGTTTTCCACAAAATAACAAAATGGTAATATGTTTTACATGATTGTACATGTACAACCTATATAAAATTGCTTAACTTCTCAGGAAAGGGGCAGGGGAGGGAGAAAGAGATAATGTAGACCTCAAAATTTTTGAAAATGAATGCTAAAAATTGTTTTTACATGTAATTGGAAAGGGAAATAAAATACTATTTAAAAAATCTTCCTCTTGGAAAATCACTTCCACTCCAGAACTCATACATCTTCAGTACATTTTTCCCCTAGGGCTCTTCTCACTTGGAGGGAAGGAGGGTTTGTAGGAACCTTCATGTAGGGTGGGCACCCAGGCCAGTCATCTCCATTTCCCATCATAATGAACTCCTCTGGACTTTTCCATTATCCCTCCCCCAGAATAGGGGAATTCTCCCTGTCCTCTCCTTCAGCTTCTTTTATGGATTGTCTTCTCCCATTAGAATGTGAGTATCCGGAGGGCAAGGGCATAAACTCTTCCTTCTTGTTTGACAGAGGAGGCGCTTAATACGTCCTTGTTGATTGACTGAGGGTCACCTATACACTAGTTGAGAGCATCCTCAAAGATAGCATTAGTAAGGAACAAGCAAGCTTTCACAAATGACATTTGACTGTGGAGCACATCTTTAGCATCTCACAACTGATGGAAGGATAAAGAGAATATAAGATCCCATTGGGCTTCTTGTCTGATTATGAAAAAGCATTCAACTAGGGAGTCTTCCAGGCTCTTTTACAACAAGGTGTTTTCCATCTATATAATTACTTGGAAGATGTAACAAAAGAAATAAACCTGCAAGGTACAGGTCCTTTCCAGTGATCTTCTGAGAATAAGCATTGACTGAGGCATAAAACCAGGAGACATATGTATGCCTGCCAAAAGTATTACCCCTATGATGGAGGAGAACCTCCTCAGCACAGAGTTCAGGCTGAGGAGGAATCCACTGTGTATAGTGAGGGTCCCCCAGATGCGCTTGTTTGGGAATGACATTGTTTTGATTTCAGCAAGTCCCAAGACATGGCAGAGCCTCCTAGAAGAAATCTGAAATAATTCAAAATAATTTGATCTATCCATTCACACAGGAAAGCATAAATGGGTGAAGTATGTCTAGGGTCTGGATTTCAACATGCATCCAGATGACTGCTTTTGGAACTTGCTTAACAGTGTATCTGTCTAGGATAGGCAATATATATGGACAATGACCGACCTGGCCTCAGAGTTGAAAAAAGAGGAGGAGAAAGACTGAATTGTTTTCAGGAAATTACAGAGCACATTCACTGATCTCCAAGCTTCACATCCTCTTTGCTGTATGGCTTTCAAGACCTTTAGAAACACCACTGCTTCAAAGAACCAAAGATGTGCATCACACACGAGACAATGAAAAGGGGTGTGGTGGGCGTGAACACACTGCAACATATAACCAACAGGGAATTTGGAAGAACAGCATCGAAGGGTGCTGTCAAAGGACTGTAAGACACAAAGACAAAGTGGGCTGGTGGTGTGTGGAGAGCCAGGGATGGCAGATGTATGGTCAGAGTGTTCTACTGGTATCTTCACAATATCTCAAGAAATGGATAAATGCTCCCAGCTGGTTGGGTGGACCACACTCCAAACTGTGGTGAAGTTTGGGGAGGATGTGGATGAGGGTTGCAGAGGATGGGCTGACATGGTTGGGCTTTGATTTGCATCATTGAAGAGAATTATCAGAATTTAATGAGATCACAGATTCATTTGAGTTCTCCATCTACAAGACTTGTTTTCCTCCTGGATCCTCAGGCTGTTGCTTTTATTCTTAGGAGGACACTTGCCTTATGACTACTCTGAGGCAGACCTTCACCCTTGCTCTGTGCTCAGTTGGCTCATCTTGGTGAGGAAATATGTGTTACCTAGTCTTGTTACAGATCTGTCCCCCTCCCCCCCAATCTTGGACTTGAACCAGTAAGTAACTGAACAATTGTTTTCCATAACACTGCAATTATCAGCTACCTGCCAACCCACTCTACAGCCCTGCCCTTCAGTCTTCCTCCTAAACTGTAATCGTCAACATTTGCTGGATAGGTACCCAATTAGGATTCAGTTTTGAGATTAAATTGAGATGTAGTCCATTCTTGAATTTGAAGGGACTGGAGTGAAAATTGTTACTTCCAATTTGTGATGAAGTTTCTTAATTCTACAGAATAGTTTGAAACTCATGAAGTAGATTCAAAGTTAAATAGTTAATGGTTAAATGTTGCTGAAATTCACTCGACCTTACAAAATTTTCCAAGTTTTCAAAATCTAGTATCATAGATGTTAAGTTGGAACGTGCCTTAGATATGGTTAGAATCTAATCCTTTCATTTTACAGATAAAGATGCTAAGACCCAGAGTGGCTAAAGGATATACCCAAGCTATATAACTGATAAGTATCTGAGGCAAAATTCAAGATCAGGTCTTCTTAACTCCAATTTAAGCACTCTGTTCACTTTTTTACCCTGTTTCTCAATCATTAGCTAGAAAAACAAGACTCACAGAATCTCAGTGCTGGTTAGGACGTCAGAAGCTGTCTAGTCCAAACTGAGTATGACTAAGGATCCTCTCTACAAAGCCCCACAAAGTGGTCTACCAGAATTTGCCTTAATACTTTCCTCTACACCACCCCCAAGACATCCTAGTCCACTTCTGGAAGACTCCCATCATTGATAATAGTCTTTCTATCCAGCAGAAATATGCTTTGGTGTACCCCCCACTGATGTTCCCAGGTCTCCCCTCTGAGGCTACACAAAGAGGCCTGCAAAGGTCTTCAACTATCACGCTCTTCCTAAGTCTTAGGTTCTCCAGGCTAAATATCTTCATTCTGGCCAATCCCTGAATTGCGTAGTTTTGAGGCCCCTCATCATCCTGCTTCCCTTCCTCTCGATTCTTGTGTAGCTTTTAATTTCCTTCCTGCAAGCTTGTCCTCTTGTTCCTTCTGCTACAGAGGGCAATGGGGCCATCGGCTCCAATGTCTCTCTAGTGCTACTTGTCCCAAAGCTGAGCAATTCCCCTTCTCAACCCACTCCCTACCCGTGAACTGCTGTTCTTTAGTCCCCTGACCAAGACAGCATCAGTTTCTCTGGTTATAGCAGTAAACACATCCTGAGTTCCTCTGCACACAGAAATTCCAGTGAAAAAGAAATAAAAAAGACACAGGAAGGCAAGGCAGAGAATTCCTCCTTGGGCCCTTTGCCTGACAGCTTGAGGCGAGTGATTAGTTTTGAAACATTTTAATCAGGAGTAAGAGAGGTAGCCTGTCCTGAAGGCGTTGATTCAGTCTCAGCCAGAGCTCTTTGGGAATTGGGTTCCCCTGTGCCTGGAGAAGAAAGCCTCAAAGGACAGAACTAAGATCAATGGGTAGAAGTGGCAGAAAGAAAGATTTTGGCTTTATATAAATAAAGACCTCTTGCCTGTTGGAATTGTCCAAAAGTAGGGCGACTAGGTGACACAGCTGAATAGAGTGCTGGCCCTGGAGTTAGGAGGACCTGAGTTCAAATACTGCAGCAGACACGACACAATTACTAGCCATGCAACCTTAGGCAAGTCACTTAACCCCAATTGCCCTCCAAAAAGCAAAAAAAAAAAAAGAATTGTCCAAAAGTGTAATGAAAGGTAATGAGCTCCCTGTCACTGGAAGTCTTCAAGTAGAGGTCAGATGATGGATCCCTTCTAGGGATGCTCTAGACCAGGGGTTTTTAACATTTTTGTCATAGACCTCTTGGGAAGTCTGGTGACACCTTTATACCCCTTCTCAGAATATTTTTAAATACATAAAATAAAATACACTGGGTTACAAAGGAAAATAATTATATTAAAATTCAGCTATCAAAATACTTTTTAAAAATAGTTCATAGAACTCAGGTTAAGAACCCCTGTCAAGGTTCCTTTCAACTTAAAGATTTTGTGATTCTTTGAAGAACCAGGTCAGTGGTTCTGCCTCAGATTTACTGTATAGCCTCTGCATATACCAAGAGTTAGACTCAGGAGTGTTTGGTAAATGCTTAATAACTGGCTCTCTAAGGAAAAAAACAACAATGTATACTGAACCTATTTTAAAAAATGATTCTTCTTTATTAACATTTTTACCATCACTTTCTTAAGTCTAGACAATCAACAATATAATAAATCAAACACTGGTTTGTAGCATTTGCAAATTTCTAAAGTATTCATACTGAAAATTTAACCATCAGCTCTTATAAACTGAAGAGCTGGCTCCAGCATGGTCCTGGTCACACCTAACCTCTTTTTACATCCCTCCCCTAAAGCAAGACCATGAATTAGAAATAAATTGTAATCCTCTTTTGTACTAAAGCTAAGTCTTCTCATATCCCTATGATGCCTAGTACTGTGCTCTCCCTCCCTATTTGTTGAATTGACTCTGCCTTCTGTTGGGATGGGTGTGGTGTAATAATAACAATGCTAATCATAAACTATAATAACTAGCATTTTATATAATACTTTAAGGTTTTCAAAGCACTTTAGAATATGATCACATTTTATCCTCACTATGACTCCAGGAGGTAGGTGTTGTTATTACTCCTTTTTTGCAGGTGAGGAAACTGAGGCAGGCAGTGGGTACAGTGACTTCAGCAAGGCCACACAGTTACTAAATCTCTGAGGCAGTATTTGAACTCCGTTCTTCCTGATTCTGGTTCCAGCGCTCCATCCACCAAGCCACACTGGTATAGTGGAAAGAATGATGGATGTGGAGAGGATTGAGATTCAAATCTCAGTTACAATCTATATGATCAGCAAGTTAATTTCCCCTTTCTCATGGCCTCAGTTTTCTCATCTGTAAAAGGAGTGATCTAGACTAGGGGAACTCAGAAATCCACTCTAGAGCTAAATCTGTGACACTAGGCCTAGGAAACAGCTATTTCCAGTGATTGCACTGAAAGATGCATTCTGTTGTCACACCAGGCCTTTGAAGGGCTTCTGACTTGGAGCAGGTTTCCTTCTCATCCTTTTTCCAATCTCAGTATTAACATCCTGAGAGAGACAAAGGGAAGAAGCAGAAGCTAGAGAGTGAGGCCAATTTTTTTTCTAGGGCTGGTAATCAGCAGTGAATTATTGGTGGCTTTGGAGAAGTGGAGGTCCCTGTCCCCTTACTCAATTGGTACTGATTGGCATTGGCACAAAGCAGCTTGAGGGAACCCAGTTTTAGCTAAACACATCTTTTTCTAATAGACGACACTGGTAACTATTCAAAGGAACTGGGAAAAGTCTGTAAAGTAGAATGGAGATCAACCAGAAAGGGGATGTCAGATCAGGGATATTTCTAAAAGCTCACACAAAACAGAGAACTTTCTCTCACATTTGTTTGTCCATTCATTTCTTCATGCATTCGTTTGTTCATTCTTTCATTGACTAAATGTTTATTGAATTCCAGGGAGACCTTGAACTAGACCCTGGGCAATCTATAAAGATGAAAGAGAGACATTGTCTTTCCCTCCAAGTAATGAACAGTCTAGTAGACAAACATGTAACTAACCACTAAAGTTGATCCATCCTGAGTCCAGGTTGTCAAAGGCCTTGTCTAGGAACAAGATTTTGGAGTTCCTGTTCTAGTCTCACCATGAATTTACTGTGTGAACTCCAGAAAGTTTATTCTTTTGTACTAAAAACTCTGATTCTCAGTTTATTTATTGGAAAAAAGATCCCTGGAAATAAGGATATTTTGAGGATGAAATGTGTTCAAGATGCCTTAGGCTATGCCAAAAAAAAGATAAAATTCTTAAATTTTATTACTACTATGGCTTGTGCTAAAATGCTAGGCTTCGGAGAATACCTGGATGCTGCTTTCAGATATCTAGTCAGAGGTCAGGATATGGGTGGCCAGCATTTGCAGTTGTAAAGAATATTGGATTTAGACTTAGGGTCTCAGGGACCTTACCTTTCTCTGCCATACTTTCTGTGATTTTGGGTAAATTATTTAGCCTTTCTGGATCTCAGTTTCCACACTGATAATATTATTAGACCAGATGACTTCATAGAGGCAGCTGGTGGCTCAGTGGATAGTGCACGTGAGTTCAAATCCAGCCTCAGACACTTCGTAACTATGTGACCTTGGGCAAGTCATTTAACCCCTTTTGCCTCAGTTTCCTCATCTGTAAAATAAGCTAATGAGGGAAATAGCAAAAATTCCAAATGAAATCCTGAAGGGTCAGACATTAACAAACAGCAAAAAGATGACCTGTTCTAGTTCTAAATTTATGAATCCTTATGAATACTCCCAGTAAGACTCTTTTAAACCCCTCAGCTATGACTGACAGTTTTAATTGCTAATTTCTTATCACCAAAAGTATATACAGATTTCTTCAGGGAAGAAGGTGAGGAAAAGAAAGGATACACACATGTATCTTAAAAAAAAATTTTTTTTTATACAAGTGTTTAAAACATCTTGGGGAAATAGAAGGGGTTTCTGTAGGGCTGATGACAGCTGAGGTCTCTCCCGAATCCAGAACTAAAGTGTTCAGAACAAACTGCTTTGTGGGTAGATGAGGCTGAATTTACAAATTTTGAAATGACAGTTTTTCACTTGGCAATCTCTGGTGTTAATAAAGTCAGATACAAACTCAGGGTTAAATGAAGCAGGCGCCCAGCTTGTGTGTGTGACACACAGACAGTATGTGCGGGTTCTCCAAGTCGTGGAAAATCTGTCAGCCTTTCTAATACCGAGTTAGTTTTGACAACAGAATAAGATGTATTTTGAACACACGCAAGTCCTGCCTATTCCAAAACAGGGCTAATGAGCATGATCTGTTCTTTGCTCAGGGCTTTAAAAGGCGAATGAAAAGTATAGAGTGCTTGGGGTGGGGTCGGGAGCCGGGAGCTCTTTGGGGTTGGCTCTGGTTTGGTTGACCACAAAGACTTCCTGGTCTGAGGGTCACTTGGGCGGTCGGTGCTGAGATCAGGGAAGGCAAGCATGCTTAGTCGGGTTGTAACAAATACTTCGGCATTGCAGTTTGCTTATTAAACTCGAGCGGGTCCCTGCCACACCATACAAAATGGGACACAATTTGATCAGAGTAGCCTAAAGAACTGAATAAATCCTTTAAACCAATTGTATAAAAATGCAAATTTAAGGCAAGCAATTAAAAACAGATAGAAATTAGAGATTTGGATTTTGCAGAGCAAGCTTTCCGCAGCAACCGCCAGATTACTATGCAATTTATCTGGATTCTGTCAGCGATAGTCAGCCTCGATTTTGATAAAGTGCAGCAAATCTGTCCCTCTGTAGCTCCTGCGACTTCCCACACATTCCATTCAAGTCGAAGGCGTCTGTAGGATCCCTTGAATAATTTGGAGTTAATCATTTGTACTTCAGAGCTTCTGAGAGGCCTTAGACTTGGGAGGTGGGAACAGATTTGGCTTTTTAATCACCTTGTATATTGTACCGCTAGAGATAAATGACACCGACTGTCTGAAATCTACATTCCTGCTTCTGATGCAAAACTGTAATTAATTTTGTGCAGTGTTTCAGAATTGATCGTGGTCACTTGAATTTCTAATTTTTCATTCACTTCAAAGACCTTTTTCCCTCCCTCCTCTTCCTTTAAGGAATGCTCTCAGAGTATGCGAGCGAGCGCTCGGATGTTACTGCACTAAGTGACGGTTTTACGCTCCTTTTTCAATAAGGTGAAACAGAGGTCAAGGCGTATGGCTCGTTTATCCCTCTCTGCCTGCTCCAGGATGTATTTTCTGACTTATAGGAAATACAATCAAAACTTATTAAATTATGACTAAGGAGTGCAGCCATCACTCCTATGCATTGTGAAACCCCCCAAAAGCTTCATTCAAGCATCCTATTCAGCATAAGACAATTAAGCACAATTTAGGCAATAATTACCCTAATTAGCTAGAATGTTTGTATTCAGGATTATGGCAACATTGTATCAGTTCACTATTTAAATAATAACAAGGTTCCCTAATTTCTCTGTATTGATAGTTGTTGTATAGGATTCTTTGTTTGGTATATTTCACTGTAAAAATATTTGTCAGTGAAAGATTGAACAATATGAATGAATTTGATTAGGCCATTGTCAGAAACCCCATGCATCACCATTCCTTGTTTTTAATCACTACTGTAAACCTCACCGCCTAAGGGCATGGTTTTAATTTGGGTGCCTTACTAATGAAAAGAAAAAAATAATTGTTTTGCCAGGATTTAATAATAAGCAATAAAACCAGCCAACCAGATTTTACCTCTGCATTCAATCTCTTTTTTATTATAAAACATTTTTGTCCTTTTTTTAGATTACAGGCGTAGATACCGAACATTTTACTAATAAATATTTCAGTTTGCTTATGGAGGCTAATGCTGTCATCTGAATATGGAATTATATTTCTTTCATGCTTCATTATCATTTCATGGTAGTAATGACAGTGAGGCGATGGAATATTTACAGGCTTTTCAGAAGACATTTATCCAATACATTTCCCTGAAGGGCACCTAGGCTTAAAGATACATTATCCTTTTATAAAACCCTGCCCAGAATCCCAATTTCGGAATCAACCAATCAGAGCTTTCTGTGAAGCAGTTACCACACTGGTGAAACCCTCAGGCCAATGTGGCATTCTTCCTGGGAATCTATTGAGGGGGATGGGTTTGGGCTGGAATAGTGTCCAGGTCGGAAGTGTCATGGTTGGTTCCTGATCTGGGAGTTGAGGGAAGGGCAGTGAGTAGTTTTTGCCTCTGTTGCCACAGTCTGGCAAATGGGTGCTTAACTTATGACCTAGTTATTCTGTGAGTTGTAAGCAGAAGTCTCCTGTCTGTGTGTCTATGGTACTTTACTGATGCATCGATGGGACTTTAGCCACCCAAATTCCCTTTCAGCTTACTCCTTTCTTGGTGGTTATCAAATCTCTAGAGTTCCATTAGTGTCCCTTCCTCTACAGGATCCTCAGTACCTCTGAGACAATTAGAAGTGGGCAGTGAGCCTGTAGTTTCACAGAAGCAAGCTCACAACCCATGCACAAAATTAAAGAGATATTGAGAAAAAGAATATTGAGGTCTTGCCAGTGGGTAGAATCTCCTGGGGGGGGGGAGAGGGGAGACATCTATTAGTCCGCTCTTTAGTGGTCTTTTCTCTTGGTTTGAGTCGTGACAACAAAGGACAAATTTCTGTGGGGCCAATTTTTGCACTCTGTGCACTTCAATGCTATAGTCAGAGCTGGGCAGCTCCATGAGCCCATTTGGATCATGGTACAGTGCAAAGAGAAGTAACTGTGGAGCCTGAAGACTTTGGTTCATAATCCCTCCTCTGACACTTATTACCTTTTTTACTTTGGACAAATCACATTACCTCATTTGGCTTCCTTTTCCTCATCTATAAAATAAGGTTCTTCCAGCTCTAAATCGATGAATATATGAGATAAAAATGTAGATCTACTGAAAAATAAATAACTGTTTATCTTTTCAAAATTTTAAAAATATAAGATTAAAGTTTCTAGCAGACACTTAAGGCTTTGGCCTTCAGTAATTGTTTGCACGGCCAGGGTCCAGGGAACTGTGGTTTCTTCTGCACTTTCTCTTTTCTTCCAGGAAATGGTCCATAGCAGGGGTGAATGAGACTCCCTGGTTGGCTAAATGTCATTTCCTCAGCTACCCTTGTCCATGGCACTCTGCAAAACTGAAGTCTGCCTAGAGAGAATTAAGTCTAAGATCTTGTTCCTCTGTAGAGAAGGTCCTAACAGTTCTATAGAGACTTTACCAGCATAGTTCCACTTGATACTGTAATAAGTTTACAGATTATTAGGATCTGAAAAAACAAGTCAAAGAAGCAGAGTGGTTTTTTTTCCTATTAACTTGCTGAGTGACCTTGGATAAAGCATTTCCCTCCTCCTTGGTTTTCTTATTGGTAAACATAATCTTTCCTCATATGACCCTATGACCTTTCCTCTTAATGACCCTAGTTTCCTTCAAGGTTCATTTCCAGGGGCACTTTCTCCTTATTAAGCCTCTCTAAATCAACTTCTCCAGCCACTAAAGCCTCTCCTGGAAATTACTATGTATTTACTTTGTATGCACTTATATATGTACACCTTATATCCCCTGATAGAATATAAACTCTTTGAGGACAGGAGCAATTCAGTTTTTGTTTTTGTATCCCTAGGTCCTGGGACAGAGTGAGTGCTTAATAAATTCCTTTTGATTGATCAAAAAGCAAAGGGATTAATTAGATATCTGAGGTTCTTTATGTCTCCAACACTTAACGATCATTCATGTTATTTCCCCAAGATAGCTTGAAACAAAGGCACTGTACAGATAGACTGTGTTGAGAAATATGCCAACATATATCCATGCACATGTGTATCAAGAACCACATATGTATCAGATTGGCACTGCATCTGTATGTTTTTATATTAATATAGTCATGCCATGCTGCATTAATATGTTTTCTCCTAGCACATGGCATGGTAAATCTGTTACTTTTTTATATGAAAGCTTTAAGAAATGAATGAATAAAAAAGAAGATCTGGTCACCTATTGCGAGGAAAGGATGAAAGTCTACCTGCTCCCCTAGCATTCTCTGGATATCAGAAAAAAGTGAGGAAGGTATTCTTCCCTAGAGCGCTGGTATTTTGTACATTGGTACTTTTTTTTGGTGAACTTATGGGAGGTCATGAATAGGAATATGAAGAGTAAAAATGTATGAATAGGAAGAAAAATCCAAACGGATAAGATCAATCCATCAACAAACATTTATTAAACACCTACTATGTGCTAGGAACTGTGCTAAATTTTTGTATACAAATACAATAAATAAAATCATCCCTACTTAAAAAGAGCTTGTATTCTAATAGGGGGGAATCTGTCTGTCTATTTATCTATCTATATATATATCCATCCACTCATCTAGGTATATATCTATTTCCATAGATATATATATATAAATAAATATAAATAAGTATATATAATATATGCATATGAACACAAAGAGAACAAATACAAATAAATACGAGGTTGTTTGTGAAGGAGGGAACTAACAGTTGTGGTGGACAATAGTAAGAATTGCAAGCACTTAAGTAATACTTTATAAAGTTTGCAGAATACTTTACATGTGTGACCTCAAGGATCCTCACAACACCCCTGGGATGTAGATGCTATTATTATCCCCATTTTACAGATGAGGAAGCTGAGACTGAGAGAAGACCAGGAATGGCTTCATGTGCAGGGGGTGGTGGGGGTGCTTTAGTTGCATCTTAAAGGAATAGAATAATTCAAAGAAGCCATATATATTCCAAGCATGGGGAGCAGCAACCAGTTCAAAGGCACAAAATGGGATATGGAAAGAAGGCCAGTTAGACTGAAAGATAGGTTCAGCGAGGGTTGTGAATAGGACTTTAAAAACTGAAATGAGGAGTTTTATTTGGTTCTAGAGCTGGTAGGAAGCTAATGGTGTTTAATGAGCAGGGGAAAGACATGGTCATGATTGTGTTTAAGAAAAATATCTCTAGTAATGTAGAGATATGGAATTGAAGTGGAGAAGGATTTGGCACATTCAGACAATTAGGAGGCTGTTGCAATAATCTAAGTGAGAGCTTATGTGGGCCTGGACTGAGGTGGTAGCTGAGCTGTGTTAATAGAGAGAAAGGTCACATGGGAGAGATGTTAATGGGAGTAGAAATGGTAACATTTGGCAATTCATTTGGATATGTGGGATGAAGGAGAGGGAGGGGTAAAGGATGAGGCCAAGGTTGTGAACCGTGGCAATGGAGGAATGTCTGTGCCTCTACAGAAATTAAAAAATTTATAAGAGAGGTGGCTTTGGGGAGAAAAGATAATGAGCTATATTTTGGACATGTTGACTTTGAGATGTCTCTGGGACATCCAGTTTGAAATATCTAATGGTCAGCTGATGCTGCAAGACTGAATGAAGATTGTGGGAGATTCTGGGGCTGGATATATAGATCTTGTAGTCTCCAGTAGAGAGATGATGATTAAACCCATGCGTGTTGACAGTCACCAAGGGATAATATAGACAGAGACAGTATGTTAGAGGTCATGATCTGGGTGATACACTAGCAAAGGAGACTAAGAAAAAGCAGTTAGATCAGTAAGAGGTGAACAGGAAAGAGCAGTATCAAGAAGTTCAGAGAGGAGACATAATCTAGGAGGAAGGTGTGGCTAATAATGTCAAATGCAGCAGATTGGCCAGGAAAGAGGAGGACTTTAAAATGATCATCATATCTGGACATTAAGAATTAAAATTGTAAATAGAGCACCGGCCCTGGAGTTGGGAGGATCTGAGTTCAAATTCTGTCTCAGGCACTTAACACTTACTAGCTGTGTGACCTTGGGCAAGTCATTTAACCCTAATTGCCCTGCCTTGCCACCCCCTCCACCCCGCAAAAAAAAAAGAAAAAAAAAGAATTAAAATCACAATTAAGATCACAGATCTATTTGTGTAATTGAGTATGCTAGCATGGCTTTGTCATATAATAAAAGAGCCCTAGAAGACTTCAACAGATGTGTTCATTTCAAGATTCTGAAAACATTTTTGTTGTTGCTCTGTTTCAGTTGTGTCTGATTCTGTGAACCCATTTGGGGTTTTCTTGGCAAAGATACTGGAGTGGTTTGTGCCATTCCCTTCTCCAGCTCTTTTTATAGATAAGGAACTGAAGCACATAGGGTTAAGTAGCTTGCCCAGGGTCACACAGCTACTAAGTTTCTGAGACTGGATTTGAATTTGTGAAGATTAGTCTTCCTGATTCCAAGCCCAGTGCTCTATCCGCTGTGCCACCTAGCTGCCCCAAGAGAAATATTCTTTTCTTGTACCAACTCTTCAATGAGTTCTTTGATACCACACAATTAAAGACTTTGTTGGATACTTAGGGTCTCCTTAAGATAGAGACTTGACACCCCTTGCCAACATCACGGGATAACTTTGAATAGTATGTCCAGTGGGGAAGGAAAGACATGTGATGGCGATAGAAGACTCACTAATTATCCTGGAACCCATATCTGTCTGTGAGGAAGTAATGAGTTAAGTGTGTGCATGGGTGACAAGCATGTAACTGTGTCCATGTTGATAGCCTCTATGTTAGAAACACCTCTTAGGGCTTAATCAAGCTGGCTGTTCAATGTTTAAATTTAAATGAAAAAAAAAATTAGTGAAGGATGAGCTTTCCCCCAGTGGGACTGGGGACACCACTTTTCACAGGCCTGCCATTCTGTAGACATTTCTATATTTAAGATCCCATATTATTCTGAAATGGCAACACATGGGACTCCCCAGCCTACTCAAGAGGACAGGACGACCATAATTGATTTTAAAAAAAGAAAGCAGTGTCGGCTCCTCTGTACCCCGGTGCATTATATTATTTTGTTCTAGGATTCCTGCCAGGGTTCAGTGGAACCTTCCAAATCCCCTTCCTCCTCCAGAAAAAAAAAAAAAAAAGACCTGGTTGTGAGCAATACTTAAGGCTTTGCATCCCTGAGGGGATGTTGCCAAAACTAACTCCCTAGAAGACTTGTTCTCCTGATATGGGAAGGATCCCACCAGAGGAAGGGACCCTTGTTTTTGGCCTGGGTGCCTCTAATGTAGGCCATTAATTCCTGTTGATTGGGGTGTTACCAAAATAGGCTGCTGATTCCTACAGGCTGTTCCTTAAGCTTCTCTCCCAAGCCCTCAGTAATGGTTGGTGGTTTCTAACCTCCCTCTATTGTTCTTCGTTTTTGGCTCTTTTGACTGAGGAAGTTGCATTGGGCTCCTCTTCCCTGGTCCTGCATGTTTCTCTGGGTTATTGGCTAGAGGAGGAATGACAGAGGTCTGGGAAAGGGATTGATCTGAAGACCTCTTTCTCCTTCTTTTCTATTGGAAAGTGTCTTTTTCATATCTTCTTTCTTGTCTTGTTCTGACCTTCCTCTTGCAGATGGCCACTGGGACACGGAAGGTTTTGTCTCCAACAAGTAAGTGGTGCTTCTCTGATCAGATTGGCCTCAACTGAGACAAGAAACCTCCTTGTTTGTTCCTTCAGAATCTTGCCCCTTCCTGTCTTCCAAGTCTTCTTGTATTATAAGATTCAAGCAACCTTTTTGCTGCTTCTAACACATAACATTCAATCTTTGAAGTTAGGCCCTTTTCTCTGTCTGAAATGCTTCCTTGTTTTCCTGTCTTCCTTAGACTCAAATTCCACCTTCTGCAGGAAATGTCTTTTGCTTCCCACCCCACACCCTTCCCAACAGCTAGAGCCTTCCCTCAGAGATTACCTTCCATCTACTCTGTATGTACCTTTTATGTACAATCGTTTGCATGTTGTCTTCCCCGTTAGAATATGAGTTTCTTGAGGGCAAGAACTGGGTGGTTTTTGTTTTTGTTTTTTGTTTTTCTTTGTATGCTTAGAGCTTAGCACAGAGCCTGGGACATAGAAAGTGCTTAATTAATGCTTGTCGACTGACTGAGCTATTTAAATAGGCCCAGTCTGTCTATTTAGAAATTTACATGATTACATGATATCCATTCGGAAAACCTGGCTACCACTATCAGAATGCTTAAAAAAATAAACAGAACTAATTTTGCAAAGTAGTGAGGCCTGGTTGGACTCAACAGAGCTGGATGAATTTCGACTCCAAATTCATTTCTGCAGGAAAAATCGGAAGTTGGTGATCTGTTTCCCAGCAAGAGTGTGTGTGTGTGTTTACAGTTCCCCCAGTTCAGCAGAGACCTCACAAGCCATCTCGTCCTCTCAAACAACCAGGAACTGGTAACATTTTCTACTGTGAAAATATCCATCCCGGCTGCAAAGTCTATTCCTGTCTCCTAAGGGATTAAAATTCCATCAGCCCATGCGGTGGGTGGGTGAGGGTGTTAGCAGTGCAGGTTGTTTTTGCCTGTGTCTTCTCTGTACTATCTCTGCTGCCTGGATCTGCACCATCCTCCTTACAGACTGTATTCTTCTCAGTTCTCATGACATCACTGGGGCCTTGGAGTACTTGGGCCCAAAGTTCAGTGGTTAATCTTGGGGGTGGGGGATGGGGAGGGGAATGTTGGGGATAAATACACT
Source organism: Petaurus breviceps papuanus (assembly GCF_028583685.1). Taxonomy (NCBI): domain Eukaryota; kingdom Metazoa; phylum Chordata; class Mammalia; order Diprotodontia; family Petauridae; genus Petaurus; species Petaurus breviceps. Next base: position 17,554,298 of record NW_027185754.1, on the reverse strand, counting down.
AGTTTCCTTAACTAAAAGGACATATCCTGACTCCTGTCTTCCACCCCCTCTCCCCACCTACCCCTAATGCTCCAGTCCCAGCCGTAGCAAACCATGCTGATCAATCCTAAGTGGTGGATAGACTTATTGGTACTCAAGAGAATTTGGGCTCATAACATTCCGGATGAAAAAAAAAAAAGCTTAAAGCTGTTCACCAATCGAGAATGAAACATGTCTCCTGCGCCAAGTTGCCTTAACACAGAATAAATCTGTGAACCATTAGCCTTCACCTTCCTTGCCTGTTTCCCCCTCCCTTTGTGCTGCCCCCCCCCCCCTTACTTGGAGAGTGTGCATCTGAACATCTACCAGTTTGAAGCAGACACAACCTCTAGTAAAGTCGTCATGGCTGGAATCTGATCCGAGATTTGCCTTAAAATATACTTTGATCAGTGAACATTAACCAAAGTGTCGACAAAAGGTCACTCGGCCTCAGGGCAGAACCAGGAAATTTTATATACACAACCCACTGCTGAGGGAGTCCAGGGACAGACATCGTCAGGAGGCCAGCGGCTGATGGGCTCTGCCTCCGATACTCAGCCACTTTGAACTTAGTGGGGAAGCAAATTGTTGAAGCAAAACTCCTCCCTCCAATGACCACATGATCCCTTGTGCATTCCTGACGGGGCCACAAAAAGACAGCCTGGTCCCAGCATAGGGATCATATTTTGACATAGGACTTCAATTGCAAAAAAAAAAAATGTTGATGACCAGTGCAAATGTATCGATTTGTTTTTTTCTCAATAGACTGTAGTGTTGTTGGTAGTTAGGAAAGGAGGGGAGCGGGTGAGAAACAGAGTTGAATCTACTTCTTAGAAGCCTGGGTTATCAAACTCATTAATCTACATGTCAAGAGGCTAGGAATGAATAATTGTGTGTAGAATTTATCTGCCAACATGATAGCTACTTTTCAGCTTTCTCTTCAGAGCTCTTTCATTGTGTTTGCCTTTATTATATGCTTTGTCTTTCCTATTTCTAGTCTGTTGGGGAGGTATAGAAATATGGACCTCAGCACTACAGAGGACAGTTGCTTTGAAACATGACACTGGTTAGGTCTTTGCATACACATCCATTCTCACTCTGAGAGGAGAGGTTTCATTATTAGTGTTGCTAAAGCATTTGCTATCACATCAAAATAGGTTCTAATTGGAAAAAAATGAAATATTCTCTTCCCTCCTTTTCTCCCCCCACCATCAGTTTCCTATTTTTGGTCATTTGCTTTCTTTTTGAACCATTTGATTGTTGATGGTTCCTTTCTAGGGGGAAGGAGGTGGAATGATTTTGGGGAGTGTGCATGCAAACATTCACATCTTTTGTAATGAAGAGATGGCTCTGAGTGCAGGTGGGTCTGAAAAGCTGATCTTTTTCCTGCTGGCATTTGTGTTCGGAACTCTGATCTGTTTGGGGGGCATTTCTCTTGCACAAACGAAAAGCCCTTCCTTGAGGGCTTTTAGAAATTGTGGATGAGACTTTACATGTATAATAGGTATATTATTTCTTGCCTTATCAATGGGCATGGGAGGGACTGGAGGGAGGAAGAGAATTTAGAACTCAAATTTTTAAAAAAAGTAGATGTTAAAAAATAAAGAAAGAAAAAAAAGACACCACAGACTAGTTCACCATATTTAATAAAAACACTAAGACAACAGGCTGAGTCAAAAGGTAATTCTGAAGGAACTTGTTCTTGGCTTTTGGTTTTAAGAGAACTCTTACATATGTGGGTCTGTGGCTTCGGGGACAAGATTATGACTTGGAACTTTTCTTTCTACCCTGGTCTGATCTTCAGTTGACTTCCCCTGGATAGAGGAAGGTAGCAAACAGATAGATGAAGAACAGGGATGGAAGGAGAGAGGGAAGAATGGAATTTTACCAGTGCAGTAACTCAGGGCATTGTTTGTTGTACCCGGAATGAAAGTGCAGCAAGTCTAAGTAGTTTCAGCAATGTTTCCTTCTTCCCAGGAGCATCTGAGCTCTGCTTCTGCCTTGTCAGCCACATTTATGATGTGTTCATAATTAAATGTCCACGAAGCTCACAGCATGCTGACCACAAAGGGGCCATAAGCAGTACAGATAAATGAGATCGAGAGATGTAATATTGCTTCACTTGTGGGCTTAGTCTGATGTTAAAGATTGTCAGTGATAATTATTAATATGTGACCTGGTTGAGTCTTTATATGAACAATCACAATTTTAATAAAGTGGTAAACTCCACAGTTGCTATGTACTCACATTCTGCAACTGACACTCTCACTTTTCATTTCAGAATTTTAGAATGGGTTCCTTTTTCTCTGTTTTGCCAGTGATATAATAACCCATTAATGGAAGCCTGTGCTGTAATGCAATTGATGTAAAAGCCTAGCAATGATAATAAGCTGAAGGATGCTGCTATTTCAGCCCCTTTCTTTGCTGTGAGGGAATCATTCTGAGAGTGGAAGGAGATGCAGTGATCCTAGTGGCTGGCTGGTGGACAGACCCGATCTAATCACCCACAGCCTATGCATACATTTTATCTCTGCTCTAAAGCACTTGGGGCACCCTGCTCTTTAGGGCCTCAGCCTGGCTTCTCCAGAATGACTGGTTTGCCAAAAGACTCTGCTCTCCAAAAGGGAGAGCTTATCTTCTCTTTTCAGCTGATATCTTTGTAATTCAATGACAACACTAAGAATTCAGAAAGAAATTCCAGCCTTAAGACTGGGTTTGTCAAGTCTGGAAAATAAAGGTAGATTGTGTGTTAGTAATAATAATGATAATAATTACTGCTTTTTCTCTTGTCAAATTATCTTATTTTTACTTATCTGTATTTCAGTGGCATTTCCCCTTTCTCTGACTCCATCTAGAATGTAAGCTCACTGAGAACAAAGGTCATTTTGTTTTTATGTAGGTATACTTAACATCTAGCACTGTCTTGGATGTATTAGATACCTCTAGAGAGGCATAGCAGTCCAGTATTATTGAAAAAGACCTGGTCTTAACATCAGGAAGAACTGGGTTTAAATCCCACCTCTGACACTTATTAGCTCCATGACCTTGAGCAAATCACTTGGCTCTTCTTAGTTTTGTTTCCTAATCTGCAAAATGGGGATTTTGCTGCATCTGGTAGTTGTGAGATTCAAAGGAGATACATGTGTAAAGCACTGTAAATGTTTTTCTTAAAGATGCCACATAGAAATGGTGCCTGGGATTTTTGTAATGCTTTTAAATGTGTTTGCTTGATCCTCAGAACAGTCCTGAAAAGTTATTCTTAACAAAATCCCTATTTTAAAAAATGAAAAAAACTAAAACATAGGTAGGGGTTGGACAGCAGGGTTTCTTAAACTTTACTCATGACCCTTTCAGCACTTCATAAACTGATATCTCAGCCCACAGTTTAAAAAAGCACTGGAGGGGTGGCTAGGTGGCGCAGTGGATAGAACACCAGCCCTGGAGTCAGGAGGACCAGAGTTCAAATCCAGCCTCAGACACTTAACACAAAAAACTAGCCGTGTGACCTTGGGCAAGTCACTTAACCCCCAATTGCCCTCCAAAAAAAAGCAAAAAAAAAAAAAATCAAGAAAATAAAAAAGCACTGGATTAGATGACCTCCAAGGTCACTTCCAACACTAAATTTCTTTGTGTTTTTTAATTGTTCAAGGCCACATAATTAGTGAGAGAGGCTCATAGAAGGCCTCAGTGGGAAGAACATTTAGTCCAACCTTGTAGAGGCTTTGAGTTTCACAGACTTAGGCCCTCATCACAGCACATTTGTATTTTCAGAGCTTTCCACAGTGAAGTCTAAATAAGCAGCAGTGAGAACACTTGACCAATATGAAGTCCCATGGAGTTCTCATGAATGCCCTTGGTGAAGACTCCTTCAGAAGAAGTCCTTTGATTCTGTCAGTGGTCACAGGGCTTGGTTCTTTGATTGCTGCTGGGAAAGGGTCATGTGGGCTACATTTAATCTTAACCTAGGCATTTATTCTATATTGTTAAACAACAGAATTATATATTTAGTGAAAATCACATTTTAGGTGGCAGTTCTTATCATAGCACACCCTAGATGGAGCAAGTATTCCCAGAGCTTTATTTCCTAAAAAACAAAGTGACAGAAACAAAAACACCCCAACAACAACAAAAACCCCACAGACTCCAAATAATAGGGATCTTAATGAATACAATTGGAGGGAGGAAATTATTTTCAATGACTTCACCTAGCACCCCTTCTCCTAATTATGCTAGCTCTGCCCCTCTGTTCTAGGTATATCACAAGGGCTGGGCCGATTGGAGAAGAAGGCTAGTGACCCATTTACCCCCAGCAATGAATCACAGTCTATTTTTATTAAGCACAGTACTTGGCACATAGTAAGGAAACTGAGGTCTAAAGAGGCAAATTGAGATAAAATCCATTAGGCCAATGAGACTTTCTGAGGTCATGGGTTGAGCAATGGGGAGTGTGGCCTCTAGAAGCTTTATCCCAGTTCTTTCATTCGTTTGTTCATTGATTCATTTGTTAAGCAACCGTTTATTAAGTACTTACTATGTGTGCAAAGGACTGGGCTTTGAGTTGTGTTTTCAATTCTTATTACTATTCTTTTGTGCCTGATTTCATTTAGCTTAATGTCTTTAGGGCTCTTGAGTTTATGGGTCTGTGCTAATTTATACGACTTAAAAAATATATAGGTTTCTTGCTATGCAGGAATTTGATGCTCCAAAATAGTACTGTGATACTAATCATCATCACATCTTAAGTGCCCTCCCATGTGTGACCATGAATCTTGACATGTTCCCCAATAAAAGGGTTGGCAATATGTGGTTATATCCCTCTGGCAGAATCTATTCATGTGGGAAAAGTGGCCCAGGAATTATTATTCTATTCAGACCCTGAGCCCGAATCAAACCTTTGGCACACCATGAGTCACCAATCTTCCCAATAACCACTTGCCTAGGGAGAGTCACAATTTCTATGGGTGAGTAGAAATGAACCCTAATTTCTGTCTTGAATTGTTTGCCTACAAATAGGAGCAGCCATTCTTCCCTTGTGGGTCAAATCAAATCAACAAGCATTAAAAATAAAGTATATTGATGCCTTTTGTATTTATACCAGTATTTTCCAGCTATTCCCCTCCCCCTAGACCTGAAACTTCCCTTGTAACAAAGAAAAATAGTGAAGAAAAACAACTGACTCAATGATCATGTTTGACAAGGGGGGCAATGTTTTCCCTACTAGACCCCTCCCTCTCTACCTGGAGGAGGCTGGTTTGCAGGGCTGTGTTGGCAAAAGTTTAACAACTGGCTTTCAGAATATCTATCTATTTGTATACACATGCACTAGGTGGTACAGTGAATAGAGCACTGGCCCTGGAGTTCAAATCTGGTCTCAGACACTTAACACAAAAACTAACCGTGTGACCTTGGGCAAGTCACTTAACCATAATTGCCCTACCTTGCTCCCTCCAAAAAGCAACAAAAAACCCAAAACCAAAACCAAAAAACACATACACATATATACACATACATATTTATACATACACACATATACATGGCATTAGTGCTTGGTTTTCAAAGAGGAGCAATGACATCATGAAAATATTGTTTTAACTTGTGCATAACTCTCAGATTTAAGCAAGGCAGAGCTGCACAAAGTCGTCAGCCTCACTCTCTCTTCCAGAGTCATTGAAGTCTAGTGGCAAGACAAAAGTCAAGATGACTGGTGATGGCCTGGGATGCAGCAGGTGACCTTGGCATCTTTGATGCCTGACCAAGCCCTAAATGCTCCACACCTACTTCAGCTGCCTTCATGGCCATTGGGACAAACTGTTCCCATCTGCTGATTCTGCCTAGGGAAATCTTCACTTGCTTGGAGTAGACATCCTCCTAACTCACCAATGGGTTTGAAGGCTGTCAATTACCCTCAGCCTGTTTAGCTCATCTGCTGAAATGGTTTTTACCAGGGTGTGGCTACTGTGTATTCTACAGCTTCTTGGAGCCCCAAGAGAGAGGTGGGTGACAGATGTGCAGCCCTGAGAAGGGCTTGGCAGCCCTCATGTCAGAGGTGCTAGCCCTCCCTGAACTTGCCATACTCTTACTTCTAGCTATCCATCCATCCAACTTCTATCTATCTATCTATCTATCTATCTATCTATCTATCTATCTATCTATCTATCTATCTATCTGTCTGTCTGTCTGTCTGTCTGTCTGTCTGTCTGTCTGTCTGTCTGTCTGTCTGTCTGTCT
>NW_027185754.1:17534492-17548043 GCF_028583685.1 Petaurus breviceps papuanus | reverse complement strand
TCTGTCTGTCTGTCTGTCTGTCTGTCTGTCTGTCTGTCTGTCTGTCTATCTGCCTGTCTGCCTGTCTGCCTGCCTGCCTCCCTCTCTATCTATCTGTCTGCCTGTCTGTCTGTCTGTGCATATGTATGTGTATATATACTCATGCATACACAATGTAGTATTTTATATATTTATTTTAAAACAAATTATTTCATTTATTTTACATGTATACATATTTATATATGAAATTATGTGTAGAACATACATTTAAGTTTAATCAACATTATTAACATTTGCCTTAGACTTTCTTAAGTCTAGACAATAAGTAAAACAATAAATTAAGCCCTTCTTTGTAGCGTATGCTGATTTGTAGCATATGCTGGGGTATAAATATTCACATCGAACATGTAACAATAGATTCTCCAGACTGATTGGAATGGCTCCAGCATAAGTATATTTCATTATTGGGAACCATTATTAGTTTTTCATTTCCTCAGAGTTCAATTTCCTTCTCTGCTTTGTCGTGCTCATTGCATGTACATTCTTCTACCTTTGTTTTTGCATTAGTTCTTCTCAATCTTCTCATGTTTCCAAGAATATCTCATATCTACTATTTTTATTGCTCAATAGTATTCCATTACATTCATATCCCAGAATCTGTTCAGCTATTCCTCAATCAATGGCCCCCTCTTTCTCTTTTTCCTTTCTTTTCTAGTTCTTTGCTAATACTAAAAATGCTACTGTGAGTATTTTGTTATTTATAGGAGCTTTGATTCAAATCCCATCTTCCACAAGAGACTTTTTCCTATCCCTGTCCTTCCCTTCCCTCATCCTGTGCCTTCAGTAAGATTACCTCTCATTTACCCTGTATTTCTTCAGTCATTTTTCAGTTGAGTCTAACTTTTTATGTCCCTATTTGGGGTTTTCTTGGCAAACATATTAGAATGTTTTGCCATTTCCTTCTCCAGATCATTTGCAGATTAGAAAACTGAGGCAAAAGGGGTTAAGTGACTTGCCCAGGGTCACAAAGCTGGTAAGTGTCTGAGGCCAGATTTGAACTCAGGTCTTTCTGACCCTCGGCCCAGCACTCTATCCACTGTGCCACCTACCTGCCCTATATTTATCTTGTGCTTATGTAGTTTGCAAGTTGTTTCTCTCATTAGAATGCAAGCTCCCTGTGGGTAGGGACTGTGATTTTGCATTCCCTTTATATCCCTGGTGTGGAGCATCTCTAGTAAGTACTTAATAAATGGTGGTTGACTGACTGTCTTCAACTTCCCTGGGTTGCTGGCTTCAATGATTATGAAGAACTTAGTAATTTTTCATGAAAAATTCCAATATTTTAATTCACACTATTGGACCAGTTCACTAGTCATCCAGAAGTGTGTTAGTGTGTGAACAGGCATTCTACACACCCACTGTACTGTGTGCCTAGTGCTGTGCTGGAGAACGGGAAAAGAAATAGAAGAGTCTTTCCTTGGGTAACTTCTATCATTGAAAGGGATAAATTGGTGGGCAGGTTGGTTTGTGAATTATGCAGGAAATCACCTCTGGGGCCTATGGACTAGTCATCAGGGGACTGAGTTAAACCACCCAGGGATGCATGAGCCTGGGGAACAATGCTGTATTATCTGGTTGAAATCTAGTCACTTCTTCAACTTGCCAGCCTGTGCAAACTGCTAACGCTACACATTTAAGTGACGTATATATCAAAATGGAATCATAGCTTGATGACATAAATTAAAGTAATTATATTCATTAGCATGATAAAAAATATGCAAACAAATGTTTATTAAATGCAACCATATATCAACCCCAAATGCTTCTGTGTTATATCTTTGTTGGGGAGCTAAATCTGCTCCAGCATTTTTTGTCAAAGTTGGCCTGTCATGCTAAGCCTAATTGACACTAATAGGCTTGTGAGGAGGAGGAGCCAGCCCAGAATATCATGCAAATATAGAGATCCAAAGAATCGTTAACTGGTTATAAATACGTCAATGTGCCTTCAACCAGGAGGCTCAGACAAAGGAGTGCTATTGGGATAATAAAAATGTCCATTACACTTTAATAGATGAGAACAGGTAAAAGGGGGGATGGCTGCCTGTCATCCTCACACTTGTAACACAAAGTGAATCACGGGGCTGTGGCAAGGAGTCTAGTGGCATTTCTTCTCCATGTATTTGATTTAATACCTATTATTAAAAGTGAATCTTTTCTTTTCTTTTTCAAAAAAGAGTCTCTTTCCCGAATATTACAATAAGTGAAGAAAGAAGAGTGTTATTTGAGCTCTGCTAGATGTGACACGGGTATTCTCACATAGGTCTGGTGTGTCCCTTTCCTTGGGGAAAGGGTTTTTATATGCAAATGTTTCTACCTGCCCTTTAAGTCTTCTAATACTTGATACAGAGAACATGCTGCCTCCTGTATCCAAAGTACCAGTACAATGGAGGTTGGGTCTTAGGGCTAAATTCCTCAGCTGTAGGGGGTGACCCTTTGGGAGCTGCCTCCCATCTTCCAGGGCTTCTGTGGGCATCACCCAGGGCACCATCCCAGTGCTCTAATTTGCTGAATAGGCCACTGAGGGTATCCTAGGATGCAGCTTGTAATCATGACTTCTGTGAAACCTAGAGAAATATATTTATGAGAGCTGGGTTGATTTCAAGGGTTTTAGATCTGAACTCCCAATAGGCCTCTCCACATTAGTAACTGGGCTTTATCTTTGCCTACTACTTATGGGATCATGGAGGCTCAGAACCTTTGCTTTCCTTCTGGTCACCTTTTCTGATCAATTCTACTTTCTTCGAAGCAAAAAGAATAAATAAGATGCTTAAGTCACATATATTGGATTTAACCATAACTAGTCAGAACCTTTCTTTTATGAGATTCCAAATTCATGCACCTTTGGTATGAGTTTGCTTCTCTGGGGTTGTGGGTGGAGTGTATAAGTGAAATCTTACCTTTTTTACAAGTGTAGTATTTCCTCTGGGCTCAATCTTGCCAATTTACAGTCATAGTTTGGGGTCTTTAGAGGGCAGTTGTTACTATTATATCTTCCAGAGTTCCATGGATAACTTGAAGGGCTAGGATTTTCTGGAGTGTCTACTGATATGCTCCCCAAATTGGATTATCAGCTAGATTTAATTAACTTTTAGAAAAAGTCATTTGCTAAGTAGGTATAGTAAGGACAGTTCTTACAGAAACATCCTCCTAAACCAGAGCCACACTCACCCCTTAAACACACAAGATCCCTGGGGAGAGTGGGCTCAAACTTAGCATGTGGGACTAAAAGGTAAATTCTCAACTTGTGGTTGATAAAGGCCTTTTCTCCCTTGGTGGAGTCATCAGAACATTCCCCTTAGGTGTAACTCTTTTGGGGAGCTGTAAGGGATAGTGCCCTGGCAAAGTCCTAAAGTTGCCTTTTCTCAGTCTATCTAATTTGTCCTTGTTGTGTGTGTGTCTGATGCAGAGACTGCTATTAACCACAGGTGCTCTGGAGACGCCGATACTGATGCTAATGTAAATGCTATATCTTCCAGTCTTTTGAAGCTCACAAGGTAAAGGGGCAAGGGAGAGGGGGGAAGGGGAAGTGGAAAGGGGGGAGTAAGGAAGCAGAAAAGAACACACAAAAAAAAGTCTTCCCTCCCCAAGGGCAGTGCCCCATCAAGAGACCTTCACCACTCTACTCATTGCCTCCAGAGTGGTAAAATTTCTAGACTGGCTTGCTGTTTTATCCATTGCCAGACAAGATATGGCCGAATATCTTCAGGCAATCAAAATATATTTCCTATGTGACTTTATCTACTTTTATCTAATGACTCAAAGTCCCTATGATCCTTTCAAATTGATTACTGACTTTTTATGCCTCGATTGTGCTTTGGGTCAATTGACTCAAATGAGCTTTTTGGGCCTTCTATGATTATTCATTGGGAGGGAAAGAGAATGCAGTATTATTCAATTAAATACCAGCTCAGTGGTCCAGTGGATAGAGTTCTAGGCCTAGAGTCAGGAAGACTTGAATTCAAACCTATCCATATACACTTACCAGCTGTGTGACCCTGGGCACTTGCTTAACCTTTGTTTGCCTCAGTTTCCTCATCTGTAAATGAGGATAATAACAGTACTTACCTCTCAACATTATTGTGAGGATCAAATGAGATAACAATTGTAAGACACTTGGCATAGTGCATGACATATAGTAAATGCTATATAAATGTTAGTGTTGATGGTAGTGATGGTGATGATGATGATGATGTGACAGCTAGGGGAGGGACTAGACCGTCTTTTCAATAATACAAGGAGTTCCAGAATGAGTAAAAACCTCCTACCAGTGCAAGTCATCATTTCCTCTGCAATTAGAGGTTAAGAGATTTACTCAGGATTTACCCAGATTTGCCCAACTGAACTAGTTGGTTGCTTGGGCTACAAAGACAACACCTCCCCCACTTCCCCCCCACACCCCCCCAAAAAATCCCTGTTCCCAAGAAGTTTATATTCTGGGATTGAGATTGAGTGTTAAATAGCTTGAACACAGGTAAATAAATGCAAAACATATACAAGGTCAATACAAGTAATCTCCCATGGGGTGGGCAGGGTGAGCATTAACATCTGGGGGGCTTAGGGAAGGCTTTGGGTAGGCAGGGATCCTTGAACTCAATCTTGGAGGGAGCCAGAGATTTCCAGAGGCAAAGGTGAGTAGGGACTGGGAAGGTTTGTTTTCTTGGAATCCACATTGTTGATTCAAAAGCAATGAAGGAAATGATAAAGGCCTAAGGGTGGAGTTTTGAAGTCAGGCTACAGTTGGAGAACTGGGTGATTGGAGTTCATGTTCTGTTGCCATTATTGGTCTGCCTTTGGTTTTACATCACTTTGAAGAACTCTTTTGGTTTGCCACTGTAAATTTGCATTTTTTCTTTCCCTAAAAAAAAAAATGGGGGAACATATGTAATTTATTTCTGTAGTGGGGTTTATGTCGCTTGGAAGTGAACAGATGTTAAGAAAACAAAGGAACACATACCACTTTTGTTTCTGAGCCATTGGTGATCAATCCTGCATACTTTACTGCGTCAATGTTTTGGGGATGGATATTTCCGAGTCATTTCAATCAAAAGTGGTGCCACTCTGGGCTTTAAACAAAGGCAGAGATTTATTTTTTTTCTGGCAGTGCAATCCTCAAAGATTACACTTCCTGCAACATTTTTAGCCACGTCAACATTCCTTAGAAAATACAAATATGGGCATTATTTCATGGAGATGGCACTGGGTAATATAATAAAATGGATTTATTTCATCTTAATTTATTTAAAATGTGCATAGACAGAACTGGGATAAAATCCATGAGATGAAATATCTCGTTTGCATGAATATATTGAAAAATTCAGCCATCTTCTAAGTTTAAGAAAAAAAAAGCTAACTCTTTTTTCCCCTCAGAATAACAGGAAGAATAGTGCTCTTTTTAAAACAAGAAATATAAACTTGACAGAGAAAAGTGATTCATGCTCCACTGTTCCCTTGAAGGTATGAGGAACTGGTGTAGACTATTACTGAGTTGAGAAGTCCTGGAAAGGAAACTTTAGAAAAGGAGTTAGACATTTTTGCAAGGGTAGAGGGATGGGGTGGGGGGGAGGGGGTGGAGAGATGAATTTGTTTTTGAAAGGGGAGGTGTAAACCTGATTGTAGTAGGGGAATTTCTCTTTCCTTTGGTTGATCCTAGATTTAGAATGGGAAATGATCTAGAAGTTATTTAATGCATCTCATTTTACCGATGAGGAAACTGAGACCCAGAGAATTTAAGTGACTTGCCCAAAGTCATATAGTTAGCCATTGGCATAGACTGGAATTTGAAGCCTGGTCTCTGACAGTTCTTTTTCTATGCCGCCTCCTTGTTTCTGCTCCAGCATTTTGTTCCCTTCTCTCCTTCTTTTCCTTCCTTCCTTCCTTCCTTCCTTCCTTCCTTCCTTCCTTCCTTCCTTCCTTCCTTCCTTCCTTCCTTCCTTCCTTCCTTCCATACATCCTCCCTCCCTCCCTCTTGTTTTCCCTCTTCCTTTCCTCTCTCCCTTCTTTCCTTTCTTCCTACCTTTCTCTCTTCCTTCTTTCCTCCCATTCTCCCATCCTCCTTCCCTCCCTCCCTCCCATTCTCCCTCTCTCCCTTCTTTCCTTCCTCATTTTCTTGCTTCCCTTCCCCTTTCTCTTCTTCTTTTCCCCTCTCCTTCTGCCCTCATAAGGCCTCTATTAATGAAATCTTAGTAATTTAACTGGCATTGTGCTGGACAATATTCAAAATGATTCAGATAGGTCCTGCTCTTTGGGACTTAGGATGTAAGACAGGGATATTGATGTGAATGAACACAGAGAAAACGCAGATGACAGATGGCTTCTTTTTTCTGCACCCCTTCAGTTTCTATATATTCAATCTGTACTGTGTATTTTACACTTGCTGATACCTTAGAGTCAGAAGATCTGGATCCTATTCCTGGCTCCATCTACAATTTGCTAGTTACCTTGGGTGAAATGCAAGCTCTCTGCAACTATTTCTTCATCTCTGAAAGGAGGAGAGTCCTGTCTATTTATTCCTCCCAGCTGCTAGTGCCCCTCCTAACCCAGGTAATCTTGTATTTGCCTTGTAAATGTTTGCTACATACTTATTTATGAAAACATCGCATCCTCTGTTAGAATGTAAAGTTCTTGAGGGCAGGCACCATTTCACTACCGTCCTTGTATTTTCTGAGCCCAGCAGTGCTTGGCACGTAGTCAGTACCTCATAAATGTTTGTAGATTGAGAATGTTCTTGTGTGAAGCTCAAATGAAAGGATATATATGAAAGCTTTGACAACTCTGGTGTCCATACACATGCCAGAGATGGTTTTTCAGTGACAAAGACTTGCATGTCTCTGGTGCCTTTATGTTTGCTGAGTGTTTTCCTCATGAGTGATCTAGGTAATTAATGCAAGTATTATAATTATTTCCATTCTATGGAGGAAGACACTTGAGCCCAGAGAGGATAGATACATTTTGTATGGTCACACAGCTAGTAGATGTTAAAGCTGGGATTCAAACCCATATCTCCTTGGTGAGAGTGACAAATGCTATACTTGTCTAAGGCCAGTAAAAATTTTCATAGAAAGAGATGTTCTAATCAAAAAGCAGACAAAGCACTAGGCCTTGTGGCCGCTGATAAAATCCAAGGACTTCCTCCAATGCTGTTCTCACCCAGGACCCCCTTGAGAGCTCAGTGGGACTTTACTCCATTGGACAAATAGTAGAGACCAGGGTCCTCAGGCTTCCCTCTGCTCTGCTTGAGAAATGGGAATAATTTGTCTATCTATCATGCTTTAAGCTTTATAATCACTTGATTAATAATTATTTATTGAGTATACTATGAGACAGGAACTATAGCTGTATGTGCACACACGAACATACATATAACAAGGAATAAAACAACCCCTACTCTCAAAGGAATCACAAAACACTTTCCTCAGGAGGACTTCACCAAGAAGGTAGTAGAAGTGTTATTAAGACCATTTTCCAGATGAGGAAACTGAGACTCAGAGAAATCTGAGAAACTTAGCTATGCTCACACCTAGGAAATAATAGAACTGGGTTTGAAATCCCTCCGTTTCCCTCCTTTCCCCTCCCTTCCCTCTTTTCCCCTCCCTTCCCTCTTTTCCCCTCCCCTCCTCCTCTTTTCCCTTCCCTCCTCTCCCCTCCTTTCTCCTCCCCTTCCCTCTCCTACCTTCCCTTCCCTTCCCTTCCCTCCCCTTCCCTCCCCTCTCCTCCCATCCCCGGCAGATCTTGAGCCTGGGACCACACGTGAGGCAAGGAAGCTGATCATCTCTTTCAGTGATACTCAGGATTCCAGGCTTTGATTTGTATCCTAGGGTGAGGCTTCAAGAACTGGAGCCGCATTGGTGATGGAGGTGCTGTGGGGGCTTTCCCATCCCTTGCAGACAGTGGCAGGGAACTCATCCTGCCTGGCTTTTCCTCTGTCAGCCAAGAGCTCTCCACGATCAGGGCTGGCCTCTAGAGGTTTTGTGGATCAAAACTTGCTTGAATTGGGCTTGACTGCATTAGAGGGGAATTAGATGACACGGGCTTTAGCTGACTGGTTTATCTACTTGTGTGTGCCTCCTGTGTTCAGCCTCCCTTTCAGCTTGTTACTTAAAGAGAGCAGAGGTCACCTGGTGTCAGCTGATATGTCTCAGAGTGAAGGTATCACAATAAACAGCAAATTAAGGGAGAAAAAAAAGCCCCTTCCCAGAGAGATGACCCTGGCTCTCTTGCATGGGGGTTTCCAAGAGTAGACACAGTCCCTGGATTAGACCTGCTTTTCTCAGTGTCTCTTTAAGCTGTGACTAGGGGAAAGCCTGAGAACTAAAGAAAGCCCCCATGTTGAAGCTGAGGTGTAATTCGGGGCCATTCTTCTGCCGTCTCTGAGGGGGTGGTAGTGGTGGTAAGCAAAACTTTGCCATTATTCTCAGTGGAAAATGCCCTGAGGCTTTCCACTTTTACTCAGCATCCTGGTGGCCTGGGAGTTTTCCAGCCTGCTATGTGCAGGTGAATGAACACACGTGGCTGGCTGTGACCCAGGGAGCTACCATAGCAGGGCAGTTCTCATATGGAACTGGACATAGAGTCCTGTAGACTATTAGAAAAGTTTGTTGTTCAGTTGTGTCCAACTCTTTGTGACCCCATTTGGGATTTTCTTGGCAAAGATATAGGAGTGGTTTGCCATTTCTTTCTCCAGCTCATTTTACAGATGAGAAACTGAAGCAAACAGGGTTAAGTGACTTGCCCAGGGTCACACAGCTAGAAGTGTCTGAGGTCAGATTTGTATTCCAGAAGATGAAACTTCCTGACTCCAGACCCAGCACTCCATCCATTGTGCCACCAACTTCCCACAAATTAGAAGAGGGAGGGACCTTAAAAACAGGTCCAACACTTTCATTTTAGAAGGGGAAACTGAGGTCTAGAGTCAGGGAATGACTATCCCAAGAGCATACCATTAATGTGCCACTCTATGTAGTACAACAAAAACGGTACTCATTCAGGACCCAGAAGATTCAACTTTGAATCTTTGCCCTGTTATTTGTTAGCAAATTTCCTCATCTGTAGAATAGGTATAATAATGCTATCTTTCTCTCAAGAACTGTTATTCAATAAATACTCTACACTTTTCCTTCTGCCTCTGTTTTATTTTGTTTTTGCCTAGACCTGTGATTTCATTGATAGAAGGAACTGAAATCTTGAGCTTAGAGTTCGCCTGGACTAGTAAAGAGTTTGTTGACACATCCCACTCTTTCAGAGACAGGGCTTGAACTTAGGTCTTTCTGATTCCACCATGAGTCTCTAACCTCCACCCCATGTTGCTTCTACTCCTTGTAAATGATGAGGACCTATAATAATTACAGACATTTATGTAGTGTTTTTAAGTTTACAAAACATGTTTTAATAAATAATGTTATTTGATCCTGATAGAAACCAAAGAGGGCGGGTCTTATTATTATCCTACTTTACAGATGAAGAAACAGAGGCTCAGAGAGGTTGTGATTGTGCCCACAGTTACACAGCTAGTAAGTATCTGAGGTAGGATCTGAAGCCAGGTTGTCCTGACTCTAACCACTGTGCCATGAAGTGCCATTATGTATAATAGTGGCAGAACTGGGAATGGACCTGGTGTGTGGCTTCTGTGGTACTTAATCCAAGAGCCGCATCCATTGGGGTGGCTTCTGACTATAACCAGGAAATAATATTTGAACTCAGGTCAAAGTCTCATAGCTCCTCAGAGCTTAAACTTATAGAGAGCTTTATATAAAGAATCAATAGGATACTCATTGGAGACTACCCTGTCATAAGGTAGTGAGTGTGGTAATCTGGAACATGGAGATGAAAGTATTTTCTGAATTACCTAATAACAAATGAGCAGCAAGGGGTTGGGACTGGGAAACTCAATTCTAACTGTGCCATCATGCAAGCAAGAAGTTGGGTGATGGTGGTGGTGGTGTAATTCATGGGGCTGAGGCCTTACTAGTTCAACTGGTTTTTACTGGGTCATACCTAGGCAGATAATTTAATCTCTCTGAGTCTCAGTTTCCTTTTCTGTAATATGAAGATAATAATATTACTTACCTGGGTGGCCTGATGGCACAGTAGGAGTAGGCTGTGGGAAACTCTTCTTCATTTTTGGCCCCACTGCCACTACCCAGGCCTCACAAGGGGCTACACATTTCCTTCTTGGTTGAATGCTGGTCCCCCAACTCAGCCCCTAAAGGAAGTGAACTAGAGTTCCCACTCTCCTGACTCTTAAGCCTGCCATCTTCTTCCTAAAAGTCATAGGTCAAGGATATACAAGCAGTCACCTGCTTGTATATAACCAGCTACAGTCCTTCCAGTAATATGGTGGACCATAGGACTTTGCATTCTATTCTGTCGTTGCTCTCTAAGATCCACTGGACCTCACCATCTGACCTTGAGCTATGCCTTGGAAAGCCCTGGAAATTAATGTTTTACCTGCTGATATACCCTAAGGGTTCTGGGTTAGATGACCTCTGAGGTTCCTTATAATAGCTTTGCAATCTACCCTGTTACTGCTCCCTAAAGTCCACCAAGGCCTTTCCATCTGCTTTGAAGGCGATCCTTCCCATATGTATTATCTCCCCTAATTCCCTAATTAGAATGTGAACTTTTTATGGAGCAAGAACTGTTTTCCTTCTTTCAGAGTTGGGGAACCTGTGACTCCAAACCACATGTGACCCTCTAGGTCCTCAAGTTCTGCCATTTGGCTGAATCCATCAAGGGTCATGTGGTTTCCTTCCAGCTGCATGCTCCCCAACCCTGGTTTAGACAGTGCTTGGCATATAGTAAGCACTTTATAAATGATTTTTCATTGATTCATCCATTGATTTACTTGTTCATACTTCATAGGCTTATTGTGAGGGTCCTATGAAAGAATGAACACAGAATGCACTCAGAAAGCATTTTGCAAACATACTATAGAAGTGGGAGATCTTATGAAGGGATCTTAAGGGACTTTTCACTCACTACAAGAATACTGTCCAGAGCCCCTTTTATAATCGGCCATCCAGCTGCTTGGGCACTGTTAATGACAGAAGCCTTTTCACAGGGTCGTCCATCCCCTTGTAGGACAACTCTGTGTGTAATTTCCATTGAGCTGCTCTTTCCATTGAGCTGATCTCTAGGACTCATATATAGAATCCACGTGGATATTTGCACACATATAAGCTGGCAGGGCCCTCTGTGATCGTCTACATCAAGCCATACCAGAACTAGAATTCTCCCTACAACATACCCCAGTGATGAACCAGCCTCTGCTCAAAGACCCGTGGTGGGAGCTGGGGTGGGGGGGTGAGGGGTGGAGAGGTGTGTGTGGTGCTGCTCCCTCCTGAGGCAGTCCATTATACTCATGGATAACTCTAATTGTAAGGGATTCAATCGTGAGAAGAAATAGTTTCAGGAAAAAAAATTAAGCCAGGAATAATCTTATACAATACAGGAATTTCTAGAATTATTAAAAGGTAATCCTGCCCTGGTAAATCCCCCATTCTGATTTCCTTCGGTTAATAATGCCTTTAGGCTGAATAGAAACTAAATATAGACTACTCCATCCCATTCCCCCCCCCCCCCCGCCCAAGTCCAGTCCACCTTGCCTCACCGCTAGGTCAGGTTGGATTTCCTTATGCTCCCCCTCCCCCCTCTCAATAAAGCTTGAAGTCCAAAGACACCGGGGCTGTCTATTGAAGCCAGGGCTTTGTTACAGGGGGTGGGGGTGGGGAACAGAGGGAAGCTAACGATGAGGCTGAAGACCTGCTGTGAGGAAATCAGCAAACTCAGGAAGTGCTATTTTGAGACTCCAAATTTCAATCAGGGGTCCTCCAGTTGAGTCAGGGGGGTTTGAATTCAGCTGGTGGCCCTGATGGACTTAGAGTTGCCAGGAGAATCAGAGGATTCCCAGCATTAGTCCGTTTGCCTACAGTTCCTTGCTTTGTTTTTTATACCAGTACTTACTAAAGGATTTTTTGTTCTGTTTTGTTTTTTAAGGAGCAGGGGTGACCAGCTACCTGTGTTTGCTTTCCATATAAAATTGGGAAAAGGAAGGAAGGAAGGAAGGAAGGAAGGAAGGAAGGAAGGAAGGAAAGAGGGAGGGAGGGAGGGAGGAAAGAGGGAGGGAGGGAGGGAGGGAGGGAGGGAGGGAGGAAGGAAGGAAGGAAGGAAGGAAAGAAGGTAGGAAAGGAAATAAGTAAATGAATAAATGGATAGATAGATATATAAATGGAATGCCATCATCAGAGTGGAGGTAGCACTGGCAGCCCTTCCATTAATGTCAGATCTGATGTTTTTCCAAGTGGGGGAAGAAACACACTGGATTGGAGGCCATGGCTGGAGACTGGTGCAGTGTGATTTATGAAGGGAAGGGCTCAGGCTTAGTACAAACAAACCATTGGGCATCTCAGATGTGAATTCTGCAGTGGTGTATTTCATGGGACCTCTTGTGAGGCTGACTGTTTTGAGAGAGGGTGGCTGCTTGTGAAACTCTGAGAGGGAGGGAAGGAGACTTCGTGAAAACTAGATATTCAGCAATAGTTGGAGTTCTAATAAGATTAGCTTTTGACCTCAGCCTCTTGCGATCTGAGACTGATACAAAGAGAATCTGGGCATGAGTGAATCCAAGGACTGCCATGGCTCTGGTGCAGGCCCTCTTGGTTCATTGCTGGACTATTGCAATAGCCTCCTGGTAGGTCTGCCTTCCTCAAGTTTCTCCCCCAACACCAGACCACCCTCTACTCAGCTGTCAAACTGATCTTCCTAAAGCTCAAGTCTGACTAAATCACACCACCCCTACCCCCTTCAATCAATTCCAGTGGCCTTGCTTGGAGGACCAAATATAAAATCCTTTGTTTGGCTTTTAAAGTCTTCCATAACCAGGCCCCTTCCTACCTTTCCAGGCTTCTTAGTCCGTATATCTCACATCCCCATTCCTCCTGTAATGGATTGTACTTGGTGATCCAGTGACATTGACTTCTTTGCGGTTCCCACTCAGACTTTTTTTTTAAGCAATCGGGGTTAAGTAACTTGCTCAAGGTTACACGGCCAGTTATTTCTGGGTGTGGTGCTAAGTCTCTGAGCCCAGATTTGATCCCCAGGTCATCCTGACACTGGAGCCTGTGCTCTTACTCGCTGTGCTACCTGGCCGCCCCTCAGACTATTTTTCACTAGGTGTCCTTCCCTGAATACTCTCCCTTCTCATCTCTACCCCCTGGGCTTTCTTGGCTTCTTTCCAGTCCCAACTAAAATCCCACCTTCTGCAAGAAGCCTTTGGCAGTCCTCCTTAATCTAAGTGCCTTCCCTCTGAGAGGCCCCCCTTTTATCCTCTGTATATGGGGCTTGCACATGGCAGTCCTTAATCTAAGTGCCTTCCCTCTGAGAGGCACCCCCTTTTATCCTCTGTATATGGGGCTTGCACATGGTAGTTCTCCTTAATCTAAGTGCCTTCCCTCTGAGAGGCGCCCCCTGTTATCCTCTGTATATGGGGCTTGCACATGGCAGTCCTCCTTAATCTAA
>NW_027185754.1:17487974-17534482 GCF_028583685.1 Petaurus breviceps papuanus | reverse complement strand
CCTCTGAGAGGCGCCCCCTGGTATCCTCTGTATATGGGGCTTGCACACAGCTATCTGCATTTCGTCTCCCTGTTAGCCTGTGAGCCCTGGAGGGTGGGGCCTCTGTTTTGTATCCCCAGTACCTGGCAGAAGCAGGTGCTTATTAAATGTTTATTGGCCGACTGATGAAGTGCAATGAAAATGTGGCCAGTCTGGAACTTTCCTTAATGTGGGGCTTCTGGTAGGAACAGGCCAGTCAGAAGAAGGGCCAGTATGGGCAGAGAGTCAAGGTGGAGGACATGTAAGAAAAGGTTAAGAAATCCTTGGTTCAGAACCTGCAGCAATCGTTTTATTTCTTCAGGAGGCAGAAATGACAGAATTTAGCACCTAGTTAGCAAAAATAATGAATTAACATAGGAAACTACCAGATGGAGCTCTCCTCATCCTCTGTCTGCATTTCCAAGGTTGGGTTTTTCCCCTGGTCTGACCCTACTCTCATGCTAGAAAATACCTCTGCTCCAGTAGCTCCTTTCTCTGAATGGTGGTTTTCTCCCAGGATCTTAATTTTTAAAGAGGGGCCTCTGGTCAATCAAGTTTACCTCTTCACTCTTCTCTGGACTCAGCTTGTGACTTTCCCCACTTCTTTCTCTACCATATCCTGTTCAGGTATCTCCCCACTCTCTACCCTTTGATTTTTATCTTCTTTTTATATGTTATCTTCCACTATTAGAATATAAGTTCCTTGAGGGCAGGGGCTGTCTTTTTTTTTGCTTCTATTTTAATTTTGTAGGTTATTAGAGAGCCTGGCACATAGATAAGTATACTATCCAAGGGTCACTAGCCTCATCAAAACCCTGCAACAGTTTCTACTCTCTCTTTTTTTTTTTTTGGAGGGGGGAAGGCAGGACAATTGGGGTTAAGTGATTTGCCCAAGGTCACACGGCTAGTAAGTGTTAAGTGTCTGAGTTCGGATTTGAACTCAGGTCCTGCTGACTCCAGGGCTGGTGCTGTATTCACTGCACCGCCTAGCCACCCCAACAGTTTCTACTCTTAAGGGCCAGTGTCTGGGGGCCTCTGGATTCCCCCTCTCTCAGGGGGTGGTATCTGGGTACCTCTTCCACAAAGGGTCTTGTAAACTGAGGTCTAAGATTCCATCCCCCTGCCTCACTCCAAAAAAAAAAAAAGTTGATTTTGCTTTTAGCCTTGGGCTACATCTTAATGGTGCTTGCTGGTGGCAGAATTGCTGGTTAAGGCTTTGGTTTAAGATAGCCACCTTCACCATGCATAGGTAGATAGGATTTTAATAGTAATATTAAAAAGGTAGGAAGAACTATGTAGAAAGAATGGGGTATTTCAGATTGTTCTGGGACCTGGACTGTCCTTAGAGGGAATGGTGCTCACGTAGGGCCAGTGCTGTTAGTTGTATGGCATTACCCCCCCCCCCCCAACCCCTGCATTGATATTCCATTGAAATCAGGTTAATCTGAATATTAAGGACAACTCTGAATAGGGGACAAAATTATAAAAGGCTAGCCTGAGGGGTCTAGGGAAATGGAATGAGGGGAATTGAATAAGCATTTATTAAGGGCCTAGCATGTGCCAGACACTGTACTAAGTGCCTTACAAATATTTCATGTGATCCTCATGGTAACCATGTAAAGTGCTCTTATCTCCATTTTACAGTTGAGGAAACTGAGGCAGGCAGGTCTTAAAATGAATTGCCCAGTGTCACAGCTAGGAAATGTCTGAAGCTGTATTTGAACTTAGGTCTTCCTGATTCCATAGTGATATCTAGTCAGGTAGCTAGGAAATAGATACCCCCTTGATTTGGGTTATCACCAAAGGCTTTTATAAGCTGATTATATGTAGGTGAACTTTAGGTCTTTTTTTTTTTAGCACTAGCTTTATTTGTGAGGGTGAGGCTTTTGGTGAGAGTAGGCTGGGGTGGGCTCTGCTTCTCTTTTTTCAAATTTTCCTTCCCCACTTTTTGTGAGTCACTATCTATGTGCCAGGAGTAAAGTTCAGGGTCTCTGAACTTTATGAACTTATCATCCCAATTTACAATGCCTGGGGGGTGACTATATGGGAACAAATGTTTCTGCATTCGCTTTGATCAATAGGAATATGTAAATAAGATGGGAAACCTGAAGAGGAGTCTTGTCTCTTTTCCTGACACTCAATGTACCATGACTACTCTGCTCAAAAGCCTCCAGTGGCTCCCAAATCCCAAAGAATAAAACACAAATTCTTTAGCATTTATATGACCCCCTACAACCTGCCTCCATCCAATCTACTCTACTATTAAAAAAATATTTCTATTCTATTATTATTTTGTGTTCTGTTCTATTTATTATTTCACAATAATTCCAATTCATGCAGTCTACTTTGTAGACAAAATGGACTAATAGATGTTACCAGGGTTCATCCTGCACTTTCTCATGTATTCATTCAGGCCGTCTTCCATTCCTAAGATGCCCACTCTCCTCATTGCCATCACTTGAAATCCTTCTCTGCCTTTAATGCTCAGCTCAGTTTCTTCCTCCTCCATGAAGCCATTTTTTTGGAGCTGTCCCTGATCTTGCTACACCCTCCTGCCAGATCTCAGAAACAATCCCTGGAGAGCTTTGGGACTCTTTTTCTGGAGCCAGGCAGCCTGACTGAGCTCTTTCACCAGGCTATGGGCTGTGTTCTCACTTGTCAGTTTGTTATCTCTCTCTCCCAACACTTTCTATCTCTTGCCCTTACAACTGTAATGGAATGAACACTACCATTGCTTCGGGAAAGGACTGCCCAGTTGTTCCACTCAGCAACAGGGGCTTCCCAGACCAAAACACCCTTCCTTGTCCACCACTTCCCTATGTGTGTTTTCTCCCCATGTTATAATGTAAGCTCACTGAGGGCAGGGACTGTGTAGCATTTCTGTAACCTGTTTCCAACCAAACTGGTAAGATTTTGCATGAGATTCTCCCTATTGGTGGAGAGAATGCTAACTTGACATGGTGTGTCTGTGTGAGTAGGGGGTGGCACAAGAAATTTGGAGAAGATGACATTCTTTGTTTCTTCTGGTTTCAGAATCTCTTCAGGACAGACTCCAGGCAGGGGAAAGAGAAAGACTTTCTTGTAGATATATGGGGAAAGCAGGTTTTCCAATACGTGCCTCATGTGCCTCATTTCCAGTTTGACGCCATAGAAATCTTGGGGAATTTCCCTTGGAATGAGATGAGGCCTCTCTTGGTTGAGTGAGATAATCTTGCCTCCATCTAAAAAGATCATTTACTCTTTACACAGCACTGCTTAAACTGTGGGTCACAATCCCATGAGTCATGAAAAATTTGGCAATAGTAAAAGGTTTCAGAATGTGCAAAATTAATTAAACAAATAATATTTAATGATATAATATCAATATGTAGTTATCATGATATAATTATATGTAGAATATGTAATAATATAAAATATAATAAATATATAAAATTAATTAAAAATAAGGCATGTAACGAATCTGAGTCGGTTCTGGCAGAACCTGCCCATATTATATTGTGCAACTTCACTGAAGCCTTGGTTCTGAACACAAAGCACTTTGCACTGTGCATGCCATCTTAGATCATGCAATACCAATGAATACTTCCTCAAAGTAGAAAAGGGGTCAGGAGTGGAAAAAGTTTTAAAAGCCTTGGACTAATATTTTCTAATCCATATAACTTCTAATTTATGTTTGCCTGGATAAATGGATTCACTTGCTATTTCCTATTTGTGATGGCCTTTTGTGTGACTAGCATTTGGTAGGAAGAAATCAAGACTGTGATTGTAAATTTAGGATTATCCTCCTGGCCCTTTCTTTTCTAGCTCCCATTGGGATAGAAATTACAGTCTCCCTTGGAGAGTAGAAAACAAGATTTCAAGGGTACCTACTATTGCCTCTCCTTGAGCTCCTTTCTAGACAGTTAGACAACCCATGTGGAAATACATGTTTTAAATGATCTCCTTACATTTTACATTTGTATCCCCAGTGCTTAGCACAATGCCTGAACACATAGGAAATGCTTAACAAATGCTCATTCATTCATCCATCCATTCATTCCCTGATCTTTCCTGCTGAAAGTTATGGTTGTCTCCTCAAATTTTCTTAGAGAACATTTGGTTCTCTCCTTTGTCCTATAACATTCTACCTTGTGTTGGATTTGTGTAACTGGTTCGTGTCCTACCTCCTTACATTCTCAGGTTCCTGACAGCTGAAACAGTTTTTTATTTCATTTATGAATCCCCTGCACCCAGCACAAGACTTTACATATTAGGTATGTAATAAGTGTTTTGAATTAGATACAATTATCAGCAGAGTCCATTGAATGACAACAGTCAAAGGCAGCAAAAAAGAATCAGAGCCCCACAGGAAAGACATGACTGACCCGTTCTCACACAGGCCTTGCCAATAAGAAAATGAATAATAGCCATAAAAGTCTTATAACTCAAGCATTAAATACTTCTGCTTTTTCTTTAGCTCTAACATTTACTAAACGCATGACTCTGGCAGACACTTAACCTCTCTGAACCTCAGTTTCCTTGTCTATGAAATTGAGATTAAAATACCAGCTAGGTGGCACAGTAAGTAGGGCACCAGGCTTGGAGTCAGGAAGACGCATCTTCTTGAGTTCAAATCTGGCCTTAGACACTTACTGGTATATAGCCCTGGACAAGTTTAACCCTGTTTGCCTCAGTTTCCATATTTGTAAAATGAGCTGTAGAAGGACATGACAAACCACTCCAGTATCTTTGCCAAGAAAACCCCAAATAGGGTCATGAAGGGTTGGATATGACTGAAACAACTGAACAATAAACAGCAGTACCAGCTAGACCTATCTCAAAGGATTGTTGTGAGAATAAAGTAAGATAATGCAGATGAAAATGTCTTGAAAACTGTAAGTCACTATAGAAATATGAGGTACTGTTATAATTAACAATATATTATGTATATTATAATATACACATTACAATAGTTAATAATAGTAACCATTCTTAACTAAAGGCCTCCTCTAATGCCTCACTATGGCACAAAGGTGACCTTGTTTTCTCAAAGACCATATCGATTGACCTCAAACTTTGACAGGTCCAGTGATAGACCAGTATGTATTGTATGTATATCTATAGTGTGAAGACCAACCTAAGTTCAGTTGCCCATCACATGATTGGTCATTGGGTGACATATTCTTTGGCCATCGCATCTCTAGAAGATCATTTGCTAGGTAATAAGAGTTGTGCTTAGCACTTCTGGAAGGCCTGTCCTTTGACCTCTACTGATGATTTTTTAAGATCACAGGATAATAGATTTAGATGTGCAAGAGCCCTTAAAGACCATTTAATTCAATCTTCCCATTCTACAGATGAGGAAACTGAGGACCATAGAGGTGAAGTGACTTGCCCAAGGTCACACAGAGCCAGGATTCAAACACATCCTCTGACTCTAAACCCAGTGCTCTTTCCACTGCCTTTTAATAATAACAATTAATTAATATTAATTAATAAACAAATAATTAATAATAACGCTTGCCTCCAAGAGTTATTATGTAAGTCCACCCTACGTTCTGCTAGAACAGACTGTTATCTTGATCTTAGTGACCTCTAGTGATAACTTGCACCTAATAGGTATTCCATAAATATTTTTTTAATTGAATGGAATTAAATTAAGTGAGACATAGCTATTTATTTCCCTGTGAATACATATGCGCATTGTCAGAGCAAGGAATTCATTGCCACCCTTGTAACACTATTAAGATAAGGAACTATGCCATTAGCACCAAGATAAACTTTAATTCATACATACAGAAATCCTCTCCCCCAGGCCTCCACTCTCAATTTTTTAAAGACGAATCTTACTCAGGGTTAGACTATTAAGGAAGCAGCACCATTAGTAATAATCACAAGGTACATATTCCTGATTCTTCAGCTTAATATTTTCTTTTTTTAAGGAAGTGATTTCTAGTGTAGTATCCCCCACACTTATGGTTTAAATACACTAAAACTTTGCTAATTTGGAGGGGTATTAGGAGAAGATATATCAAAATTTATGAAAAGTGAATTAATAACAGAATACTATGAAATACAGTATTATTACTTAATGAATTGATATACTCACTTCAAGCTTGGCCAATAAAGGCAGAAAAATAGAGGTTTGGGGCGGCTAGGTAGCTCAGTGAATAGAGCACCGGCCCTGGAGTCAGGAGGACCTCAGTTCACATCTGGCCTCAGACACTTAACATTTACTAGCCGTGTGACTTTGGGCAAGTCATGTAACCCCAATTGTCCTCCAAAAAAAAAGCAAAAAACATTTACCATGTCAATTGTTAACATATAACAGATATTTTGAAAGTGTTATATAATAATTCATTCTCATATGGAGATTAACTTTTTTCCATTCCTAAAATCCTGTTTATGGTATTCACTTACTTAGCAAATAGTTTGTTTAAATTGTAATAGGGGGCACAGCTAACTGGTTCAGTGAATAGAGGACTGGCCCTGGAGCCAGGAGGACTCATGTTCAAATCTGGCCTCAGACACTTGACACTTACTAACTGTGTGACCTTGGGCAAGTCACTTAACCCCAATTGCCTTGCCTTCCCTCCTCCAAAAAAAAATTGTAATAGAAAATTTTCAGTCCAGATCTGTTGAATACTCACAAATTAATTAGAGGAGTTTGAATTACTGAGGTGTCCATATGTCAACATTGACTAATTCGTATGCTTTCATTTTATCTAGGGCCATTTCTTGTACAAAATATCCTATTTTTAAACTTTCTTTTTAGAAACCATCAGAGTATCTCAGGATGGAGTTCACAACCCTGACCTTGAGTAACTCCCTTCATCTCTTAGGTCTTCAGTTTCTTCATCTGTGAAATGGGAATGAAAATACTTGTAGTACTTACCTCACAGAAATTCATTTTCAATCCTAAAGAGCAGGATGAATGTCAGCTATTAGTGAAAATAAATAAATTAAGGCCCTCCTCCCTGTCTTCTAAAGCCTAGGTTGCTTGCCTCACAAAATGAGTGGATTCAGTGATTCTGGATTTGCTCTTAATTGGGCAAAAAGGAGGAGCTGATCCCTAAATGTGACTGGTAAAGAACTTACAGTATGTAGAATTTATTTCCATGTGAATAAGGAGAACTGTGTATTTTTTTTTTTTATGAGGCAGAATGTCTAGACTGCCCTATCTTCCACACACTTGATGAGGAACCTTTGTTAGACACAAGGGACCTGGGAGAGGCTTGAATCCAAAGAACCAAAATAAGATGGAACAATTCTAGGGAATGGTCTGTGTCATAATGAGAATTTCCCCTTTATGCTGGCTTGTGCTTTATTAACCCACAGTCATTCCATTTTTAAAATGTGAAATTAATTTATTGGCTGTAATACCTAGCAAACACTGTCCCCACCTCTCAATGTATATCCCAGTCCTTGTTGAAAAAACTTATTCTTTTTAAGATCCTGTGTCTTGTGATTCTTTTGTGGAACTTCACTCAATTTGATTCCTTGGATAGGATTTCTTTTGTTCCCACAAGGGCAATTTCCACCTGGAAAACATTGTGTGTGTGTGTGTGTGTGTGTGTGTGTGTGTGTTTGTGATAGAGAGAGGGGAGAGGGGGAGGGGGGTGAGAGAGAGAGAGAGAGAGAGAGAGAGAGAGAGAGAGAGAGAGAGAGAGCAGGCTGAGTGATACTGTGTTAGTATAAATCACTAGGTCTGTTTAGAAGGAATCATGTTTTCAAATAAGTAGAGAGAAGGACATTGTGGAAAGAGCATCCCATAGATGCATTAGAATAAGAAGAGAAGCAGTTGAAAAAAAAATCCTTGTTTAAAATATTCTTGATAATAGTCCAATAGCCAAAATAGGGACTTGATACACACTTTGAAGAACAAGAGCTCTTCCCCAATGGATAAGTGGTCAAAGGATATGAACACTGTTTTAAAAAGAGTAAATGCAAGCTATCAATAAGCATATGAAAAAATGCTCTCAATTGTTGGTAATAAGTGCAAACTAAATAAGAGTAAATTAAAACATCACTGAAGTTTCACCTCAGGCAAAGCTAACAAAAATGGTAAGTGTTGGAGGGGGATACTAATACACTTTGGGGGAAATTGTGAATTGGTCCAAATAATCTAGAAAACAGCTCAGAATTTTTAAAAAAGTCAGTAAACTACATATGCTATTTGACCAAGCAATACTACTAGGTACATATTCCGAGGAGATCAAAGACAAAAATAAAACTTTCATAGATACAAAAATATTTAGAGTAACACCTTTCACAGTAGCAAAGAACCAGAAGGAAAGTGGGTGCCCATCAATAGGGAACAGCTGAACAAATTGTAGTATATGAATGTAATGAAATATCATTATACCATAAGAAATATTATTATGAAGAATTCAGAGAAACATAGAAATCAGTGAATCAAGAGAAGCTGAAAAAAATTTGCAGTTAAATTATTTTTTACTTTTTATTAACATATATTTTTTCTCCCTCCCACTTCTCCCCTCCCTCCATTGGAAAAAAAAAATAAAGAAAAAAGACCCCTTTAATATGCATAGTCAAACAAAACAAATTCACACATTAAAGATCTTGAACAATGTATGTCTAATTCTGCACCCTGGGTCCATTGCTCTTCTGGCAGAAGGCATGTAGTTTGTTCCATCATCACTCCAAGGCTGATCACTTTATTGATCAGAGTTCTCAAGTTTTTAGAAGTTATTTGTCTTTGCAGTGTTGTTGTTGTATAAACTATGCTTCTGCTCATTTTGCTCTGAATCAGTACATAGGAGTTTTCCCAGGTTTCTTTGAAACCATCCCTTTTATCATCTCTTATAGAGAAATAATATTCCACCATGTTCATATATCATACTTTGCTTCAGCCATTCCCCAATTTATGGGCATCGGCTCAGTTTCCAATACCTAGAACAATATGCGTGATGGCCGCAATAATGTAAACATTGAAAAACTACATTTCTGCTCAATGCAGTGCCCGATCATACCTTTAGAATCTCAGGTAGTAAATCTTTCCTCTTGCTTCCTGGCAGAGAGTAAAGAAACAGTAAGTGTGGGATGAGGCATACACATGCCTTTCCAGATGTAGCCAGGTTTTAGTCTGTTTTGACTCTTTTATTATAGGTGGAAGAGGTTTATAATGGTGGTAGAATTGGGGGGGGGGGTCATTAGGAAATAAAGTTAACATAAATGATCACTAGTAAAATATTTTAGAAAGAAAATGCATCCTCAGCATATCTATACAGATGTTATGACCTAGATCAGATAGCCTCCATGGAATAATTTCTTTCTGAATTATTCCTGCCATTGAAGAACAAGGTGGTAGTTATGGTTTTCTTTTTTGTACCTTGAATAATTCAGACTGGCAATTTTGACCTGGTATAGAAGACTACAAAAACATCTTTGGTGCAATTTCATTGAGTATTAAATATGAATCCATTTGGGGAGAAACATGATCTATCCTCCATTTTTAGTCTTTATTTTATTTTGTTGGGAGTGGGACAAATCTTCCTTTCACAATAGACCAGAATCCATTCTCAGTTTGCTGATAGAGCCTTGGAAAACCTTATGCTACAGGCAATGAATGTGTCTAGGCCTGAGGGGCAAATCTGCCATAACAAAAATCAAATATTTTTAAGTGCTTCCTGGGCCAAGAACATTTGGCCCTGGTGCTGCAATTGTGGGAACTGCTGTATAAAGTTTGAGTTAGACATGATTTCGGAATCAAAAAGCTTACATTTTTCTAGCTCTAATAATCTCTCACTTGGGGTTACTGTCTCCCTAACCTTTAGTGTAAGACTCTAAAAATGTGTGTTGTGAACATTGAACTTCCATAGTTCAGTTCTCCCATTCATATCTAGTAAGCAGAGATAGCTTTGGTTAGTCAGGGCCCAAGGAGGTTTCTCCCCCCCCCCCACTCCCTTGCTTCTCAGTTATTTCAGAGTCTACTAGCATCATCCACAAAAGGAAGCTGGGGAGAAAAAAAGGAAAATTAGGCTGTTTTGTACCTTGCTTGCTAAAGCTTGTAAGAGGTTTGATGGAAAATGAAATGAGTCACAAAGGATTAGTGTGGTCTGAATGCGAATGAGTAAATGAATAAAACAGGGTTTGGATCTTCTATGAATTTTACTTATCCAGTAGAATTTAAGTTCTGTGAAGGTAAACATGGTTTTAAAAAAATCTTTTGTTTTTTTTTCCCCTTATGGTGTTTTTTTTGTTCTTGTTTCCTTAATACCTAGCATAGATGCAGTACACAGTAGGCATTTAATAAATGTCTTTTAAATTGAACCATTTAATCCCGACTTTGGCTGGCTCCAAAATCAGAACTTGGCTGCAAATTAAAGTCCAAACAATAGTCGCAGTCTCCTTGACCATCCTGTTGGTTGCTTTTTTGTACAGCCCCCTTAGCTTAATATTGTGGGGATAAAAATTACTCAACCTACTAAGGCAGAACTCTGAGCCAATGACACTTTATTTATTTATTATCCATCATCCCCTATAATGAAGTAGACCTCAGATCTTCCTCATGTCTGAGATGCCCCTTCCTTCTTGGACCCTGTTTTTATAGGATTAGATATCTAGATATTCAAGAACATACCAAATACAGAATAATTCCATTGGTTGACATATGATGCCTAGGCTAAAATACCAAACAGTATATCAGCAGGGTCACAGGTTGGGCAAAGCAAGGAATATCTAGGTGGTCACAAGTGTTGGACAAGAGAGAACGGTCTGGAGGCACAAAAATAAAATTGGGGGACTTTCCATGTAGTTGAGTCACCTCTGACACACTAGGCTTGGTCACCATGACAAGGGAAAATAAGAGTGGAGGGCCTCTAGTTACCTTCCTATGATTAAGAGAGTGATCTTTCAATCTGTAGCTCATAGTTCTGGGACCCCATATACAGAACTTATAATCACTACCCCTATGGAATCATAATGAACTGATTAATACTGATTGGAATTTGAGTTTGGAGTCCTCAAGAAATCAACTTTCTCATTATGATTATAGTCAGGAAGAAATCCATGGACAGGGCAATGTATATTGGTCAGGAATAAGTGTTGTCATCTTCCTTCTTCTCCTGGAATACTATGGATTATAAAGGTAAAGGCTGAGTTTTGAATGCTATCAACATTAACCCATTTTCACATTAACTAGAGAATGTTGGATTTACCCAGCCATTCACACTCACTTGATTGCTGGTCTTACTACAAATTTAGTAATAATAACGTTGCATGTTTCATTTCATTCTTCCAAGACTTAACATTAGCCAGAACTCTCTGGCTAAAGTTGATGAGTTGGCTAATATGATGGGGCTGGAGTTTGGACTTTAGCCATAATATGCATGCACACAAAGAAACCTCTCCCATCACATGGCTAAGGTCCCCACAGGCTCATTCACATTATTCCTGGAGAGCGTCAGCAGAAACGTACCAGACCATGTCCCACACTTACCTCATTTTTGAGGCCTTTTTTCCCTTTTCTTCCGAGTCTCCACGATAATATAGCAACTTGTAGTGTTTGGTGACCTTCTGCTGTAGTAATTCCCTCCTTTGGGCATTGAAATTGATTTTCCTCATCTTGGCATGTGAAGATTCAAAGCATGCCCCTTGCCCCATGTCCCTGGAGCATTCTTTGGCATCAGCAGCCAACTATGTGACTGTGAAAGTGTTTGGGGCCACCAGTGTGTCCCAGGAACATCTGCCTCAGCAAAAAGACTTTCAGGATACCGAGCTCCAGTTTGGGCTGATAGGGTAGCTGTATATGCGAAGCTTGAGTTTCCTGTGATAACAGCCAGATGGATGTTTTCATGGTGTTTAGAGAAAGTGGAAATCTTCTCTAGGCACATTCATGTTTCCCCATTTAAAAAATTTTAAAGTAGATAAATGGCCCGGAGGTGACAATGATCCTATTTTTTAAAGTGCTTTGTTTTGCATCAGTCCCTAGTGATCTCAGAGTCATGTGACTACATGTCCACATTCCCAGGTGGGGATAGGGCAAGAGATGAGTGACAGTGTCAGAGTTTTATGAACTTGCTTGGATTTAGACAATGCAAAGGATCATGGTTTGGTTCGTGACACTTGAATCAAAGGCTTATCGGACTTAGACATGGAAGATACCTATGATAATTGAGTTCCATCTCCTTGATTTTACAGATGTGAAAACTGAGGGATAGGGAGGGCATAGCATTTGCCTCTAGTCACACCGATAAGTGTCAGAGATGAGACATAAACCCAAGACTCCTGACTCTCATGAAATAACAGAGAATTTGAATCCCGAGCACCTAGGACCAAGAGGATCTTAGGATTTAGAACAAGAGACAACCTTGAATGTTGTCTAGCGAGACTATTCATTCTCTAAAGGAGGTAATGAGCCCTACGAGAGGAAACAACTTAGTCAAAGCCACACAAGTAACAAAGAGCTGGAATTCAAGCCCAGGTTTTCTGACCACAAAGAATGCTACCTAGAAATGGGCTGGGACAGAGCTGCAGGTTTGGGCAACAGAAAATTTCCTTCAGACTTGTAGAGTTTCAGGGTATTTAGTAGGATCCCTTAGAGTTGGAGGGGAAGTTGTTCTTAGAGAGTGAATTAATTAGTAACACAGGTGAAACTGCAAAGACTCCCATACTAGAGGAAATCCTCCTTCCTGTTTTCTAGGTAGGGGCTATAGAGAACATATGAAAATGAGAATTTGCTTTTTATATTATAAATGCTCCAGCTTGGTGCTTACTAAGTGATTTCTCTACTCTGAGGGGTTAAGTGTAGAATATTAACTAGCAGTTTTTGTAACTGGGCAAAGTTGAGTAAAGAGATACCCTCAATTTTGTTGAAGGGACAGAGATTAATGCTAAGGAGGCTTCTGTGGTTCTGAGGGAGCTGGGCCAGGGAAGAGTTCACTAAAGTTTACTGTTTCTGTTCTGTGCAAAGCTTTTCAGTGCCATTTAAATTTGGTACTCTGTTGTTAAGTTCATATTTCCCTACTCAAGTTATAAGTCTATTGTTGTTGTTCAAAGGGGCAACATTAAATATATTTCTAATGTCTTACATTTGACTCATTGGGAGTTCTAATGGCTTTGAAGGAAGTGGCCATCTTCTGAGCTATTGAAAACTTTTCGTTTCAACACAGTTTGGGATGAAAATGAAGACTCACAAGACATGAAAAAAACTGGGTAGCTATGTTGAATCAAATACTGGTAGTTCGAAAGTTTTATTAAATGTGTGCCTTAAATGTCCAGTATAGACCCTTGGTGTTCATCCGTTTTGAATTTTATTTTTTGGGGGCCCAGATTAGATCTGTTTTCATTTTAGACACTAGCATATTAAAGAAAAATGAAGAATAAGTACAAGTGTTCACTTCATTGAGGGGAATATGAAATGTTATCCTAAATAACAGTCCTATGTCCTTTATAATGATTAAAGTACATTTCTCCAACTAATTTGGCCATGGAAATATATGGGCCTGAAATATGCCATTGGAACTTGTGATATCAGATGATAATGGAACCCTTGGGAGCCCAGTGGTATAGAACACTTCCTGGAGAAAAGTGAACTGCTGAAATTTTGGAGGAAATGAATAGAGGATGTGGAGTTTATTTTCATAGTCCAAATACTGGCTTTGACACAAAAAATAAATAAAAAAATCTTGTACTCATTCCTTTCTAGACTACTCTACCTGACTTCCTCTTCTATGGGGCAGTTCCTCATCCTGAAGCCTCACTTCGGCCCTAGAATTCACTCTTTGGAAATTCCCTTCAACCTTGTGACCTTTCCCTCTGACTCCTCCCAGAACCCCCATTTAGGGAGGATATCCAGGCTAGCTATGTCTCCTTCCCTCCAGACTATATCCCAGACTTTCTCTACAAAGCCCCAACACAGAGGAGTACCTTCATCTGTCCTCACTCCACTCCTTTCAGCTTTTTGTGTATGGCCATCAGAATGTTAGCATGTAAGCTCCTTGAGGTCACATTTCTATTTGTGTTGGTATTCCCAGTGATTAACACAAATCTAGCACATAGTAAATGTTAAATAGATGCTTATTGACTGCACTTAAGTATTTTTGCAAAATGTTATTGTTACCTTTTGTCATTTCCCTGTTTTGAACCCTCCCTTGTAACAGTTAAGCAAAATAAACTAACAAAGCAACCATATTTCTCCCCTGTAGTTCACCACTTATTTGCTGAATGAGTTTCTTCATCTGTTCTCTGGGTTCAAGATTTAGTTATCATAATTAATCTCAGTTTAGATATACTTTAAAAAACATTATTATAAACTTTGTATATATGATTCTCTTGGCTCTATTTTATTTACTCTGAGTTAAATCACTTTCTTTACTCTGAGATAATTCATGACATTTCTCTGAATTCCTCATATTAATTGTTCATAAGAAATATTTTTGATACCCACATAATTTCATATAAAATATTTTGAGGAAGAATATCACTAGAATAGAGATTTTCTCATTGTACCACAATTCACATAGTATCTACAGATATTTCCATGTCTAACCCTTATTCTTTTTTTTTTAAGTTTTATGTTGAATTTATTATATATCTAAAATGAAAAAAAAAAACCAAATTATATAACAGAGATTGGCAGTTTCAGATACATTCTTCTTTTTTGGTTCTATCCTCTATTTCCAGATATAAATGCTCATTTTATTTGGTGTTTGTTAACTTAAAATTTTTTCTAAAATAAATTTAAATTAAAAAAAATAAAAAAGGCAACAAAATAAAACAATGTAAGGTTAGCAAGCTCTTTTAAGGTAGGCTTCGCAAGG
The DNA here is from genome assembly GCF_028583685.1 of Petaurus breviceps papuanus. Lineage (NCBI taxonomy): Eukaryota > Metazoa > Chordata > Mammalia > Diprotodontia > Petauridae > Petaurus > Petaurus breviceps. The sequence goes on along the minus strand of NW_027185754.1, from coordinate 17,519,702 downwards.
TAATTGCAGTCTGGACAATCTGCTACGGTCATGGATCTCTCATCTTCTGATATGATGGTATAATGAACTTGGGTTCAGTGTTGCCTGCATAGCCAAGCTTGGTATACCCGGTGCCACAGTCCACCACGCAGGGGGGCAGGTAGATCGCCATGCTCAGCAGGCTCTGTCACCGCACGCACTTCGCCCCACAGCCGGAGAGCCGACAGCAGATGCCGGTCCTACTTCTGCGGGGATCCCCGCGCTCCAGCCGCACGCAGAGCCTCCCCTCCTAACCCTTATTCTTAAAAAGCAAACAAACCCTCACTTAATCTGATTATACCCATTGACTACCATCTATATTTTTCTTTTCCTTCTCAGTTAAATACTTTGATAAAACCATCTACCCCAGCTGTCTCTACTTCCTCTCCTCTCATTTGATTTGATATCTTCTGCTCTCCAGCTTCTGACCTCATCATTCAACTGAAACTATCTTCTCCAAAGTGATCTTTGATATCTTATCCTCAGACATTGGTTTCCCACCAAGTTGTGCTCATTTTGGACTTCTTTGGGGCTTCTCCACCATGGCCCCAGTAAACTCATGGAGAGATCTTGTCATCTTGCAAGATTCAATCAGTCTTGTTATTCACATCTCATCAGTACCTCATGCCTCTTTGATAGGAAGATGGAAGCATAAAGTCCTACACTTAAGGAAAGGGAACATAACTGACAACTCTTCATTTCTCACATGGCTACATTAATTTTGAACTTCTTTGGCTTCTCTACCATGAACTGCCCTCCCTCCTCCCCTCAGCCACTGTCCACTCTGTCCACCAGGTATCTCTCTTCCCCCTTTTCAGCTTTCTTTTGTGTATTCTTTTACTATTAGATGGTAAGCTCCTTGAGGGCAGGGACTAGCTTTCTTTTTTTGGTATTTGTATCCCCAGTGCTTAGCACAGCAGCCGGCACATGGTAGACACTTAATAAATGTTTGTTTACTTCTTATTTCTCTGTAGTCTTTGACACGGTTGATTACCATCCCCTCTTAGATACTGACTCCTCTCTAGGTTCTCACGACATTATTATTCTCTCTTGGTTCACTCCTACTTATCTGGACTACTCCTTAGTCTCCATTGTTGGATCTTCATCCATGTCATGTCCACTAACTGTTGGTGTTAGCCAAAATTGAGTACTGAGCTTTCTATTCTTCTTTTGGCCTATCTCTCCTTGCAACCCGATCCTATTAAAATAAAATTAAAAATGGGTTTAATTATCATTTTTATGTAGATCCAGCCTAAATCTCTCATATCAGCTCATTCCATTGGGGCAGGATGCCTTTGGGGCATCTTGAATTCAGTGTCAGGTAGACATCTCAAACTCAACATATTCCAAACACAACTCATTGTCTCCACCCTCCCATCCTTGGGACCCCCTTCTCTTCAAACCCTACCCTCTCCCAGACTTCACTGTTACTATCCAGGGCACCACTACCCTCCTAGTTGTATAGGTTTGCAATCTCAGTGTTATCCCTGACCTCTCACTTGCTCTCACCCCGAATATTTAAGCCATTGTCTTTTCTACCTTCATGATCTCTTTCACATATATACCTTTTTGTCTTGTCAGTCATTCAGGAGCCAGTATGTACAAAAGTCCAGGTGAGGGCCTGTGCTCGGTGCTGTTGAAGGGTAAAAAGAAGGCATACTGTGACTCTTGAGAATATTACAAATGAATGAGAGAGACAGACCAAGCAAGAGTGGTGATAACAATAATTGTGACAATAGTTATAATGATATAGTTAAATTGAGCAAAGTAGGGAAAACTATATAGATACGACCTAAATAACATCCCTTATGAATATGAAGTGGAGGTGATGAATAGATTTAAGGGATTAGATCTGGTTGATAGAGTACCTGAAGAAATATGGATACAATATTATAATAGAGCAGAAAAAAATCATCCCAAAGAAAAAGAAGAGCAAGAAAGCAGAAAGGCTGTCTGAGGAGGCTTTACAAATAGCCAAGGAAAGATGAAGGAAAGTGAAAAGTAAAGGAGAAAGGGAAAGATATACCCAAGTGAAAGAAGAATAGCAAGGAGAGATAAGAAGGTTTTCTTAAATGAGCAATGCAAAGAAGTAGAAGGAAAAAAATGGAAAAGACAAGAGATCCTTTCAAGAAAAATAGAGATATCAAGGAAATGTTTTATGCAAAAATAGGCATGCTAAAAGACAAATGGTAGGGACTTAACAGAAGTAGAAGAGATTAAGAAGAAGTGACAAGAATATATAGAAGAACTGTACAAGAAAAACTGAACATTAACAATAACTGTGATGGTATGATTACTGATCTAGAGTCAGACATCTTGGAAAATGAAATCAAGTGGTCCTTAAGAAGTATTGTTAACAATAAGGCTAGTGGAGGCAACAGAATTCCAGCTGAGCTATTTAAAATACTAAAAGATGATGCTGTTAAAGTGCTGTACTCAATATGTTTGCAAACTTAGAAAACTAAACAGTGGCTGCTGAATTGGGAAAGATCAGTTTATATCCCAATGATAAAGAAGAGCAATGTCAAAGAGTACTCAAATTATTGAACAAGATTCTGCAACCTAGGCTTCAGCAATATGTGAACTAAGAATTGCTAGAAGTACAGGCTGCTTTTCAAAGAGGCAGAGGAACCAGAGACCAAATTGCCATTCACTGGATTATGGAGAAAGCAAGGGAGTTTCTTCTGTTTCATTGACTACACGGAAGCCTTTGGCTGTGTGGATCACAACAAAATGTAGCAAGTCCTCAAAGAGATGGGAATTCCAGATCATCTTAGCTCTTTCCTGAGAAACTTGTACGAGGGTCAAGAAGCAACAGTTAGAACTGAACATGGAGTAACTGATTGGTTTAAGTTTTGGAAGAGGAGCATGACAAGGCTGTATATTGTCAACTTATTAATTTAACACACATACAGAGTGCGTCATGTGAAATGCCAGGTTGGATGAATCAGAAGCTATAAGTAAAGGTTGCTGGGAGAAATATCAGCAATCTTAGATATGCAGACGATACCGCTCTAATGACAGACAGTGAAGAAGAATTAAGAAACCTCTTGATGAGGGTGAAAGAGGAGAGTGTAAAATCTGGCTTGAAGCTCAACATTAAAAAAAAACAAAACTAAGATCATAGCAACTCGTTCCATCTCTTCCTGGCAAGCAGAGGAAGAAGAAATGGAAATAGTGCCAGCTTTTATATACTTGGGCTCAAAGATCACTGCAGATGGTGACTGCAGTCTTGAAATTAAAAGATGCTTGCTCCTTAGAAGGAAAGCTATGGTAAATCTGGACTGCATACTAAAAAGCAGAGACATCATCTTGCCAACAAAGGTCCATATAGACAAAGCTATGGTTTTCCAAAGCAATGTATGGCTATAAGAATTGGACCCTAAGGAAAGCTGAGTGCCACAGAATGAACACTTTTGCATTATGGTGCTGGAGAAAACTTTTGAGAGTCCCTTGGACAGCAAAGAGATCAAATCAGTCAATACTTATAGAAATTAATTCAGACTATTCTTTGGAAGGTCAAATACTGAAGTTGAAGCTTAAGCAAAACTACAGATTGCATGCTGCCATGGGGGGAGGGGGGAGGAGAGGAAAGGGGAGAAAATTTGAAACTCAAGGGATTGTGGAACTGAATCTTGTAAACTAAAAGTAAATAAATAAATTAAAAAAAAGAAATGCTTGTTTTGTTGAATTGATTTGAATTTAATTTAATTGAAAGAAGGGTTTGAATGAAATGGTCTCTAGAGTTTTTCTCAGTTCTAACATCTGATGATCCACAACTCCCATTTCTATTTTCCAGATTCAAATCATGCAGAGTGGAAAGGGTGTAGATTCTGCCATAGGGTAGGCCCTGTTGGAAGCACAAGCATCATGACTTTTTTTTTTCAATCTTTTGAAAACTGGGTCTCCTTATCTTGTCCAGGTTGGAAATGTTATCAGCCATTCTCAGTTCTGATCCCACTGCTGATGTGTGTGGAAGCTTTCACATGCTCTATTTTTGACCTAGGTGGGTTCTCTCCTCCCCTTTTCTCCCAGAGAAGAGGTTCTGTTAGTTTTATTGAAAGAGAGACTTGATCCAGGAAGTTGGGGAACTAACAGTAACATTTTTAGTCTGCTCTTCTTCTGTCCCATCCAGGATTTATATAAAAGAGAAGGGAGTAAACTTATAACTGTATCCAGTGTAGAACTGGAACTCAACCAAGAGGAGACAAAGTGCATGTAGGATGGTTGAGAGAACCTCCATGACCAGAAGAAAGGAAGCCTGGTGGCTCCCCTACTCCCAAGGGCTCACCATATTACTGCCAGCCTGAGTGAGGGATACTCAATTACTTTAGCCCTTACCATAACCCATAGTGCTGAAACTTAAGTGATCCACCAGGCTCAGTCTCCTGGTAGAAGAGATAAGAGGCATATGCTACCATTCATGGCCCATAATTACCTCTTAATGGTAACCCATACCAATTTAATGTCCTCAGTAATAATAATAGATAGCATTTATATAACACCTTATCTTTTTCAAAGTGCAATATAAATATCTCATTTAATCCTCACAACAACCCTGGAAAGAAGGTGCTATTATTTTCCCTATTTTACAAATGAGGAAAGTGAGGCAGATGAGGTAAAGTGACAAGCCCAAGGTCACACAGTAAGTACCTGATTCTGAATTTGAACTCAGGCCTTTCTGACTACAACTCTAACACTCTACTGTACCACCTAGCTGTGTAGTATCTGGGGCTAGTGAAGGGAAGAAGTTTCCTCTGGGTCTGTGAAAAATGAATATAATTCATAGGGAAATTAGGTTCTATCTAAATTTTTTCAAACTTTCCCTTAAACATTGAGCTGTTGGCACACTGGGTATTACAAATGCACAACTGACCTGGTAACATTCAGTCAATCAACAAACACTCATTAAGTGCTTCTAGGTGTCAGGCACTTTGGAAATATGAAGACATTTTCATATTATCAGACAGAGTGATGTAAAATTGGAAGTTATGTAAAGATCATTTAATCCGAGGGTTCTTCATCTGGGGTCTGTGAACCTAAAAATACCTATATTTTGATACATATATTTTAACAAAATTAGTTTCCTTTGTAATCCTATATATTTTATTTAAAATTTTTTTTATTAATTTGTTTGTTTACTTTTAGTTTATAAGATTCAATTCCATAATTCCTTGAGTTTCACATTCTGTCCCCCTCCTTCCACTCTTCCCCCCCATGGAGGCATACAGTCAAGTATAGGATCTGTAAATACTTTCACATTAGACATTAATCAGGTTATAAAGATGGATTGTATCAGATGGAATGAAAAGTGGTCAAGAGGAAATAAAACCAAACAAGAAAAAGAAAAAGATCAGGTAGTTCGCTTCAATCTGGATTCAAACTCAGTTCTTTCTAGTTCTTTCTCTGTATGTAGACATCTCTCTCCATCATGAGTCTTTTGGGATTGACTTATATCACTGCATTGCTGAGAAGAGTCCAGTCTATTAAAGCTGGCCATCACACATACATTGTGTCTGTAATTGTGTACAAATTTCTCCTGGTTCTACTCTTCTCACTCAGCATCAATTAGTATAAGCCTCTCCAGGTAAGTATGAAGTCCATCTGCTCCTCGTTTCTTATAGCACAATAGTATTCCATAACATGCATATACCACAACTTGTTCAGCCATTCCCCAATTGATGGGCACCCCCTTAATTTCCAATTCTTTGCTACCACAAAAAGAACTGCTATAAATATTTTGTACATATGGGTCTTTCTCCCACTTCTATGATCTCTTTGGGATATAACCCTAGAAATGGTATCGCTGGGTCAAAGGGTATGAAATTATTCATAGCCCTTTGGGCATAATTCCAGATTGCTCTCCAGAAAGGCTGGATCAGTTCACAACTCCACCAGCAATGCATTAGTTTTCCAGTTTGCCTACATCCTCTCCAGCATTTGTCATTTTCCTGTTTTGTCATCTTAGCCAATCTGACTGGTGAGATGTGGTACCTCAGAGTTGTTTTGATTTGCATTTCTCTAATCAATAGTGATTTAGAGCATTTTTTCATATGCTTATAAATATCTTTAATTTCTTTCTCTGAAAACTGCCTGTTCATATCCTTTGACCATTTATCAATTGGGGAATGACTTGTATTCTTATAGATTTGACTCAATTCTCTGTATGTTTTAGAAATTAGTCCTTTATCACACACATAGGTTGTAAAAATTCTTTCCCAATTTCCCACCTCCCTCTTAATCTTGTTTACATTGGCTGTTTGTACAGAAGCTTTTCAATTTAATGTAATCAAAATTATCCACTTTGCATTTTATAATGCTCTCTAATTCTTGTTTGGTCTTTCCCTCTCCACAAATCTGACAGGTAAACTATTTGTTGTTTTCCGAGATTTCTTATAGTGTCAGCCTTTATACCCAGATCATGCACCCATTTAGACTTGATTCTGGTATATGCTGTAAGATAATGGTCTATGCCCAGTTTCTGCCATAGTATATTCCAGTTTTCCCAGCAGTTTTTGTCAAATAGTGAGTTCTTATCCCAAAAACTGGGGTCTTTGGGTTTATCAAACAATAGATTACTATAGTCATTGACTGCTGAATCTCATGTGCCTAATCTATTCCATTGATCCACTACTCTATTCCTCGGCCAGTACCAAGTAGCTTTGATGACTGCTGCTTTATAATACAGATAGAAATCTGCTATAGCTAGTCCACCTTCCCTAGCATTTCTTTTCATTAATTCCCTTGATATTCTGGACTGTTTGTTCTTCCAAATGAATTTTGTTACTATTTTTTCTAGCTCTATAAAGTAGTATTTTGGTAAATTGATTGGTATGGCACAAAATATATAATTTAATTTAGGTAAAATTATCATTTTTATTATATTAGCTCGACCCAGCCACAAGCAATTGATATTTTTTCAATTAGTTAGATCTGACTTTATTTGTGTGAAAAGTGTTTTGTAGATGTGATCATATAGGTCCTGGATTTGTTTTGGCAGGTATATTTCCAAATATTTTATAATGTCTACAGTAACATTAAATGGGATTTCTCTTTCTATCTCTTGCTGTTGAATTTCATTAGAAATCTATAGGAATGCTGAGGATTTATGTGGGTTTATTTTATATCCTGCAACTCTGCCAAATTTATTTATTGTCTCAAGTAAATTTTTACTTGATTCTCTAGGATTTTCTAAGTATATCATCATATCGTCTACAAAGAGTGATAGCTTGGTCTCTTCTTTGCCTAATTTGATTCCTTTTTCTGCTGTAATTGCTACTGCTAACATTTCAAGTACCAGACTGAATAAGAGAAGTGATAGTGGACACCCTTGTTTCACCCCCGATCTTATTGGAAGTGCTTCTAGCTTATCCCCATTATATATAATATTTGCTGATGGTTTTAAATAGATGTTACCTATTATTTTAAGGAAGGCTGCATTTATTCCTATACTTTCTAGTGTTTTTAATAGGAATGGATGTTGTATTTTGTCAAAAGCCTTTTCTGCATCTATTGAGATAGTCATGTGGTTTCTGCTAGTTTTATTTTTGATATGATCAATTATACTGACGGTTTTCCTAATATTAAACCATCCTTGCATTCCTGGAATAAATCCTACCTGATCAAAGTGTATTATTCTTGAGATAAGTTGCTGTAGTCTTTTTGCTGATATTTTATTTTAAATTTTTGCATCTATATTCATGAGGGAGATTGGTCTATAATTTTCTTTCTCTGTTTTATCTCTTCCTTATTTAGGTATCAGTACCATATTTGTGTCATAATAAGAATTTGGTAGGACTCCTTCTTCACTAATTTTCCTGAATAGTTTGTAGAATATTAGAATCAATTGTTCTTTGAATGTTTGATAGAATTCACTAGTAAATCCATTTGGCCCTAGAGATTTTTTCCTAGGGAGTTGACTGATAGCTTGTTCAATTTCTTTTTCTAAGATGGGGTTATTTAAGTCATTTACTTCCTTTTCAGTTAATCTGGGCAACTTGTATTTTTGTAAATATTCATCCATTTCCCTAAGATTGTCAAATTTATGTGCATACAATTGGAAAAAATAATTCGTAATTATTGTTTTGATTTCCTCTTCATTGGAGGTAGATTCACCCTTTGCATTTTTGATACTGCTAATTTGGTTTTCTTTTTTTTTTTTTATCATATTGACTAAGGGTCTATCAATTTTATTCATTTTTTTCATAAAAAACAGCTCTTAGTTTTATTTATTAATTCAATAGTTTTCTTAATTTAAATTTTATTAATCTCTTCTTTGGTTTCCTTGAATTTGTTCTTTTTCTAGGTTTTTCAATTGCATGCCCAATTCATTGACCTCCCTTTTCTCTAATTTAATCATGTATGCACTCAGGGATATAAAACTTCCCCTAAGAACTGCTTTTAATGCATCCCATAAATTTTGGTGTATTGTCTCATTATTATCATTCTCTTGAATGAAATTATTGATTGTTTCTATAATTTCTTGTTTGACCCACTCATTATTTAGGATTAAATTGTTTAATTTTCAATTAGTTTTTAATCTGTCTTTCCATGGTTCTTTATTGCATATAATTTTTATTGCATCATGATCTGAGAAGGATGCATTTAATATTTCTGCTTTACTGCACAGAATTGTGAGGTTTTTATGCCCTAGAACATGGTCGATTTTTGAGTATGTGCCATGAACCACTGAGAAGAAAATATATTCTTTTTTATCCTTATTCAATTTTCTCTAGAGATCTGTCATATCTAGCCTCTCTAAAATTCTATTCACCTCCTTAACTTCTTTCTTGTTTATTTTGAGGTTAGATTTATCAAGTTCAGAGAGGGGGAGATTAAGGTACCCCACTAGTATAGTTTTGATATCTATTTCTTCCTCTAATTCCCTTATCTTCTCCTCTAGGAATTTGGACACTATACCACTTGGTGCATATATGTTAAGTAATGACATTGCTTCATTCTCGATGATGCCTTTCAGCAGGATATAGTTTCCTTCCTTATCTCTTTTAATTAGATCTATTTTTGCTTTTGCTTTATCTGAGATAAGGATTGCTATCCCTGCTTTTTTTTTTTTACTTTAGCTGAGGCATAATATATTCTACTCCAGCCTTTTACCTTTACCCTGTGGGTATCCCTTTGTTTCAAATGTGTTTCTTGTGGACAGCATATTGTAGGATCATGGTTTTTAAAACATTCTCCTATCTGCCTCTGTTTTATGGGAGAGAACATTCCATTCACATTCACAGTAATGATGACTATCTGTCTTTTCCCCTCCATCCTATTCCCTCACCTGCTTATGGTTTTGTTTCTTCCTTCTCCCTTCCCCTCCTTGAGGGTTTTCCTTTTGACCACCACCTCCCTCAGTGTTCTCTCCCGGTAACCCCCCTGTTCTTTACCTACCCTCTTCCCTTACTACTATTTCCCTCCCCTCTAATCTCCGCCCCCCCCCCCCCCCATTTTTTATCCCTCCCTTGCCCTCCTACTGCCTAGAGGACACAATAGATTTTTATAGTTATCAGTGTATGTTATTCCCCCTTTGACCCCAAACCAATGAGAGTAAGTTTCATACAGTGCTCCTCTCCCTCCCTTCTTTCCCTCTATTTAATGAGTTTTCGTGTCTTTTCACATTAGAATCTTAAACTTAACTGATTATGTTGATTCCTCTTTGAACCAGAACCAGTAAGAATAATGTTCAAATGATGTTCCTCTCCCTCTTTCCTTCCCCTCTACTCTAGTGTGTTTTTATGCCTCTTCATATGGCATAATTTACCTTTTTCTGTCTCGTCCTTTCCTTTTATCCTATTGCAGTCTCTTTGACCCCCTTTAGAGGTTTTTTTTTTTATCATCAGGTTAGTTCATTTATACCCACATCCTCTATCTATGTATAACCCTTTTAAGGGTCATGATAATCATATAAATTTCGATATTGACAGTTAGCTTCTCATATAGGGATGTGAATATTTTGCTCTTATTGCATCCCAAGTTATGTGCATGTGTGAGTGGGTGTGTATGTGTGTGTGTGTTTTCCTTGTTTACCTTTTTATGTCTTTCTTGAGTCTTGTAATTGGAGATCAAATTTTCCATTGAGCTCTGGCATTTTCATCAGGAAAGTCTGGAAGTCCCTTATTTCATTAAATGACCATCTCCTTGCCTGAAAGATTATGCTCAGTTTTACTGGGTAGTTAATCCTGGGTTGCAGTCCTAGCTCTTTTGCCCTACGAAATATCAAATTCCAATCCCTCTGATCTTTTAATGTAGAAACTGCTAGGTCCTGTGTGATCCTTACTGTAGTCCACTGTCTCAGGATTTCACTCTGGGTGGGACTTATCTCTGGGTTTTCTAGGTCAGGGAGGGGGGATCGGAGCAGCCAGAGTTCACTTTGTTATCCTAGGCTCTGGAGTCAGGCAAGCAGTTTCTAAACTTCCAGGCTAGGGGCTGATAGCCCCAGGAGAAGCTGCTGTCTCTGCTGGCCCTGAGCCCTCTCTTACCCATCTCCAATGGATCCTCCCATCCTTTGGTGAGATGCTGGTGAGACGGCTGCGAATTGCCCTTGGGGTCGGTGAGTCCCCCCCCCCCCCCGGGGCTCTTTCTTTCTCTGCTGTAGTGTGCTTTCTTGTCCGAGCTGCTGCAGCCCCCATGTGCACTGTGCTCCCCCAGCCCGGACCCATGTGGGCACTTTCCTGGGCTGGATTCTGCTAAGCTCTGTCTTCCAGGGGATTCTGACACTCCAAAATCCGTTCAGATTCACTTTTTAAAGTTTAGTGTCGGAATTAATGGAGGAGCTTAGAAAAGTTACTGCTTCCATTAGGCCATCTTGGCTCCACCCCCCTATATTTTATTTTATGCATTTAAAAACATTCTATTCAGGGCAGCTAGGTGGCACAGTGAATAGAGCACTGGCCCTGAAGTCAGGAGGACCTGAGTTCAAATTTGACCTCAGACGCTTAACACTTACTAGCCGTGTGACCTTGGGCAAGTCACTTAGCCCCAATTGCCCTGACTTCCCCCCTCCAAAAAAAAAAAAGTAAAAAAAAACATTCTTCTCAGAGCAGGTCCCCAGGGGTCACCAGATTGTCCAAGCAGTCCATGCCACAAAAAAGAAGAATTTCTTCTCCCTGGTCCAGGGGTCCTCAAGTGCAGCCAAACTGGATTCAGTCAAAGGGACACACTTGAGGACCTACAGGGTCACATGGGGCCTTGAGGCTGCAGGTTCCCCACCCCTGTGTCTAGTCCAATTTCCTTGCTCATTTTTTGGCTGTTAAAACTGAACTTCAAAGAAGTTGACTTGGCCAAGTTCACATAGGTACTAAATAGTAATGGCACTATACTGATTTAGGTCTTCTGAATCTAAAGTTAGAGATTGTTACAATGTGTTATGCTTCCTTCCTAGCTAGTTAAACTCCTAAGCCTAAAATCAAATGCTTCTTCCTCCAGGAAGTCTTCCTTGATGTCCTAGTCAGAAAGGACCTTCTCTCTCAAACCTCACCTAGCACTTTTCTTCATCTCTCTCTAGGGCAGGTCTCCTATAACACTGTGTATTAGTTACCTGTATTTTTTCCATACTAGATTATAAACTCCCTGATGACTGGGACTGTGTCTTATCTGAATTTTGCATCCCAGTCAACACAGAGCACAGTGCTCTGTACACAGTAGGCACATCATATATGCTTATTGCCTCATATTGCGAGTTCATGTGCCTTTGAGATAGCAAGCATAAAGGTAGCCTTGGGATAGCCTATAATGCCAAACTCTAAGGAGACCCCTTGAATGTCTGTTGAATTCATTGCCAGGGTAATATGGGCCCGAAGGAAGTTTTGGCTCCTATCCTGGCTAGAGGCATTTAGAGGGCTAGGCTAGAGAGGGGCCAGGGGAAACTGGCCTGTCCACACCTTCTTGTCTGAAGCTGGAAAAGATTTAGCAGGAGGGGAGTGCTATTTGATGACCTCAGATTTCTACTATGACTGTAAGCATAGAGGCAGTTTTTTTTTTTTTGGTAAGACTTAAGAGAGGAGCTCAAGTTTAAAGACTGAGATTTAGGATTTCTGTGTGGAGTTACTTGTGCCAGCTCTCCTCCCCTTGGCCAAGTCCCAGGCTGTGTGATCTCAGATTGCTGTCCCTGGAGTATCATTTTAATAGGTTAGATTTAAACTGAGTCAAATCCCAGTGACTCCCCCCACTCCCTACCCAGCCCCCTCTATTTACTTGGATTTGGAGGAACAGATTCTGAAAGTTCAGGGCTTCAAGATGAAATCATTAAACTTACCCATGATCATAGTAAACCTTCTCAAACCTGGATTTCAAACAGATTCTTCTAGCCACTGTAAATTCTGCTGCAAAGCTTTCTTCACCTCTTAAAAAAATAATTAAGAAATGTTGAAATGCAATGGAGGCCCAGGAGAAGGGGCAAGCATTGCATTGTCTAAGAAACTCAAAATATATCCCCTTCACTTTTCCTTCTCCTTTCTACCCTGGATTGGTGGAAACATCTTTGTCCCTTGTGATAAATTGTTTGTCCTTTGTGAAGAATTGTTTAACTAGGGCATGGCCTATAGAAATTATAAGTGATACTTTCCTTTACGTCAAGGATAAGAGTCCTCTTCCTATAATGGAGAGGTTTTTTTTTTAAATTAAATTTTATTTTAAATTATCAAGCATCTCCCCCCTCAACCTGCCCCTGCTGAAAACAAAGAAACAAAACACTTGTATTAAATAAGAACAGCAAAGCAAAAAAATTCCCATATTGTCCATATCCAAAACTGTGTGTCTCACTTTGCATATTAGTTCATCACTTCTCTGTCAGGTTGTGGGTAGCATTCTTGATCGTTAGCCTTTTGGAGTAATGATTGTTTATTGCATTGATCACTTCTTAAGCCCTTCAAAATTGTTCATTTTTATAATGTTGAATAAATGAATGAATGGATGAGTGAGGCATCCAATGTTGAATGAACCTTTTGACAATGCCAAGGACTGTGTGGTCAAGAATTTTCTTTTTTGGGTCTTTAGTATGTGTGACTAACATCTGTAGGAGTAGTTCCCTGGCTGATCAACATGGGTTGCTTCCTGGGATGATGATTATAGACACTGGGCTGGAAGCCTTCCAAGGCTCTATCACTGGATCAAATGGTATGCACAGTTTAGTAACTTTTGGGGGCATAATTCAAAATTGCTTTTCAGACTAGCTGTACCAATTCACAATCCCAATAATGCTATATCTATTCCCCTGGCTAGTGGGTGAACCTAGGAGCTATATGTTGGGGAATCTAGATTCTCAGTGCTGCTTTGCCATAAACTACTTGTAGGATTTGGGGGAAGTCACTCTTCACACCTTGGTTTTCCCATCTGTAAAAAATTGGATGGTTCTCATGGCACACATAGGACTGTGTTGAGCATGACTAATAATAGTTGACATTTATAGAGCCTCTCAAGGTTTTTTGAAATACTTTACATACATTATCTCATTCGTTCCTCACAATACTTTGTGAAGTAGGTACTATTATTATTCTTATTTTATAGATTAGGAAACTTGAGATTATGAGAAGTTGTGACTTGCTTTGGATCAAACAGCTAATATGTGTCCAAAGGTAGAATTTGAACACAGGTCTTTCTAACTACAAGTTCTAACATATATAGCTTCTCTTGTAAATTGACATGAACATATTGAGAGGATTTTGGAAAATATTTTTAAGAATGTGTCGTGTACATTCAAAATCATTGTTGGTATTGTATACCATTTTGGGGAAATGACCAGTGTGCTTTCCTGCCCCACTTGTAGTCCTAAATGGGAGGATGAAAATTGCTGTTCAAGAACCAAGAACATCGCCGAGGTACTTAACCTAGGGTCTGTGAACTTTTAAAAGTTATTTTTAAAACTATTTCAACATAATTGGTTTCTGTTATAGTTCCATGCATTTTATTTTATTCATTTAAAAACATTATTCTGAGAAGGGGTCTATGGGTTTCACCATATTGACAAAGGAATCTAAGAAGAAAAAGAAATCATTAAGAATCTCTGAAAAGAATAACTCCTTAAAAGAACTGGTTTCTCCTGGCAGCATAAGGACAGCTTAATTTCGGGGATAGGATTTTGACAGGAAGGGTTATGATGGAGAACAAAAAGACAATTGGGCAGGCCCAGTGGCAAGGTACCAGCAGTATAATTTACTGGCTGGGGCAGCTTAGGTATGGAACAGGGTATGTATGTGTGTGTGTGTGTGTGTGTTGAGAATGAGAAAATTAGACTATTGGGTTAATCTGCCTTTACAGTCAGATATAGGGCAAAGAGAGGAGAGCTTTAGTACAAAGAAGAGAGGAAAGAAAATCTGCGAAGAGAGAGATTAGTCTGTGGGTGATTCCAAAAGGGTTAGCTGAGTCCAGTGAACATCCTGGTCAATGCAGAGTGGAGGAATAGTTTGAAGGTTTTTGAAAGGCATTACTCAGTCCCCATCTTCCACTTCAGGAATAGCGGGAGGGGCTAGGGTGAGGAATGAGGAAGGGGTGGGAGATAAGAGCACCCTGTGGGCCCTTCATGATAGAAACAAAAGCTTCCATGAGAATGAGAAATAATAGTGTGGTGACTAGGGCCACAGAATAGATTTATTACAGTGAGACTGAGGGGCACTTTTAATGTGGATTTGGTTGAATCCATTGTGGCCCTCAAAGACAAGCTTTTTCAGTTAGGGACAAACTTCCTCTTTTCCTTTGGGGGGTGAATTTGGTTTTTGGAAATGAGCTCTAAGTCATTTAGAACTGAGTCTTGGTACCACAATAAATAAACTGGGGGATGCCATTTGTGGATAAATGCAAAATGAGAAGGGGAAAATAGAATGATCCATTCGACCACCTCCTGGACATTCTTATCTTGAACAATTTCTTAGGTTTTAGATACGGAGCAGGAAAGGACTTCAGAGGCCATCTCCTCCAACCCCCTCATTTTGCAGATGAGGAAACTGAGGCCCAAGGAAGTTAAGTGACTTGTTCACAAATGGCAGATCCCTTGACTCTGTAGAATGTAAGCTCCATGAGAGCAAGAACTGTTTTATTTTTGTCATTGTATCCCCAGCAACTAGTATGGACCTGTCAATATCAGGTGCACTTTGATCCATTGATCCACAGCCTTTACTCTTTCCAGTATTCGACACGTGTCCTGAGTCTTGGTGTGCCTGTTAAACAATAAATTGCATGATTTCACAGTCATGCCTCTCTCCTTGCCACAAGTCGATGTGACATCATCAGCTGGGGTCTTCAGACTCAATTCCTGCCGAAACTCTAAGTTTAATGATTGATTGGAGAAGGCCCTTGAATGTAATGAGAGAAATCTAGGCCATCGAACTCTTTTTGTTGTTTTCTGGGTCAATGGGCACCTGTAGACCTGACTTTTTTTTTCCCCACAAGAGTTGCTAATGCAGCTTGGGAACTGCTGGGCACTTCTCCTGATTATAAGGAGTTCATCAATAAGAAGTGGTAAATGTGGATCGTCTCAGCCCTCAGCTTATGGTTCCTTTCTGGAGCCTCTGTTGTCATTAGAGATAAGCACAGCAGGCAGAAGTCACAGTTCCTTTCAGCACCTGGGTTTTGCAGAATGTCTGAGGCTTCAGTCCTGCTGGTGTGGGACACGTTTCCCGTTCCTTCTATTTCTACATTCTGGTGGAGGAGGGTGCCTTCCATCCAGAATAAAGGGCTTTTTTCTCCTTTGAGTGTCATGGGATCATCATGGGCTCCAAAGTACAGAGAACTCCTTTCCATCTGGGCTCCTCCTCACACAGACCAAGTTACTGATAATTTGACTTTGAATTTTAAAAAACCAGTCACACACACAAGTGGGACCAGGCTTATTAAAGGGCTTCTTATAATGAGAGTTAATACTGTCTGTCCAAAAGAATCCTGTTTGATAAGTTGAGAGAGAGAGAGAGTGAGAGAGAGAGAGAGAGACTCTGTGTATGTGTGTGTGTGTGTGTGTGTGTGTGTGTGTAATAAGCCAGGAGCTGCCCTCAGCAAAGATCCCAAACTCCAATTAATTTAGAGGTTTTGCAGAAATTAGTAGACTTTTATGCAGAGACGGCTGCTTCAGTACACATTGATTAAGGGGATTTACAAAGAGTTTTAGGACAGTCTCTTGCATCAGTTTGCAGACTTTCAGTTCTGAAAGAAATGCCTGTGTGCTGCTGAACTCTAGGTATAGGGAAAGACTCAGGGCTGTGGGTGCTTTATTCCCACCATTGCTCCTCCTCTTCACCCCCTCTGTGGAATGGGAGGGGTTTTGGACTTGGAGTCAGAAGACTTGAAATTACTGTGGCTGTGACCATGAGTCAGTCAGACTTTCTAGACTTGGTTTCCTCATTTTTATCATTAAAAAAATTTTTTGTTGCAATGCGTTGCTCCCATGTCACTGACATTACCTAAGGCATTCTTCTCAAATACCTATCCCTTAAAAATCTAAAATAAAAAAAAGATAAAAAAAATAAAATTCAGCAAGACTTAACCACACATCAACCAAGCCCCAAATCACCTCTTCAAGTTTCACAGCCACAGTCCCCGACCTCTGTGAAGAAGGGAGGGAGGAGCTTCTGTTCTCCCTTCTTTGGTTTCAACCGTGGTCTTTATGATTTGATGGATTTCAGTTTCAATTACTCTTTGTTGTGACTCTCCTCTACATCTCCCTGATGGATCATCTAGTCTTGAATGAATAGGTCTTGAGATGGAGAGCTTGTGACTTTGGGAGGCAGCCTGTTTTTGCTATTTAGATTGTTGTAGTCATTGTATCTATTATTTTCCTGGTTCTATTTATTTCACTTTGCATCCATTCATATAAATCTCCCTTTGATTCTTTGTATTCATCGTTTCTTATAGATCAGTAATCCACACAATTCATGTATGAAGACATTAAAATGTAGTTTTGCATCTTTGAAATCAGACTAATCATTATATTACTTATCTCACAGTATTGTTATGGGGAAAGTATTTTGTAAACCTTAAAATATATATGTTTATATATTTATGTATATTCATGTTACATATATTTACATATATAAAAGGTTAAGAATCCCTAAAATAGAGGAAATCCAAGATTGCTTCCAGCTCTAAAATTCAGTAAACCATAGAATTTTAAGGAGTCCCTGAAGCCCTCTCTCATCAGTCTTCATCCTCTGTGACATTCCTGAAAGCATCATCACCCAATATCTGCATGCATGGATCTTGTGATACAAAGTTCACAACTTGAGGAGGCAGCCCATTCTACTTTTTAATAGGCCCATTGTTTTTTTTTTAATACTTTATTTTTTTTTTTGCTTTTTTGGAAGGCAATTGGGGTTAAGTGACTTGCCCAAGGTCACATGGCTAGTAAGTGTTAAGTGTCTGAAGCTGGATTTGCATTCAGGTCCTCCTGACTCTATTCACTGTATCACCTAGCTGCACCTCTAGACTTCTTTTCATGCAGCCTAGCATTGCATTAACTTTTTTATATGCCATGTCCCACTGTTGACCTATTGGGCTTTGATTCAACTATGAACCCCATGTTGTTGTTGAGTTGTTTTAGTCATGTCTGACTCATCGTGACCCCATTTGGGGTTTTCTTGGCAAAGACACTGGAGTAGTTTTCCATTTCCTTCTCTAGCTCCTTTTAGAGATGAGGAACTGAGGCAAATAGGATTAAGTGACTTGCCCAGGGTCACACAGTAAGTATTTGAGACTGGGTTTGAACTCACAAAAATGAGTCTTCTTGATTTTCCAGCCCTGTTCACTGTGCTATCTATCCCAGGTGCCCTTAAAAGCTACGGATGGCTAATAGATGTTCAGTTGTTTTTTAGTTACATCTGACTCTTTGTGACCCTATTAGGGGTTATCTTGACAAAGATGCTCCAGCTCCTTTTACATATGAGGAAAGAGAAGCAAACAGGGTTAAGTTACTTTCCCAGGATCATACAACCAGTAAGTATCTGAAGTCAGATTTGAATTCACAAAGATGAGTCTTCCTGACTCCAGGCCTGGCACTTTATCCCATCTTTATGCCATCCCACTTTATGCCATCCCACTTTATGCCATCAAGTAGAGCATTTCTTTTTACTCATGAGAAATGTATTGGAACCCATAGCTATATGACCCATGTGCAATACACTTGACCTCCCTGGGACTCAGCTTCCCCATGTTTAAAATGGGAATCACGATGTTGACACTTGTTATGTGGAAAGCACTTTGTAAACTTTAAAGGACTGTTTTGATGTGAGCTGTTTTTCCCTACAATTCTTCCCACTGTTTTTCATTTCACATCTTTTAGAAGGTACGGGAATCTGGAGTAGGTGAGTGAGGAGTGAGAAGCCATTTTTTTTTATTCAAGGCTTTGGCCCCATGTTAAATGAAATGTACTGGTCAGAGTCCTGGCCAACAGTCTTGGGCCAAGTACCCAAAGGCATTTGCTTCTCCAAACACATGTAAGTCCTTTTCTGACACTACCTTTTAGACATCTCGAATTAGATGTCCAATAGATATAATAAACTCTTAAACTCAAACTCTAAACTTTCTAATTGAATTTCAGACATCTTGAACTGGGACTCTAATAGACACCTTAACTATAACATGTTCACAGCAGAACTCATTATCTTTCTCCCTAACTCCTCCCCTCTCTCCCAACTCCTATCTTCCCTATTACTGTGGAGAGGGCAACACCATCCTCCAGTCCAGCAGGCTTACAGCCTAGGAGTCATCCTAGACCCCTCACTATCTTTCACACCCCTTCCCACCAATATCCAATTTGTTGCCAAAGCCTAACAATTTCACTTTTGCAGCATTTCTCAAATAAGCCCCTCTTCACTGACTCTGCCCCCACTCTAGTGCAGGCCTTCATCACCTCATGCCTGGACTATTATAATAGTCTCTTGGTGGGCCTGCCTGTATCAAGTATCTCCATACTCCAATCCATCCTCCACTCAGTCACTAAAGTGATTTTCCTAAAATACAGGTCTCATCATATGACCCCTCTGTTCAATAAACTCCAGTAGCTCCCTATTGCCTCCAGGATCAAATACAAAATACTTTGTTTGCCATTCAAAGCCTTTTATAGTTGGTGGAGTTGTTAAATGGCCCAACCATTCTGGAGAGCAATTTGGAACTATGCCCAAAGAACTATAAAACTGTGAATACCCTTTGATCCAGCAATACCACTGCTAGGTCTGTATCCCAAAGAGATAAAGAAAGTGGGAAAAGAACCTATTTGTAAAAAAAAAAAATATAGTAGTTCTTTTTGTAGTGGCAAAGAATTCAAAATCTAGGGGGATGCCCATCAATTGGGGCATGGCTGAACAAGTTGTGATAAATGAATGTAATGGAATATTATGGTGGTATAAGAAATGACAAGTAGCTGGATTTAAACAAAAACCTGTAAAGACTTACATGAACTGATGTTGAGCGAAGTGATCAGAACCAGAAGAACACTGTATACAGAAACAACAATATTGCACAATGAAGAACTGTGTGTCATTTAGCTGTTCTCAGCAATACAATGATCTAAGACAATTCCAGCAGACTCATGATGAAAAATGTTACCTGCCTCCAGAGAAAGAACTGATGTTGTCTGAATACAGACTGAAACATACTATTTCACCCCTTTCTCTCTCTCTCTCTCTCTCTCTCTCTCTCTCTCTCTCTCTCTCTCTCTCTCCCCCTCCCCTTCCTTTGCTTCCTTTCTCATATAACCTTTATCAGATTGCTTACCATCTCGGGGAATGGGAAGGGGAGGGAGTGAGGGAGGCATTAAGTATGTAACTCAAAACTTAAAAAAAAATACACAACAAATGTTAAAAATTGTTTTTACAGGTCATTTGGACAAAAATAAAATATTATGTGAAAAAAGCCTTTCATAACTTAGCCTCCTTCTATTTTTCTAGTCTTGTTACACCTTATTCCCCAGTATTACTCTGATCCATTGACACTGGCCTCATTGCTATTCCACAAACAAGACATTCCACCTCTCTGCTCCAGGCATTTTCTCTGTCTGTTTCCCATGCTGGAAAAGATCTCCCTTCTCTGCTCTCACTACTAACCTCCTTGGCTTCCTTTAAGTTCCAGCAAAAATCATACCTTCCACAGGGAGTCTTCCCCAGTCCCTCTCAAATCTGATGCTTTCCTTCCATTAATTATTTCCTATTTATCCTGTATATAGCTTGCTACGTATACATGTTTATATATTGTTTCCCTGGTGGATCACAAGCTCCTTGAAGGCAGGGGTTATCTTTTGCCTCTTTTTACACCCCCAGCTCTTACCACAGTTCCTGGCACATAAATGTTTACTGATTGATAGATTGAAGACACCCGGTCTTAAGTGGACTGTTTGGTTTAAGACAAAAGCAGTAGCAGGCCCATCATCACCTACATTCCTTAGAATGGGACATCCAAGCAATTTAACCTACAGGATTTAAGGGTGAGGAAGAACCTTAGAAATCATCTAGTCTGTCCCCATTATTTATTTATTTTGCCTTTTTGGAGGGCACTTGGGGTTAAGTAACTTGCCCAAGGTTATCCAGCTAGTGTGTGTGTGTGTGTGTGTGTGTGTGTGTGTGTGTGTGTGTGTGTGTTAAGTGTCTGAGGCCAGAACCGAACTTGGGTTCTCTTGACTCTGGGGCTGGCACTTTACTCACTGCGCCACCTAGCCGCCCCATCCCCATTATTTTATGGATGAAGTAATTGAGTCCCAGATAGCTTGAGTGAATGACCCAAGATCAAGTAGGTTATAAGCGGCAGGGTAGGATTCAAATTCTGGTCCCCTGATTCTGAATTCCGAGTTCTTTGCATTCCTACATGCTTTCTAGTGAATATTCAGGAACATGAAACAGCAAGTACATTTCTTCTTGTTCCCTAATAGATCCTTTGCTTTCTTTTGTACATACAAATATAAATACAGTCAGATTCTTGAAAACAATGTATTTGTTCTTCTGGGGCAATTGATAAGGAATGACTGGTGAAAATTCATTGCCTGATTCAAAGGCATTAAGATGGGAAGTGTTTTGGTATATAGGAAAAAGGACCTGCAAGATCAAGGTTCAGATCCTGGCTTTGCCGCTCACCAGCTCTACACTTGAACTCGCTGATTTTATCATCTGTAAAATGGGAGAATCAAAATAGCACCAGGACTGCCCACTTCACATTGTTGTTTGTGAGGCTCAAATAATGTAATATATGTAAGTTTTAAAGTGTTACAAAAATATGAGTTTATAACTTGATATAAAATCTTCCTGTTTCATAGTTTTTAGAAATCACTTCCTTAGCATAAAGGCTGGGAAGCAGTACATGAAATCTTTATCTTAAACATTTTGTTCATCGATCTAAATTTTAAAAATAATTTTTGTTAGGATTTAAGTATACAATTTGTCAACTTTACCTAAAAATAAAGCCCACTTTAGTTTCTGAAATCCTTTCCCTGTCCCCACCCCCTTTCACATTTCTAAAAATGACTTTTATAGCTACTTAGTCTTATGTATTAAGTATACATTATGCTTCTATATGAGCCTAGGTCTGCCTTCTGGGCTCCAATGGAAAACCAAACAAAAAACAACTTGTTTGTGATGGAACTTTAGAAGGCAGGTTTGGTCCCTGCAGCTGCCTATGAGGCCTTGGCCCTCTCTAGGGATATTACATTATCTCTGTCTTTATGCAAGAGGGAAGCCACTGGGTGGAGATTATCTCACCATTCCTCAGATGCTCTGTCCAACAGAAGTCCTAAGAGCCTTGCATAAGCTTCCTTGAGTGCCAAGGAGTCTTTAAGACACAAATGTTTCCTGGGAGCCCTCAGGTAGAACTTGAGATCCCAAAGCCTATTTCCATTTGTAAAAAAAAAAATGAAGAAGTATGGACATATCCACCCTAATTCCCTTATAATATTATATAGTCTCCTGATTTTATTTGCCAACATAGCCTGGGACTAAGAAGTGATAAAATGAGTCATCCACATTGCTTTTAGTGTCTGAAAATAGAATTTTTTTTTTTACTTTGATGAAGGACATTAGGCATTAGAAGGCTATCCCTTGTTGTTCAAGTCTATCTATTCCCATCCTCAGGATGTTTTTTCTTGGGATGCCTACCGGTTCTATTCCTCAGAACTATTATTATTATTTTTGTGTACTAAATATTTTTGCTAGTAGGGGTGCACAATCAGAACATTTTGGAGACCCTGGGCCACCCTCTAAGACTATAAATTGCAAAGAAGGTGAGACTGAGAATATTTAGTTGAAATAACCATTCATGGGACCCAAATGTGAATGACTTGAGAGGGCATTACCAGGAGTCATTTTCCAGGATCACACTGAAGTGGCAACAGTACCTCTTTATTTTTTTTTCAAATGCCAGAAGATTTGGATTCATACTCTAGCTTTGCCACTTACTGGCTTTGTGATTTCAGCAAGTTGCTTAAACACTCGGATCCTCGGTTTACTCATCTGTTAAATGATGGGTTGCGTTAGATGATCTTTAAAGTCCCTTTGAATTCTCACCCTATGATCTTATGATCTTTGTTCAATGGAAAGGGGCAGGGAAGAGACAATCTCAAACCCCTCTTGCTTCCTCTGGGGTGGCATCAAATAACTGGGTGTTCGTTTTATGTTCTATTTTGTGTCATTTCTATTTGAATCACACTTGGAAAATGGAAGTAAGCCTGAGCTGAGTAATGGGAGCCTTTTATGGCAAAATCTGATTTTTTTGCCTGTTTAAATTACAATACTGAATAATTATGTATGGGTAAAAACTGTCAAAAGTATTCTTAAATAGTACCTTGGCAGCGTGCTCAAATTAGTTTTCATTACGACCTATTTGTAAATCATTTGAACCAAATATCTCAGCCTGTAAATGTAAATGTGTTTTTGTTTTTGCTCTGGAGGTTAGGTCAGCAAAAGTCTGCAACAAATATGATTGCTCGGGTGGAGGTGACATGATTTACTTAAATCAGGCAATTTCCCCATTAAAGCATTGAAGCCTCAGCTCGTAAAGACACTCTTTAGCAGATGAACTAAAACGTAGCGCAGCATTTGTCATATTCAGTGATTTGAAAGGAAAGAACAATTATAAAAATGAATGTAATTCTCTGTTGAAGGAAAAAAACCCAGTTTTTGCAGCAGGGGGTGGTTAATTTTCAATAGAATTTTTTTAAAAAAAGGATTTTTGCAGCAATTCTGCTGCCATATAAACGTCCCACAATTAAAATATAAAAATGTGCTGGTTCTAGGGCTGGTGTTAGACAGCTGTAGAAATCAAGTCATTTTCGAAGGGTGAAGTATTTTTTCCCTCTTCTTGCAGCATTCATAATGATTTTTTTCCAAAGGAAAAGCCCCATTATTATAAACCGAATTCCCCCTTCCCCCCTTTACTGTGCTGCTTTCAATTAGCAGGGATTATTAAAATGGCAACATTTTAAACTGCTAGCTGAAGCCGCTTTTGGGTGAGGGAGGGGGAGGTTTCCTGCTCTGAGCCGGAGGCGTCACAATAAAAACTGATTGATTAGCAAAGAATGTAGTTACAGTAACTGATGCCTGGTGTCATTTTATATGCATTTCATGGGCTGGAATTGACGGCCCCGAAAATTTAGCTATTCAGCAGGAAACTTAACCTTTGCCTCATCGCTCTGCAGCACCTTCCTTGGACAGGAGAAGGCTTTGAACTCTCAATAATCTGTGCTTTAGGGTGTTTCTTCTTTCTACCATCCTCTTAACATCACAGCAACTGTACCCAGCATTTATTTAGGGTTTTGGGATTCGCCAAGCACTTCAAGCATATTAACTATTTGAACCTTAAAATCTTATGAAGTAGGTACAAGCATTACCCCCATTTTACAAATAAGGAAACCGATGCTAGGTAGGAGGGGTTAAATTACTTTTCCAAGACCACACAGGGAATGTTGGAGGCGGTGTGCTACAGTACTCGCACTGGAGTCCAAGGTTCAGTCGTTTTTCAGTCATGTCTGACTCTTTGTGACCCCCTTTGGGGTTTTCTTGGCAAAGATCCTGGAGTGGTTTATTTCCTTCCCTGACTCATGTGGCAGATGAGAAAACTGAGGCAAACAAGTGACTTGCTCAGGGTCATACAGCTAGTGTCTGAAGTCAGATGTGAACTGAGAAAGATGAGTCTACCATCTAACTGCCCCAAGGTTGAGGAACTGGGTTCAAATTCTGGTGCTATTCACTACCTATGTGACTTGGATCAAGTTACTTGATCCTCTCCAAGCCTCAGTTTTTTTCTGTAAAAGGAGTAGACTGGTTTCTGAGCTCCCTTCCAATGTTAGATTCACAGTCCCTCTGAGTTCCAATCTGACTTACTCTAAGGTCAGCTCTTTATTCAGGATAGCATCACACTGCTTCTGGAATACTCCAGAACCTTGTAGAATCATATAGACCTGAAGGCAGATGGAATTGAGGGGCCATCCAGTCCATAGTAAAGGAGGAACTCCAGCCTTTGTGGAAAGAATAAGAGGAAACACTTTATGAAGCCAGCCTCCACAGAGAATTTGTACAGCTGTTCATATGGCATCTGAATCCTGGTTCTGCCCCCTATTAGGAATGTGGCCTTGGCAAATCACATAAACTTTCTGGGCCTCAGTTTCCTCCTTTCTGTCTGTCCTCTGAGGGACCTTTTGGCTCTGTATCTGTGATCCTACATGTGAGAAGGCAGTTGCGAAACCCACCTGAGTGAGTGATCTGATGAAAGCTAGTGGGGGAATTGAAACACAAATGGATTCTTATCATGGAGCCCTTTTACAGACGTGGAGGAAAATCAAGACTAATAGAAGACCAGGAGTTGGTCATCTGTTATGGTGTGGTGCTTGTGAGAGGCAGTGTGTCATAAAGGAGAGTTCTGGGTTAGGATTGCAGAAACCTGGGCTCTACTTCTGGCTCTAGTGATTCTCAACCGTGTGACGGTGGCCAATCACTCTATAAGTTATGAACCTCAGTTTCTCTGTTCGTCAGATGAAAATACCCTAATGGGAATGAATTCAAATGAGAAATATTCAAAGATAAATTTTGATTAAACACTAATATTTAGGGTTGGCTGAATTATGATGGGAATCATCATATATCTCAGTGTATGTCACTGTGGCGATACCTAGAACTTCCTTGTCCTGCCTAGGATTGTCTTGAGGATCAAATGAGATATGTGACTGAAAAGATATTGTAAAGTACCACACAAAGTAAGATTATTTTTAATAATTGTTGCTCAAATTTATATTGCGCTTTAAGGTTTACATATTATCTCTTTTGATTAGTGAGATTATATTAGACACTTCATAGTAGTGCTAAAGATCTGCATTATTGACCTAAAGTCACCACTCAGCACTTCAGCTTTGGGTTCTTACTGGAGTCTATAGCACAGCCTCAAGAAACTAGGTAAAGATTGTCTTGAGGTGGAAGGGTGTGTGGTTTTGGACCAAGCGATAGGGTCTCTTTTGCTGTCAGAGGGCCTGGATTGAATTATGAGTGAGATTCGGGGAGAAGGGTGTATTGAGAGAGTGCTAGACTGGACCAACTCAAAATAAATCTTGTCAGACTAATTTGATTTGAAGGTGTGTTTTTTTTTTTTGATGGAGTAATGAAGTTAACGGGTGAAGTTGGATCAGTTGATATAATTTATCTTGATCTTCCGTTTGATAGAGAACCCCATAAGAAAGCTATTGAGCAAAGTCAGAGGCTTGGGTGTCAATCTTGAAGTGGTGAGATGGATTGGAAATAAATTAAGTGGAAGGAGACAAAAGGGATTTTCCAAGATGAATCAGGCTCTCCTTGGTAGAAAGTGACAAGTGACCAATGCAGAGGTTTGAGACTGGATGAGAGAAAAGCTGACTGTTACTAGTGACACATGGCCCAGAAGATAGGTGATAAACAAATCATTGCCAGAAGAGAGCAGGAATGGGGGAGGGCCATGAGGGAGGAGGAGGCCTCATCACTCAGGGTGTTGATGTCTTTTGTTTCCAGGGGTTGAGCAATTTCTCCAGCCTCAATGTATACAAAGTACGTGTGCCTGGTATGTCTCCCAAAAAGCTTAGCTGACAGATCAACCCAAAGTACTCAAATTATTCATTTGAGGATATTACTTAACAAATATTCCAAAACCCAACAAAACTAGGAAGCTTATAGACAAAGTTGGACAGTTTGTAGTAGAGTTCTAAAGCCTATCCTAGGCCAAAGAAAAAGAGTGACTGTCTCCAAAGAGTAAGCATGGATTCACCTAGGGAGCTTCTCATTTCTTTTCCTACAGGTTAGAAAACTGATCTCTTTGAAAATGAAGGGTCTCTACACTCTGCTGGCGTGGGAAAAGCATGACCTGATGGTGATGTAGAGGGATTAAAGAAATCCCAGAGAATACTCTTGATGGGAATGCAAATCAGAAAATTCAAGAACAAATGTTGATTAAACAATTTTAATGTTTGGGGATAGATTATGATAGGAAATCATTGTGATGAGGGATGACAATAGGTTCAGCAGGAACTCTGATCTTTCCCAAGCACCCCATCAATTGTATATCCCTGTTCAAGAACTGTATTATTTTCGAATATGCTTTAAGATGATGAAGCTTCTTAAAAAAGGCATGAATGGCCTCTTCGAAAAAACAGATTTTGAATGATCGGGAGCCTTGCAAAAGAGGTTTGTCTCATCGTGTAACTATTTACCACAATGAAATGGTGAAATCCTGAAATGTGCCTCTCTTGAAAAAGGTACATCTCACACTTATTACATATGTCTAGAGAAGAGATGACCAGATTCCCAAACAGGGTATTGTTTATTGCAACATTCCTGTGGCTTCCCAGACCCAGAACCTCTCCGTACCAGGGACTGCCTGAACTTCCCAGCCAACAGTTACCATACCTTATCTCTGAATCTTGAGTAAAATTTCCTCTATCTCTCAGGTTATGACACATAATCTTTCTCACCTCTAACTCCCCAAAGCACTTTTTACTCTTCCTGTGGCACATTTTACAATCTGTTTCATATTAGTTGCTGAGATTTATTGGGCTGTATAGGTGGGGTCTCATGCCCCTCATTAGACTACAAGCTCCTTGAGGGCAAGGACTGGGTCTCATTAATATCTATATTCCTTCCCCCTCCCCCAGCATCTAACACAGAAACTTGCATACAACAAATGTTCCACATTTTATTTTCTGTTTTAATTTATTGAATCTATTTTTGGAGATCAGAAGACTTACTGGAAGGAAATTCTTGCCAGGTCAAAGAACCGAAGCATCCTTTTCTCCACTAGCCTCTTGTTTCGTACTCATTAACATTAACTATCTCAGCCCTTTTAAAAAGACATCAAAGTATCACAGGAGGTAAGATTGAACTCTAAGTTAATCTAATTGCATTAGAGGTCTTCAACAGATGCAAGTGCTCACTGAAATCAACCCAACCTGGTACATTTCCCTTTCAGCCAGTAAGGGGAGGTAGTTTTTCCTCTATCCCCTCCTTAAACCTGAAAAGCTGGATTTTTTTCTCCCTATTTTAACCTGCTGACCCACCCCCACTTTCTTCCCCTCAACCAGTCAGGTTGGGTGTTAGTGAAATGGCAAGAGAGAGTGGGGCAGGTAGAGTGGTCCATCCAATGGTAATGTGGACCATGGCTATTCCCAGATATTACTCAAGAAACACAAACAAGAGGCATTTATTACCTCCAAAGTAGTGTTTGCTATATAGTGCTGAATAGAGAGGTGAGGTATTGCTGCTGTTATCTTTTGAACTAACTGCTATTGCGTGTTCCATGACCAGCCCTGGCAGGGGTTTTGTTCCCATGAATGAATGGGCTATAAATCTGTCTGAGTTGACACTAGCAGCCGTGCTAGAGAGTGTAAAGGGAAAATTTGCAGGAGAATCTTGTGGTCTTTGCTTGCCTGGAAAATGAGTTCAATAAAATGGAGGTGATCAGTGCTTATTTATAGGGCAAGCTGATACATCCAGCATGGGCTGTCAGAGTTTACTTAGTGTTTCCTCATTTATGCTTGCTCTGTATAGCAAAACATGGTATTGTAAAGATCTTATAATGCTGTTAGGTTGTTCCAGTCACCATTGTATGAAAGAGCAAAAGCAAAATAAAAGGGAAAAAAGGAATCGAGAGGCACAGATAAAGGGAGTATTTCATGATTTGGCTAGACCCCTTTCAGAAGCCTCCAGAGGGGGCTGATTAGGGAGGTTTTATATTGATGATTTGGGGAACCAAAAAAGAAGAAGAAGAAAAAAAAAGGCCAGAAAGATTCCTTTATTTAAATGCTATTTTTTGGAGGGTGAGTGACAGGAAATGGGATAAAATTAATTGCCATTTTCCAGGCCTATGAAAACAATAAATTCCAACAACCATAAATTTAGAACTGGGTTAAGTACTGAAAACAATTTATTGCTAATTTTTCCCCTTAATTGCATTCCCAAGAAGAAGGTTTGGTGCTTACTGGTGGAATTATTATATAAAAATTATACATTAGAAAGCACAACCAACTGTAAATCAGAAGCCTACCTGAGACAGGGTCAGAGTTCCTTGCAATTCATTCTTCCACCATGGCGACAGTCTCCACTGAGGCTCTGAGCACATGAAGGGCCAGGGAGAAGGCACCCCATGGTCACCCTCTTCCATTCCCTGGGAATCTGCAATCACTTGAGCAAGAAGTCTCACTTTCTTAAAGTGAAAGTATGATTCATATTTTGAAAACAGAGATCCAGGGAGAGAAGATAATGGAATCATCACCAAATTGATCACATTGTCCAATTTAATTTAAATTTAGAGGCTTTTGATTGTTTCCAGATAACTCAACTTCAAACCATTCAATGGCCTTACCTTGTTGGAGAGGAAAGTGCAAGTAGTAGATATTAGTTTTGTTGTTCAGTCATGTCTAGCTTTGTGTAATATCATTTGGGGTTTTCTTGGCAAGGACACTGGAATGGTTTGCCATTTCTTTCTCTGTTCATTTTACAAATTAGGAAACTGAGGCAAACAGGGCTAAGTGACTTTTCCAGGGTCACACAGCTAGTAAGTGTCTGAAGCCAGATTTGAACTCAAGAAGATGAGTCTTCCTGACTCCAGATCTGTTGCTCTATGCATTATGGCACCACCTAGTTGTCCAGCAGATACAACTAGGTTGGGTTATTTTTAGAATATTTCTATCCAGATTAGAATAGAGTTCTTAGGACCCTTTCAATTATTGATAGGTTTTTCTGTTGCATTTTCCTATTGCAGTTGGATACTTCATAAAGTTTAAGCAGTAGAGCTAGGGATTCCTGATTGTCTCTGATGTAAAAGGACCTGCTCCCAATAAAGGGTGGGTGAATGGGTGGGAGTGGCAGGAGGTTGTAATGTTGGGGATTGATTGAATAAATTGACTCCCACCCTTACATGTCCAGAGACTAAAAGGATATGCTGTAACCTCGGCCAGAGTAGTCACCTATATTATCTTGGGCTATCAGGATGTGATTTGTTATTCCAGATGCTTTTCTGCAGAGGAAACACAGACTTCTGTTGAGAGGACCAAAGGTTTCTTCCCTGTATCAATCTGTCCTCATTACTGGAGGCCATAGTCGAACAGAGCAGGGCTGGGCTCAGCAGAAGGGCTACCTGAGTTTGTCTGATGGGCACTCGGCTTCCTTTGTGTTCCCTGACCTCCAGCGAACACTTACAAATGACAAACAAGTTCATTGACTATTATTTTGAAGAGGGCGCACAATTCTGTCCCCAAATCCCTAGCTTTGTAAGAATTACCAAGCCTCCATCTGTAGGGTCAGCAGAGTTGAGACTACTTACAAGGCTTTCTGTTCTTGAGCGTTTGAAGTCTGACTCTTTTAAGGGAACTAGAAGTTCACTTAGCTAGCATCCTCAACAGGCCCCAGTAAAATGGAAGGAAAATGACCATCTAGTAGGGAAAGCTTTCTGTGAGACAAGCTGTTAGCAATTGAGGATTTAGGTAAGGGGTGGGGAATCTGCGGCCTTGAGGCCAAATGTGGTCCCCACCCCTGATTTAGGCTCTTCTTTTTCCTGTTAAGATACCTATGGACTCAGGTTAAGACCCTCCATGGAATGTTCACATATTCTTTGGGTAATCAGTATGGAACAATGGAAAGAACATTAGCCTGGGAGTTGGAATATCTAGGGTCTAGTCCTGGGCTGAGCTGACTTTGGACAAAACACTTCATCTCTGAGTTTCAACTTTCTGTATCCGTGAAATGGGAATAATGAATACTTCTTTGCTTACCTAATAAATAGATGGTTGTGTAAAGGACTTTATAACCAGTAGGCACTGATTCTAATTTTTTGAGAGGTTCAGGGAACATTCTGCAAAATGGATCTAAAACTTACAGTTTTACAGAATTATATTAGGTCACTGAGTGGTTTAGTGGTAACTCCTCCAACCAGATTCTGATTCTAAGGCCAGTCTTCTGTCCCCTCTGTCACACTGCTTCTCCCAGAAAAATAAAGTCTATTTTAAAATGTGTTACAGTAGTTCAAAGGAAGGTGCCATTGCTTTTGCTTGATCTGGTGAGGTAGGACTTCATGGAAGAACTGTCATTTGAATGAGGCTCAAAGGATAGGTAGGATTTTGATAGGTGGTTTCTATATCAGTCCAATGGGATCTTCTTGGGAAAGATTAATACTCACTTTAAACAAATTCAATTTATGCATTTTAAAGCATTTTTTGAGAAGGCAAAGGAAACCCCCCCCCCCAATTCCAATACCCGTTGTATATAATATATAAATATACTTGTGGTAAGAGACTAAACCAATGCACTTCAAAAAATGTTCACTTTCTATTGAATAAACCCTCTGGATTTTGTTAGGGAGACATATTTGGAAGAAAGTATTATATTAGGTCTTTTTATTCCCTATTCAACAATACCCCTTATAATTTGGGAGAAAACCAAAGACCTGTCCCTTACAGTCTTTGCATTTCTCTTTTCTTGCCACCAAGTTCTCTCTTTATACTGCTGGTGTGTGTGTGTGTGTGTGTGTGTGTGTGTGTGTGTGTGTGTGTGCGCGCGCGCGCTTGGTTGGTTTGTTCTGATTTTGGGCATGTTCTGATTGGCTCAGTGGTAGGCTGCTAATGATCATTAACATCCTAACAGAGAGTGTTGGTGAGGTGAACAGAGAATGTTGGTGAGGTGATAACGCAATTAACATCTCCCTCTTTGATGAAGAACACTGAAGAAGCTAGTTGAATTTTTGGAATTTGAGGATTTTGAGAATTTGAGAATCAGGGGTGAAAACCAGATGATTGCAATATACTGGGTTGTGTTTTGATATTGCACCCCAGTGCCCATAGGGAGGCCACTCTGGAGGCCCCCATACTGACAAGACCCAACAATAGCCATCAGATGCCTCTATTATTTCTTTCAGTGCAACTATAGTCATTCTGCCTTCTTTATTTTTAGTGAATTGGGGGTAGCTAATGTTACCTTAACAACTCCAGTGATGTTTCAGGAAATTTATTTAAAATTCAATTTGTACATCGTGACTTTAAGCACTACTTTTGGGGGAAGTGAGTTTTGCATTATGCCATATCTGTTTGGGATTATGGACACAGAGGGAATATGTATAATTTTTATGCACTATGTTTATTGGCACATTTGTGTTAATAGCCAATAAGATGATATTGCCATCTTAATGTGGTGCAAGACTCTGTGACTCTGTGTCTAATGAGAGGGGGCCTCTGTTCTTATGGATATGGGTACCTGACAGAGAGGGAAGCAGAGAGAGAGAGAGAGAGAGAGAGAGAGAGAG
>NW_027185754.1:17485925-17487874 GCF_028583685.1 Petaurus breviceps papuanus | reverse complement strand
AGAGAGAGAGAGAGAGAGAGAGAGAGAGAGAGAGAGAGAGAAGCTGGCCCTGGGTCCAGAGAAGAAATATCGATAACATTGACAACCTAGGACCTAAATAATAGGCTGGCAGGTGGTGTACCCTTTAGGTAATAAGCCTATGGAGTTAGCTATCAAATGTAGTATGAAAATGCTCATGTGGCAAGGTATTCTCCCTTTGGATAATCATGATGGAATAGCAAACGATCCCAAATAATATTTAATTCTCAATTAACTGAAGTCATGTTCTCTTGACTTACCTTGAACGACCCTAATGATTTCAGGAACTGCTATTCCTGATGCGTTTTGCAGTCGCTTCCTTCCATCCCTAACAGATGCTGAGCTATTGGACAGTTGACCATCTCATGGTAATATAGCTCCTCATGGTGACTTGCATGTGATAATTTGTCAAGACGTACCTTTCATAATGAATTATTCATGTAAATTACACCAAGAAACACTGTAATATTAGTTATGTATATTCAGTGCAAACAACGCATTAGTGCAAATTTTGTTCATTGGAAAATTAAAAACAGGACATTTTCTGCTCAAATGGATGAGTATTGGTGATTGGGTCTTTGTGTCTTCATGAAGGCAACAAATGGAAATTTTGTGTTGCAGACTGATTTGCCAAATAATGCCATCACCTTTGCTGAATAGAGAGAATGCTGATCATCCAAGGAACCATAAGGGAACCTATCATAAGCATTTTTGTTTTTAATTTCTCAGGTTCCACCAAGACCCAATTCTTCACCAAACATAGTGCCTGAATCAAATTAGAAAGTAGAAAGGAGAAAGCAAAGGTCTCTCTGTGTCTGTGAATCAACATTTTCTTGTGTAAAAAATGAAAGTTAAGAAAGACCTTAGCTCAAATCATGATCCTGACATTTACTAGTTGTGTGGTTATAGGTAATTCCTTAAGTCTTATTTTCCTCATCTGTTAAATGGTTCCTGTGTGTGTGTGTGTATGTGTGTGTGTGGGTTGTGTGCAAAGTACTAATATCTACCTCATAGGGTTGTGAGTATCAAATGAAATAGTGTTTGTGAAGTGCTTTGCAAAATTCAAAGTGTTATATAAATGTCCAATCTGATCACCTTGACTTTGGACCCCATCATCTTATTTAATCCAAGATGCTTCTAAGTTGGCTTGTGGATTGGACACCCTTCATCAGATTGCCTTCAATGTAACTTTAAACGTGTGTGTATGTGTATGTGTGTGTGTGCTTCGATATTTCTAAAGAAAAAAATTCCAAATGGTTGTGATTTCCCTCTTTCCTCTCCTAGATCTCCCTTGTTGTGGGAACAAATCTTGACTTCTAGACTATTAGTAGTGGACAGAGAAAAGTGCTTTCACCTCCAGAAACCTGCTCCTTTGGTATCATTTTTAATGATCAAACTAAAGGAAATCTGTCTGGACCTTGTACTGAATGTTTCTGTTTTTTTTTGGAACAAACTTCTTATTCCCTTTGCTCACCTTTAAGGAGTAAGGCAGGATTGGAAGTTTCAAGTACAGAATCCATTTGTCCCAAAGCTCATCAGTATGAGGGCCCAGAGCTGAGAGCCTATGAGGTCATTAATCTCTTTCTCATTAACAGTTTCTACTAAGGGTACCCAGGGCTGTGCTAGACCTGGTACCTCCTAGGAATGTCCCAATTATACACCAATATTACTAATGGTGGAAGATGTAGAAACACAAAAATCTGATAAACCAATAAACTAAGATGAGGGATGGATTAATATGTAAAGTGGCTTTTTTTGATATGCAGATAATATGAGAGGTTTCCAGGGATAGTCAGAAGTGGAGTGAAGTGTGGGAATGTGTGAGCTAGGTAAGTAATAAAATATAGCCACCTTGCTTCCATTTTCAGATTTTACTCCTACATCATTCCAGTTTCTCTCTCTCTCTCTCTCTCTCTCTCTCTCTCTCTCTC
>NW_027185754.1:17464748-17485825 GCF_028583685.1 Petaurus breviceps papuanus | reverse complement strand
CTCTCTCTCTCTCTCTCTCTCTCTCTCTCTGTCTCTGTCTCTGTCTCTGTCTCTATATATATACACATGTATGTATAATATATATTTATATCTATATGAAATGATTACACATGAGTAGATTATATTTTCTGACTTTTGTTAAGAAGGGGTCAGGTGCCTCTTTGAGATTTCTGGGAGTTTCTTAAGAATAGAAGGGCCTGGAAGAGACTGACTGCTTTTAGAGCCTTTGTAGCCAGTCACGATCTTCTTGGGCTCTCCAAATTTTCCTCTCTTCAAAAATTTCCAATTTAATAACTGTACTTAGGTGTTTTAGACCACATAGTGTTTGCAACAACCGTTATGGCTCTATTATGATAATACAAGAAAGTTGCATTATGAAATAAATGCATTTTAAGGTTTTTCCCTGGCAACATAATGTAAAGATCATTCTGCATGTTGGCACTAAAGAATCAAAAACAGTTTAGTCAGTGGATGTGAACACTGTTTCTTGTCATCCAGTTAATGGATCTACTGTTGTTTTTGTGTTCTTTTCAGCTCTGCTTGCCGTACATCAATGAAAAATTACGGTTTTTTTCCTCAGTGCTACAACACTAGTCATCTTTATATTCAGCGTATTCCCCTTCAAATCTTCCACTGTAAAATGTCTACCATTCATGGGACCTTTTTCCTCAGTCATTTACCTGGTTTTTGGCAACTGAGGGTCAATGCTTCTTGCTTATTAATGCTCTGTATAACAAGTGCTAGCTTAGTTGCCTTAGTCATGTGAAAACCTGAGCGAATAGAAGCTTTTAGTGTATAAAGGGCAGATGGAAAATTCTGCCTTTAAAAAACCAAAACCCAAAACCCTGTTTACTGCATCCCCACAGTCAGTCATCACTCCTCCTATCATTTAAAAACAGCCCTCCCTGGCACTGTGATGAGCAGAGTACTTTTTGGTGTTCACATCCCTTAAGCTGAAACCCAGCAGCATCATTTCAGTGTGCTTCACAAAGGGATGACCCTCCTTCTTGGAAACATTAGACTCCTGACGGGGAAAATTTGCTTTCTTAGGAGTTGGTGGGGGGAGGTCCTAAGTAAAAGACCTCCTTATATTATTATCCATGTCTGGGCTGGAGGGGCTGCTCTCTTAGAATGGCGGCTCTAAGTGAAACGCATTGATGACACAAGGATCAGAGATTTTGACCAACACTTCTACTAACAATCTCTTACACTGGGCACTCCCATTCATCCAGGGGTCCAGGTTTGCAACTTTAGGCTCATTTTTAACTCCTTCCTCTTCCTCTCCCCCCAGAGCTAATAGATTCTCAAGTCATTTGACTTTCACCTCCATAATATCACTTGAAGCCATTCATTTCTATCTCCTTACATAGCTATTATTTTAGATCCATCTCTCATTATATCTTTTCCAGTAGTCTCTTGATAAATCTACCTGCCTCAAGTCTTTCCTCTCTCCAACACAGCTTCCTCAAAGCTGCAAAATTAATGCTCCTAAAGTTTGACAGTGACCATGTTCCTCCGCTGCATTGGCTCCCTATTGCATTTGGATAAAATACATTCTCCTCTGGCATTTAGAGCCTCTCGAGGTCTGGCTCCAACCTATCTTTCCAGACTGATTTCCCACATTACCCACATTTCCCACATTCTGTGTTCTAGCTAGGCTGACCTGCTTGCTATTCTCTGAACATGGCATTCTGTCTTCTGGCTCTTTGCCCCTTTCTCAGTGTCTCTGTCTCCAAACCTGGAATGCTCTCTCCCTTTACCTCAACCTCTTACAATACTTAGCTTCCTTCAAGGCTCATCTCAAGGCTTTCCTGATTCTCTAGGTATTGATGGTTCCCATTCCCCAAATACTTTGTATTCAGGATCATTGAGTCATGTAATTACAGCTAGTCAGGGAAGCCAACCCCTTCATTTTGCAGGTGAGGAGAGGGAAGCCCTAGAGTTAAGAGATTTTTCTCAAGTGGGGAATAAGTGTCAGAGGTACTTGTTGATTGATTGTAGGGGGAGTTTCCTTTCCTGGGAGTTCCCTATATTAGTGAAGTCTCATGTGAAGGTCTAGTCCCTCTCCCTATTCTATTCTGTGCCAGGTATTGTGGCTAGGTGCTAAGGACACTTATCTTAAGAATGAAACAATCAGGGTGGTGCAGTGAGTAGAGCACCGGCCCTGGAGCCAGGAGGACCTGAGTTCAAATCCAGCCTCACACACTTAACACTTACTAGCCATGTGACCTTGGGCAAGTCACAACCCCAGTTGCCCTTCCTTCCCCTATCCAAAAAACAAAACAAAACAAAAAAAGAATTAAACAACCCCCATTCTCAAGGAGCTTGTAATATAACATTGGGACCCTGGGGAATTAAATTTGCTATTGTCAAAGTATTTTGTATCTCCTTCCCCTACTCCTCAACAATCCACCACTTACCCATTCGTTAATGTGAATAACATGAAGGCCTGGGCATTAGCCTTCAGCCTCAGCTTCCATAATCTTATCCCTTTCCAAACTCCAGACTAGGCTGTCTGATTTGGGTTCTTTTTTTGTTTGTTTCTTTGTTTTGTTGTTGTTCAACTTTGAAAATCCTAGGAAGTGATAAAAATCCTAAATGGCGAATGAGCGATTACTAAGGGTAAAAGACATCGGCTTTTTGTGAATTTTCTGCATGGAATAGGACTGGAGAGATGAGAATGACTTGTTGCTCCCAAACCTTTTCCTGCTTTCGTGCCCCATCCTCTCCCTTCTCATTGGCTGTCCTGTCACACTGATGGGTATAATTCTATAAAGTAGATTGCATTCTAGAATGTGACTTTATTGAGAAGCAGTATAATGTAGTGGGAAACAAAACAAAATATCGCTTTCCCCCACACAACTTCATAGATTTAGAGTGAAGGAAGACCTGTGATCAAATGTGGCCTTCAACATATACTAATTGTGTGACATGGACAAATCATTTAATCTCTTTGAATCTCAACTTCTTCATCTGTAAAATGGGGCTAAAAATACCAATAGCCCTTTTCTCATAGGACTGTGGTAGGAATTGAATGAGATAATGTAAGTGAAGACCTCTGCAAATCTTAAAGCATTATATAAATGCCCGTTATTTTTATTTTAAAGTCATCCCAAATTGGTGATAGGATGTTGCAAGACAATAAGAATCCGTATTATATGCCCCCTTCCCCCTACCCACTTCCTTGACTTCCATGACTTTGTGTAAATGCTTTGGAAGTTACTGTGTTATTACCACCCAATTAGCTATTTGCATTTGCTTATTGGAAACTGCTCATGAACACAGAGACAGGGAGCCAACATTTATTGACCCTAGTACCAGAAGTAAAGAGGGAACTGGGATTAGTTCCCCATTTTTATAAAAACAATAGGGACAAGATGAGCTGCACTTTTGTGGAAGAGATGAAGGACCCAGATATTGTCACACATGGAAGAGGAAGAGAACAGGAGAGTTTGCTGGAACCTGGGTGTTTTGAGTCCAAAGGCAGTTACTCCAGAGGACCATTGCTGTAACCTCTGTGTCCCCCCTTTTGTTTTTGCTTAAAACAGGAAGTTTACTGCACTTTGGCTTGAGATACTGAGCTCTCAAACAACTGAGACCCAGTTGTATTCTTTGCCCTGCTAGGGGTTTGTTGGAGACAGCTTGTACTATCTGGGAGAGCTAATGGTTAAATTTTCAGGGTGAGCATTTACACCTTGGAAATTGGCAAACATTATAAGTCAGGGCTTGATTTATTGCTTTGTTGATGGTCTAGACTTAAAAAAAGTGATGGAGAAAATGTTAATGATGTAGATTCAAGTGAAAAGTATTTCCTGTGTTTTTGGAGAGACAGTTGTTAAATATTTACCAGAGTACTCTCTCAAAACTCATTGCCTTCATGTCCCCTGCTCCCTCATGACATTTTATTTTAGGTCTTGACTCTGAGACTTTCCTTGAGCTAAAACTCACTAGAATAAAAGAATTATAATTTAGATATTATTGATTTATTTGATTCTGTTATGAATCCTCCTCTTAGTAATTAGAGAACAGTTATAAAGGGCTAGGATAAAAATTAGTACAAGAGTGGGCTCCTTCTCCTCTCCTTTCCTCCCCTATCCTTCTTTCCTTTCCTCTCCTTTCCTCTCCTCTCCTCCTTTCCTCTCCTCTCCTCTTTTCCTCTCCTCTTCTCCTCTCCTGTCCTTTCCTCTTCTTCTCTCCTGTCCTCTCCTTCTCTCTCCTTCTCTCTCTCTCTCTCTCTCTCTCTCTCTCTCTCTCTCTCTCTCTCCTTCTCTCTCTCTCTTTCTCTCTCTCCTCTCTTTTCCCCACTCTCCTCTCTCCCTCCCCTCTCCTCCCTCTCTCTCTTCCCACTTAAAGGGAACTAAAAGGGTAGGGGTGAGAAACAAGGGTATCTGCTACAGAATATAGTCAAGAAAGGAACGAGAATGAGAATATTCTGTCCTGGGCACCCTCCTTAATGGGAGGTCTTGGGAGGAGTCATTCAATCACAGGGAGAGACTGCAGGGTGGAAGGTAGTTCCAGGGTGTAAATTCCAGGGTTGGCATGAGCTCCCAGGACAAAGAGTATCTGTATCATGGTAGAGAAAGTCTATACCCGAAGAACTCATGATGCCATCCTCAACCCAAGAAAGGAATTTCCTTCTTCTTTAAGAAGGCCTTAGTCTCAATAAGAGTTTTACCTAATGTGACCTTTCACCAGACTTTGAAAGCCTTTTGGATCAAAGCCTAATCCCCTTTGCTGATTTGAAAAACAGTTACTCATTTGCTCTGAGGCCTTGGTAGAAACAGACCCTAGTTAGCCACAATGTCATGGAGCCTTTCCAATGTTTCCACCTACAAAGTAGGCGATGGATAACGAAGTTGAGTAATGGTAAACCATCATGATTGGTGCTTGCTTCACCATAATAAAAGCACCAATAAATAATGCTGGAATCTTGCTCAGGCTGGTGCTGATGAGTCCAGCAGACCCCATTAGGAGGTAACCACTTGACCTCAGGGTAAAAATTCTATGGTCTTTCCTCTTTCAGCTCTCACTTGTCTTCCCTTAACCCACAGGGCCCCTCTTGGGAAGACTGACTCCCCAGAGGTCAAAGGTCTCATATATGATTCACTGATGGGAGTTTCCAATATTTGTGTACTAAGAGAAACAAGATGACAGTTATCCTAGTGTGGCCAGGTGGTTTGGTGGACAAAGTGCTGGCCCTGGATTCAGGAGGACCTCAGTTCAAATCTGATCTTAAACACTTACTAGCTATGTAAACGCAGGCAAGTCATTTAACTCTGTTTGTTTCAGTTTCCTCATCTGTCAAATGGGCAGGGGAAGGAAATGGTGAACCACTCCAGTATCTTTGCCAAGAAAACCCCATGGACAGCATTGGGTCACAAAGAGTCACACGTGACAAATCAACTAAACAGCAACAAAACCCTCCTGCGGGGGAGACACAGTGGCCTGGGCCACTTAATTTCAATAGTTTTGAGAGCTGGTGTGGTGGCCCAGCATGGATATGGACCCACCCCTCCAGAAACTTGTGCATGGACATGAATATGAAGCCACCCCTCCAGAATATAAGTGCATTCACATGAATATGAATCCATCCCTCCAGAAACATGTGCATTCACATGAACATGGACCCACCCCTCCAGAAATATGTGCATTCACACATTTTGGGGTGGTTCTACAAGGTATGACATGTAACTTGATAGAACCACAACTGGAAGATCAGGAGCTATGACTGGGTGATCAGGAGACAGGAAAATAAAACATTCTGGTCCTGCACTTTCTCCTTGTTATGACCTGCATGAGTTACCATGATTCATCATAGTATTGTGGGATCATGGGCTCACTTAGAGATTGTCTAGTCTAGCCTCCTAATTGTTCAGATCATGTGATCACAGGATCACAGATCTCCAGCTGGACAGGGCCTCAGAAGCCATCCAGGTCAACTCCCTTCCTTCACAGATAAGGAAACTGAGGTCCATGGAGGTTAAGTGATGTGTCTGATGTCACAAAGAGTAGTATTAGAGGTGGGATTTGAACCCACATTCTCTGACTAAACAGTCAGTTCTCTTTGCCTTATTCAATATTGCATTAGCTAAACCCCCAAGTTGATGCTTTTCCTAGGGCTATAACCTCTCAGTCCGAAGAGGATCCTCATCCTGACAGTCCCATAAGGTCATGAAAGATGAGATACTGATTTGAGAGGAGCCAGTCCCATGGCCTCCCCTCCACTTAAGGGAATTTGACAATTTCTTCCTCAGGTTGCCTCTCATGCCAACTTAATGCAGCCTCGTCTGAGACTCTAGCCATAGACACATTCCCTATAGGATAGTTCCTTCTACTTTATGGCAAGGAAGTTGTATAGACCCTCTTCTTGCTTAGAAAACTACCAGTTATACACTAATGGGATTTGTTATTTTGTCTTAATATGAGATTGCTGGCCTCTCTTTGTACTGTACCCTGAGATCCCAAAGGATCTCCAAAAGGAGGCCAGCAATCTCCCTTATGTGCCACTTATGCTACCAGGAGAAAGAGCCCAAGGAGCACATGCTTCATGGTAGACCCCTTAGTCCCAGACCTTCCAAACATTGTGTGCCTGAGTGGGAAAATCTGTTAGAGGTTTCATTTGTAAATGAAATTTGTCTTTTATCCCACCTATTCTTGTTAACCATTCCCTTCAATTTCTCTTTCCTCTGTCTTCATGCTACTCTATCCCTGGTATTGAATAAAAGGAATGTCCACCTAGTATTTGAAAATATAGATTAGAAATTAGGGGATAGGTGCCTTGCCATTTTGGAACATGCCTTCTGTCCTTTCTATTGTAGCAGCACCCCATAGTTTGTGTGAATCTTTGTTCTTCAGTTGTGCCCAACTCTTTGTGACCTTGGGGACCATAGCATGCCAGTGCTGTCCATGAGGTTTTCTTGGCAAAGATATTGGAGTGGTTTGCCATTTCCTTCTCTAGTGGATTGATATGTATCTTAGGAAGTGCTAATATTCAAGCTGGATTTGGATTTCGTAGTGTGACCAGTACCCAAGTCTTTATAACAACACATAAGGTAATGACTGCATTAAAAAAAAAAAAAGCAAGTCAGCGGTCTCATAGATCCTGATCTTTATTTCCCCTTGACAATTACAAATCTAGGCTTTGGGAGCTCCAGATAACACAGAAGGCTGGGGGGGGGGTGGGGGTTTAAATGGTGAGGGGTGGGGTTGGGGGTAGTGGGGGTTGATTTTAATTTAAAGTAATTTCTCTGTGAATGTAATCTTCTTGAAGGCAGGGACTATTTCATTGTATCTCTGTATCCCTACCATCCTGCATGTAGTATTAGGTCATAGATTTACAGATTAGAGGTGGAAGGGATTTCAGAGACCATCAGGTTCAACACTCTCATTTTAATAGAGGAGAAAATGGAGGCTTAGTGAGGTTATGTGATTTGCCCAGGGTCACATAGCCAGTAAGGGTCTGAGGCAGTATTTGAACTCAGTTCTTCTTGACTCCAGGCCCAGTACTATCCACTGTGCCATCTAAGAACTAAATGAATGCTTACTGAATTGAATTGTGTCCTTACCACACAAGGGCTGTTCATTGGGCCTGGCCAGAGTGGAGGTAGAGAAGCCATAAGTCATTCAAATGGTAGAGGGCCTTCTAGATACATAGGCCTAGATGCCGTGCCCCAGGTTGAGTAGGCCTAAGCAAAAATGGATCTGGAAAACTTATAGGCAGGGGGTCAGTCATGAGGGGCCTATTGAGACTCAAACCTGGCAAAAGCTCACCAGAAGTAGTAAGGATTAGGATGTGTTGGGCATGACCTTGGGAAATGTGATTGCTCATTTAAGAAAGCGTGACTGGCTCACTCAGTGCTAGCTGATCTAGGAATACTTATCAACTATTTTGATGGCTTTACATGACGCAAATGAGTTCAAATTTATCCCTACAGTCTTTCACCAGGAATTAGAAGACCAGCAGCTATAGGGATGGGTCTCTCCTCAGGCCATCTGCTCCTCTGGAGGATGGGAGCTAATTCTCCAAATTTCTAGCTAGCAGTTAATGTTTGCTACCCCTTTACTGGGGATAGGTGCAATCTCCCAGAACATTCACTGAGCAGTACTAGTAGGAACCTAATTAAACACAACTTGGTTTCCCTTTTTCCTGGATAGCTTATACACAATAACCTAGAGTGGGTTAGATGTGCTCCTCAACAATTCCCTTTCTTGATATACAAACATAATACCTTTTATTAGCGGGAAGTACAGAATTATGGTACACAGAAAATAATAGTACAGTTTGCTATTACCCAAGTTACCCTGGGTAGGACCAACATAACCCATCTGGACTCCAGACCTGACTTTTGTTGCTAGTACCTCATTGTACAAACCAATTACATGTGTCCCTTAGACAATTTTAGCCTTGACACCTTTGAGTGTGTAGAGATAGATTGGCATGTTGAGAATTTACTCGAGTTCTCAGAGAGCCACTTGGCAGTAAACCTTAGACCTTGAGACAGTTAGCTCTACCTTACAGCTGACTTAATTAGCCCTTGGCTTGCCAGATATGCACTATTTAAAACTAGCTGGGAGAAAAGTATTATGGTGGCTAAAAGACATCAATGAAATGTGGAGCATGTGGGCATGGTTCTTTGGATGCCAGCCTATATCCTAGTCTACAACTCAGCAATCATGAGTAGGAATATTGTCCTACTACAGTACTACCCCAATGGCCTGGGGCTTTGTTAATTTATACTGGATCTTTTTCCCATGCTTGACCCTGGACCACTCCCAACCCCTCACCACTATGTATTACCATGAGGCTTGTATAGCAGGGGAAACCTTTTCCAAGTAGAATGAAATGGTGGCAGAGTTTACAAGGTATACAAATTGACCCAGAGGACCGACAACTTGTTCTGATATCTCCTTGGGATAGTACTTGAACCATCCTGTCAAAGGATGGAATGGCATAGTTCTGAATTGTTTGAAGACAGAATGTAAGACAAGGAAGGTCCTCATGTAACTGCCTCTTTTCCTTATTCTGTTCTCTGACCCTTATGTTCTCATGTAAACATCTTGTGAACGACATTCTTATAATCACCTCCCTCGGCTATTTGTGTTTATTTATTTATTTATTGCCAACCATTCCCTACTTACAAAGTCAGAGATAGATGACCACCCTCCCTTCCCATCCTCAAACTACAGAACCCTCCTTTATAACAACAATAACAAAAGATAGTTAAG
Organism: Petaurus breviceps papuanus; assembly: GCF_028583685.1. NCBI lineage: Eukaryota > Metazoa > Chordata > Mammalia > Diprotodontia > Petauridae > Petaurus > Petaurus breviceps. The sequence goes on along the minus strand of NW_027185754.1, from coordinate 17,476,600 downwards.
TGAAACTAATTGACATTGTGACAATATATGCTTCATTCTGTGCCTATAGTCCTCTGCTGAGAAGACAGAAATAATATTGTGCCATCTGTCCGCTGGAGTCAAGATTAGTCACTGAATTGATCAGAGTTTTGACGTCTTTCAGTGTGTGTTTGCCTTTATAATGTTGTATTTCATGGTATAAATTATTGTTGTTTTTTGTTCTTCCTACTTTACTCCAAAAGTTTGGTTCTTCTATGAGACCCTCACAAGTATTATTAAGGAATGTTATATCTATATCCATGTCTTTATCCTTTTTACCTTGTAGGACTAAAGGATTCTTAGTGGAGATTCACTTTAATTTAACAAACACTTATCCTGAAAAGTGTGTCGAGTTTTACTAAGATGACAACTTTGAAAGCAAAGCCAGTCTCTTTCCTTAAGAAGTTTGCATTCCACTAGCTTGAGGGTAGGGAGTGAAATACATGTATCCTGATAATACAAGGTAATTTTAGAAGGGAGAAATCAGAAATAATTTAGAGAGATGATGGACCTGAAGGCAGTGGTGTGTGAGATGAGTTCTGGAGGAAGACTAGGGTTTTTTGAAGAGGCAGAGATGAAAAGGGAGGGCATTCCAGGTATGGAGAAAAGTTTGTATAAATTCAGAGGTGAAAGACTGAGAACTGAATTTGGGGAATAGCTACCAATACTCCAATCTGGCTGGAACATAAAGTTTGTGAAGGGGAGTAGTATGAAATAAACCTGGAAAGGTTGTTAGAAGCTAGATTATGGAAAGCCCTGTAAACTGGAGGGAGTTGTCAAAAGCTTTTGAGCATGGATTATGTCCACTAGAACCAGGTTGTAGATGGCAACAGAATGGGGTAGGCCATGGACAGCTGGGATTCTGAGACCACACAGGTCCACTAGAGTTGGGCATGTGATTCATGGTGTTCTGGGCTAGCATCATATAACTGGAAGAAGTTTGGGCAGGAGTGGAGCCTCAGGGAAATCTGGAAGCAGTAGAAAGTCCAAGCAGACAGGTGATGGTCAGCATTTTGGAAGTCTGACAGCATAATATCTGTGGTTCAGGGTTGGAACTCTAGGCCTTAGGAAGAATTAGCTAGAACAATTTAGGGAACCAATCATTGAGTAATGGAGCAAAGAGCCAGAACAGAGATTCAGGCTTCCAGAATCATTCAGAGTTCTAGCTACTGGGGTTGGGATACAAACAAGAGGTTTGGTTTAAAGGAATAAGTCAAGTATCCAGTGACTAAAACTTTGTACAAGGTCAAGACAAGTTTAGCTAAGACTCTCATCAGTATCCCCAGTGCTTTAAATAGCCTCTCCAAAAACCCCCAGTCTTCTTCAAAAGCTCATCTCACACACCACCTCCTTCAGGTCCATAATCCCTCTAAATTATTACTGGAATATAGTAGGTGCTTAATGAATGTTTATTCAGTTGCATTAAGTAATGACTTGAAGATCTGTGGATCTAGGAGTCCTTGTATTTCCCTCACTAAAGGGCCACATTTTGTCTCAAGGCCTGGGACAGGGCTAAGCCTAGAGGCCACCCAGTTTGTGTGGTTGATTTCTTGTGAACAAGCCCACAGATATTTAGTCTTCAATTATTCATGTATCTGGGTTTCATAGGGTGGGTAGTACCTCCACAGACATCATAATTCCTTTATGCCTTAGCTGACAGAATCATGAACCTTTTGGTAGTGAGCTCCTTCTGTACTTAACTGGTCCTGTGTGTCTATACAGACTGTCACCTTAGAAGCCTTCTCAGCCTGACTGGGCCTTCCAGAACTTATAGTCTACTGCCATAGCCTTCAAGAGCTCAGGGTCACCTCCATGCCATCATGGGGCATTGGTAAGAGAACTTTAGTGCCTGTGTTTTGACAAAGAAGATCAGCTCTTTCGATCTGCAAAGCCAGAGAGTAAGAGAGCTGATTTTTATGAGATAAATGGTGATGAATATCCGCCTAGCAGGGGCAGGATCGAGACCTTGGTATGCAAAGTCCCCAGGAAAATCAATAGAGCAAGCATCTCATTCGATTCATTGGGACTGTGGGTAGTAAACATAACCTATTTTAAAAGTAATATACTCCTACCGTGAAATGACTGTGAAATCTGCTGGCAGAGTCACTCTGGCTCATAAGAGACCAGTCTTAGTGCCACCTAGTACCCTCTGCTGGGCTGTCTGGTTGCCAGGTTGTGCTGTTCTGTCAAGTTTCTTCAAGCTGCAATAGTGTGAGAGGGTATAAGTCCAGGCTCAGAGGGCCGGCCACGTGGACTTTAAATGGGGCCTCTCTCCCTCTTCAAATGACTTTGGGTTACTCTTCATATATTTTAAATTTGTTTGCTCCCACGTATGGTTTTATTTCCCCAATAGAATGTAACTCACTTGAGGGCAGGGACTGTTTTATCTTTGATTTTTGTATTCCTAGTATTATTAGCACAGAACCTGGTACGGAGAATGAACTCAAATACTAGTCGAATTGTTTTTCCCTTGATTTTTTCCAGCACTGTGCCTTTCGCACAATAGGTTCCATAAATGTTATTTGAATTGAGCTAAGTTCACCTGTATTGTGGGCGTGTGTAACTCTGGGTGTGGAAATTTCTTTGACCTATGCAGATCATTTCTTCCTCTGCAACTTGCAGTCTTAGAGAACTGCCTGGAGGCACTGAGAGGTTAAAGGTTTTGTCCACTGACCAAAGAGCCAGTATGTTTCAGAGACAAGACTTGAACCCAGGCTGTTCTAACCCTGAGAAAGGCCTTTTACCCACCCTTACTGTGGCCATAGACACTGTCATTTAGGAGGAGTTGTGGGCCTATAGGAGGGAGGTGCCTGACTGGAACCTTAGCGCTTGGGAAGGGACTGTAGCAGCAACCACACTGGCATCCCCAGGATGGCTGCTGGATGGCTCAGATTTGTTTTACTAGGAAAGATAGCTCTTTAAGGGGTCAGCAATCTTTTTCAATCACATTCACTAGTTCAGCTGAAAAGTCAACACCCTGAACTTCAGAGAAAATAGAAGCAGACAGGGCTCTGACTGCCTGAATCAAAGCAATATTGCTAAACACTTTAAATACATCCCTGGATGGAGAGCCTTTACATCTGAGCAGTTGGGGAGCCCCAAACATACAGTCACTCAGAATCTGGACCAGGGAATCACAAGGTCCCTCTCTTAAGCAAACTACCTTGCCTTGGTCCGGCACTTTGTGCTGTCTGATTTCATCACAACCCCCAAAAAAATGTAATACCAACTCAGAGTATATATACACTTCTCAGAGCAGAAGGCATCACAACCCTCCTGACTCAGTGCCTAATTAGAAATTAGGAGAAGGTGTGAAAGCCTTCCTAGAAGCAACCCTCCCTTCATGGGCTCCACAGGAGGCCTATTCATGGGGGGGAAAGATCTTAAATCCCACTAATATTACAGGGACCAGGGCAGAGCTGTGGCCAGTAGAAAGAGGCCATGGTTTGGGAGAACTGTTGCCACTAGAGAAATACTACAACAAAGCAAAAATAAGAACAATGTTGTGCTGAGTTGATACAGGTTTGGCCTGAACTGAGAGCACCTCACATGCTGGCTGGAGTTGTGATGAAATCAGAAAGCACAAAGTGCCTACTCCACTTTATGAACTTTATTCAAATCATTGAAAGAAGCAGCTAAATTTAATAGGTAGCAAAACCTCCTTTGATTGATTCTGGGGGAGGGGCAGCTTTGGCTGGGAACTACATTGGGGCACATGCCTCTGGTATCCCTGGAATTCTCAGGAGGGCAGGTATGTTGTAACAGCACCAATCTCGTGACAAGCCATGGTGGGCTCTTCTTACTGGTCAGAATCTTGAAAGTGACGCTGTAAGAGCCCACTGGGCCCCCAAGGGATGTTACTGCTTCTCCCTGAGGTCATGGCTTTTCCATGTGTCTGTCCTCTCTGTACTAGGAAGGGTATATGATTTGTTAGACATAGCCCTTCTCCCCCATTTCTTTGGCCTTCATTGCCTCTTTCTGGGACTCTCTTTGAATTCTTATAAACTGTTTGCCTTTGCCTATGATTCTGTTACTTTGTATAGTCTTGAGAATATGGACATGATTTATAAAGAGGCAGCATGGAATAATGGATAGAAAATGAGCTTCCCAGCTAAGAAGACCTGGATTTGAGACCTGCCTCTGAGTTCATACTGCAGAGGTGGGTGGTCCTTAAAGGGCCACACTTGAGGACATAGAAGGCTACATGTGGCCTTGAGGCAGCAGGTTCCCCACCCCTGTCATATGGGTTGTGAAACCCTGGGCAAGTCACTTCTCTATGCCCCAGGCAGTTAACTCTTCAAGCTGCAGCTCAGTTACTAATCTGTGTTGGTAGAAGGGATATCCTTTCTGAGAGTCTCTTACACCAAAATGAAATCACAGATCTGAACCAAAATTTTTAAAAAATGGACATTATGGTTTAAGTTATGTCTTTTTTCTCTCTTTTAAAGGATTGTGGGACCAAGAGGTACTGGGGGACAGCTCAGTAAAATGATGGGAGGGAGAGGCTTGAAAAAAAAAAGCCCCAGGCCTACGTGTAGTCTGGACTGGTGGAACATTAGTGAGGAGGGGGTAGGCAAGACACAGTAGAGCTCCATGATGTTTTTTTGTTTTTTGCCTGGCTGGTTTTCACAGTGCCTTTGGTCTGTGATTGTCTAGAATGGTCTGAGATGTGGTCTCTGCTTGTCTTGGTTTCTGCTCAAAGGTGTTTTGTGTTGGTTTGCCTGTTGACTTAGGAGTTTCTAGCCTCTGCTTTCCCTTTTCTATAAGAGAGTGTGAACTCTGGGCTAATTGTCTGTCCCATGAAGTCAGCTCACTGAGAAAATGACAGAAGTGCACAGAAATGCAAGTGCTGGGAAGGGACCCTCCAGCAGTTTCTCTTTAATGTGGAGGATAGAGGGAAGATAGAGACCTTCAGCTGTTCAGTCTCTGGTGTGTGAAAACTTTATTAGTCTTGGTGTCTACCTAAGAAGGGCAGGATAAAAAGGGTCTGAATGGCCCACTCTTGGGGGGTGGGGAAACTAGACAGGGCCTTCAGGGTTCATTTCCAAGGGTGTGAAGAAGACTTTCCATCATCTCTGCCATTAGCCCTCAGGCAGATGTTACAGACCACATTCTGTTCTGGTCACAAATAATTTTGGTTTTATCTTTGTACCTCTCTGAACAGAAGCAGGGGAAACTATGTGAAACTGTATTAGAATTTCAAGTAGGATGTCATGTAGTGGAATCAGGTCAGGCATTTATTAAGTGCCTACTACGTACAGGTCCTGTGCTAAGTACTGGAGATACAAAGAAAGGCAAAGTCAGGATGCCTGGGCTCTAATCTTCAACTGTAAAATTAGGAGGTTGGACTGTATACTCACTCAGGTCCCTTCCAGCTCAAAATCCTATGACCTTGGTCCCAGTTCTGCCACGGACTCACCATATAGCCTTGGACAAGTCATTTTATCACTGGACCTCATTTTCTTTATCTATAAAACAGGATTGAAATTAACTCCTTTATGATAGCACTGTTGAAAGGGAAATCTGAACCTACTTAGTATGACTGTGGCTTTTAACTTTGAGGGAGAAGGGGTTAAACCTTGGTGGGGGAGAAGCCACCTTTAGAATAGGGACTGTTTCCATGTTAGTCTTTGTATCCCCAGTACCAGTGCCGGACACATGGTAGATGCCAAATAAATCCTGTTGAATTGAATTAAATTGAATTATTGTTACAGACCCATGACCACAGAGCCCAGTTAGTTCAAACATTTTCCTCAGTCCTTTCTCTGTGAACCCTCCAAAGAGATTCCCAATCTAATCCCAGTCTGGCCCCAGATCAGTGATCTTACAGTGAGTCTGAAGTGCTTTCCACAAAGGAAACATTTCTGATTAATCATCCAATCAACAAGCATTTATTACATACTTAATACATGTGAAACATGGTACTTGGTGGGGATGCAAATGAAGGCAAAAACCATACCTGCCCTCAGGTATCTTACATTCTGATGGGTGAGACAGTGTGGGTATATACATAAGTGTTTAAGAGATGCAGGATAAATGACAGGTGACTTTAAAAGGTTACGTCAAAGATATTAGGATTTGGGTTTTGCAATTCCAGCTCATTGCCTTGGTTGTACCTGGTGTCCTAATCCCTCATCCACAGGCTCCTGTGGACCTGTACACTTAGATAAGGGCCGATGGACAAGGATAAGAACAGTACATCTCATCAGAGATGTAGTTGGGAGCCTGGCAGAGGTTTTCCATTGGGGAAACACCCTTAAGGAGGACAGATTAAATGAACCCACCCAATGGAGTTCTTAATGAAAAAGCCTCTCTCCGCATAACTACAGTGAGAGCTGTTAGACGCCACAGTGAAGAATTTATTGCATGTAATTAGTGTATCCTATTTGCATCAGGCTCCCAAGATAAAGAGCAATTAACACAGGTGGGATTGGTTGGAGGTGAGGAGAGGCCTGCCTGCCTGCCTGCCTGTCTGCTTGCCTGTCTCAGAAAAGATTGGCTTTTGGCTAACTGCACAAACTTTGCCCAACTTAACACTAAGGAGGAGGAAAGTTGTGGTGCTGAGTGATTGGTATGCATTGTTTTATTTCTTTCATTAATTCCTGCTGCCATTCTGGGTGCTCAGATGAACAATAGCCGTAGCCTGTCCAGATCAATACCAGATCGCTGATAGTGCCTATCTGTTCAAAGAGTAGATTATGTGATAAATGGGGTGGTCTGCTTGTTTTGACACTTGCTAGCGGTAGAGCCCAGATCCAACTGGCATTAGTAGAGTTCCATCACAAGAAGCTGGAGTAGCTGATAGAGTATTTCCTGCCTGGTACAAAACTCACATAGAGATTGTTACTTTTAAGCTGCAGATAATAGATTCCCAAAGAGAAGGGGACAGCTTTGTGCCTCGAGGTCAGGGAGTGGGTTACTTTTTCTTTTTTCTTAGCCACCTGGGTCTGTAGCTTTGTACCTCCCAGATCTGCTCTCTGATAAGGGATCTGTATACTGTATTTTATTGTGAAAGAATGTTGACCCATTCACTGGGAGAGAGCCTTGAAGCTTGAGGGGACAAAGTATACTGGCCAACATGGTGCAATGGAAAAACTTAGATTTGTGGTCAAAGGACCAGAGTTCAAATTCTTCTTCTGCCACTCGACACTTGTATGTCCTTGGACAAATCCTGTTATCACTTGGGCCTCAGTTTCTTAATGTGGGGTTGTAAGTTATTATTATTATTATGATTTTTGCTTTTTGGAGGGCAATTGGGGTTAAGTGACTTGCCCAAGGTCACACGGTTAGTTTTTGTGTTAAATGTCTGATCCTGGATCCGAACCCAGATGTTCCTGACTACAGGGCCCGTGCTCTATTCACTGCGCCACCTAGCTGCCCCACATTAGAAGCTGGTCAAAACTGCTTTGTATTTGACTACTTTTCTATGTTTAAATTCATTCCATTTATATTTCTGCTGTGTGTTTTTTTTTATATATATACATACTCGTTCTTTTATATGGCCTTCTAAGATTGATTCTAGGTCCAAATCTCTGATCTTATGTGACTGGCATGCAGCTGGGGGATATCATCCAATCCAATCCAATCCAATCCAATCTAATAGATATTTATTAAGCACCTGCTATGTGCCAGACACTGTGCTAAGTGCTAGGTATACAATTAATTACATGAAGGATAGTCCTCACTCTCAAGGAACTTGCAATCTGATGGGAGGAGACAGTACCAAAAGGAGGCAGGAATATAGTGGGAGATACCAAGGAGAACTTGGTATAGGGTAATCATGTTCCCTGGAGTTAAAACCAAGAGAAGCAAGAGGTTCAGAGTGGAGTGAGCCCAAAAGTTCAGTTTCTGCCCTCTATAATGGAAGACACCTCCAGCCCTGCAACCAGAGGAGAGAGCAGGTTAAGGGAGGTGGTGTCAGTCAAGGTTCCGTGGTGATGAGATTAGAAGTGATTGGCTTGAGCTGAGAGGAGCATCTTGGTCCTTGGAGTTGAAACCAGGCAGAGCAGCAGACACAGAGCACAGCAGCAGACACAGAGCACAGCAGATCTCCAAGTCCAAGGGACTCCAAATTGAGATACAGTTGGAGACCGTGGGCTGTAGTAGGTGGACTTAAAAATTCATGGTAGATCTAGAGACTTCTAATGGTCAACAGGTCAAGAAAATGCCTTCTTCTTTCTTTCCCTACCACAGTACCCATTTACTGGTTCAGTAAGCAGTGTTTTGCTTTCCTTTCCTATTCTGTGGGAATATCCCTTCAACTTCCAGTTCTTAGGCTGCAAATGCTAGAGTGGCTGCTCATAGTGCAAGAAGCTCTGGGGATGGCTTCTTTCTCCTAACCCTTGATCACAAATTAATTCCCTACATATCCAGCTCATCTCTTTTATTGCAAGGTCCTGAAAGTGCCACACTCCCCGGGGAGACCTCTTACACCTAAAGAGGGGAAGGTCAAGTCAGATAACCCCACGCCACTGTGCGTCTGCCTCTCTCCTGCTATGTTCATTTTATTCAGAGGTGTGGCCAAGTGAAGGAGAAGAGAAGATAAGCATTTGGAACAAGGGATCTTAGAGAGAAATATCTATTAGCCAGGGTAGGTAGGTGGCACAGTGGATAAAGGGCCTGGATAAAGAAAGACTGATCTTTCTGACTTCAACTCTGGCCTCAGACACTTACTGGCTATGTGACCCTGGGTAAGTCACTTAACCTTGTTTGCCTCAGTTACTCATCTATAAAATGAGTTGGAGAAGGAAAAGGCAAAGCACTCCAGTATCTTTGCCAAGAAAACCCCAAATGGGGTCACCAGGAGTCTGATATGACTTAAAAACAATAACATCTATTGCCCTTCCTGGCTTTTGAGACAGAGGTAGCTGGATGGTGAAAAATTTCACTGAAACCTGTTTCCTTTGAAGTTCTGGAATGGTGTGGGCAATTAGGAAGTTTCTGGAGGAAGGAGTACTGGTAGTCTTCCTTTTAGTTGATTTTCTGGTGGCTTTGAGAAAGCTGGTCAAAACTGCTTTGTATTTTACTACTTTTCTATGTTTGTATTCATTCCGTTTATATTTCTGCTGTCTGTTTTTTTTATACATATTCATTCTTTTAACCCTACTTCCCCCATTAGAATATAAGCTTCTTGTGATTAAGAATTGCTTCATTCTTTGTTTTTTTAATCCCCAACACCTACTACAGTGCTTGGCACCTAGTAAGCATTTAATAAATGTTTATTGATCGATTTGATTGATTGATTGTCAGTAATGACCTTCTTCCCTCCACCTCTCAGGCCACTTTGTTTAGTAACTCTCCAGTACACTTATCACATAACATTTAGCAAGAGAACATTTATTAAATCCCTAGTTACTCTGTATAAGGCAGCACTAAACAGGGGATATAAAGATTAAAAAAAACCAAAAAACAAAAACAACTCATTCTCTGACTTCCAAGAGCTTATAGTCCATCAGCTATTATTGTTGTCTGTATTTGAGATTTATCTCACTTCTAGATTATAAAGATTCATGGAGGAAGGTACCTAGTTTTATCTAAACCTTGTATTTCCCTTAGCCAGTTAGTCGATAAACATTTATTAAGTGCCTACTGTCTGCCAGGCATTATGCTAAGCACTGGCGGGTAGTGCTCTTTAGAGAATAGGAGCTTAATAAATATTTGTTCAAGGAATGAAAGAAGGAAGGAAGAAAGGAAGGAAGGAAGGAAGGAAGGAAGGAAGGAAGGAAGGAAGGAAGGAATGAGAAAGAGGAAATAGTCACAATGACTGGAGATTGCCCAGGGCCAGGGCATTATAAACTCAGTCTGAATTACTTTGAAGAGATTGCTTGACCTGTGGGACATTTTCTTTTTGCTTAGTAGTTTGTTCGAATGTTTTATTGGTGGTTTTTTAAAAACATCACAGTTACTTTTATTACCCTCCCTCCCCCAAAATAGAACTCTCCCTTGTATCAAGGAGAAAAATTAAACAAAACTAACTTGCACACCAACAATGTCTGACATCACATGCAACATTTCACATCTATATTCCCCTGCCTTTCTGTCAAGAGAAGAGAAAACATGCTTCATCATTAGTCCTTTGTAATCAAGATTGATCACTACATTAATCTGAATCTTGATGTCTTTTACTATTGTTTTCTTTTCCATTATTATGGTCATTGTGAACATTGCTTTCTTAGTTTTATTTTCTTTTTTCAGCATCAATTCATACAATTCCTTCCAATTTTCTCTGAATTCCTCATGTTGTTACTTTCTTATGATGAAATAATATTCCTTTATGTCTATATACCAGAATTTGCTCAAACATTCCTCAAATAATAGGAAGTCACTTTGTTTCCATTTTTTCCCCTTCACAAAAAGTACTGTTATAAATATTTTGGCATATATGAGACCTTTCCCTCTGTTTTTGGCCTCTATGGGGGCTTCTCTCTCATGACAGTAATGAAGAGTTAAGGAATGTGAAAAATTTAGTGAATTTTCATGCATATTTATAATAATAAATTGTTATCCACAACATTTGGACCAATTCATAGCTTCACCAACGATGCATGAATGTGCCTGCTTCCTATGGTCCCTCCAACAATGACTATTTTTATACTTTATCAGCTTTTTCAATTTGGTGGGCATGAGTTAAAACCTCTGTGTTATTCTAATGTGCATTTCTCATTAGTTATTTGAAATTCTTTTTCATTTGGTTGTGGATAGTTTGCATATTTTTTTTGAAAACTGCTCATATTCTCTGTCTTTCTATCCATTAGAAATAGCTGTTGGTCTTTTATATTTACTTCAATTTCCTGTATATGTTGCATATCAGGGTTTTTTTCAGCCAAAGGTATTTCATATTTAGATTTCCCCCAAGGTAACAAATTCTCTTGTTAGCCTAGTTGCATTGATTTTGTTTGTGTAAAAACTTTTTAATTTTATGTAATTTAAATTGGAGGGATCTCATTCTTAGCAAGTGTTCAATTATGTTCTATGAACTTATACAAATCCTATAGCTAAGAAGACAGTGCCTTGCTGTAATATAGAAAAATTCATTATGTAAGGTGGTTACATACTGAATTTGAATTCTTTGTTCAAAGGATATTTAGTGAGTACAAAAGGGACTTTGTTATTGGGTAGTTTCACTCATCAGGGGATCCCACAGCGTGCAAACGAAGGCAGCATTATAGGGACGCTCCACTGTATGTTTATAGGTTTAAGGTAATATTTCAGTCTAGCCCCTGGGTAAACCCTGTTCTCCTTAGCTTTGTCTAACTTTATCCCTGTGGAAAGGTAGCCTGGGGATTGTGTGTTGAGAACAGTCATTATCACAAAGCATAATCCCTTTCCAAGGGTTTATCAAAACATGAAAGGTTATTATATTGGGGGAATGGTGACCCTTCTTCCCCCACTGAGCGTTTGGGAAGGCTAGAACTATGATATATGAAATGTCAAATGTTATATTTTAGACTTCCTTTTTTGAAGAAAAAAAACTAACAATCTCCAACGAAATGATTTGACATCCTTAAGTTCAACATCAGGCACAAATAAAGCTTATGGTGAAATTTACATAAATCATTAGCATTAATCATTCAGGGTTATTGATAGCCACATACTGAAATGTATCATAATCCCGGTCAGGGAGACGGGCTGGACAATATTTCTTCCCAGCTGTCCCAACTAGCTACAAGCGCATATGGCGGTGGTACTCACTTTCCTTTCTAATTTTCCTCCTCAGCTTGAGCTGTCAGAGGGCCCCTTTTGTTCTCTTTCTTTTCTTCACATTGGGGCTCTAACTCTAGTGTGCATTCTCTCTCTCTCTCTCTCTCTCTCTCTCTCTCTCTCTCTCTCTCTCT
>NW_027185754.1:17457082-17464738 GCF_028583685.1 Petaurus breviceps papuanus | reverse complement strand
CTCTCTCTCTCTCTCTCTCTCTCTCTCTCTCTCTCTCTCTCTCTCTCCCCCTCTTTCTCTCTCCTTCTTTCTCAACATCAGATTTCTCATCTAGGTCAAAATCCATCAGCATCTTTGGCTGTCACTGTTGCTCATGTGACCAACAGAAGCAAAATAGCTGGGTGACAATTAGCAATGGGTGGCCTACATTCGTCAGTTTCAATTTTGGTACCCTTCACTTTTACTAACACTTTCATCTCTGAAGTCTAGTAATAATTTTTCACACTGCATGGTTGCCAGAGTTCTCTGAATATTGCTAAGGAGGATGGCCCACCGGGGAGAGTAACCGCTATTGTGGGCTGGTCCAGAGATCTGTGGACACTGGGATGAATGGAACATCATCCCCATTGGTTGACAGCATGTTGCAGCACTAGGCTTGTATTGTTAAAGAAGGAGGGAGTTCCCACAGGCTCTGGAGCAAAATGATATGTAGGATGTTAGACCAGTACATTTTCCCTGAAAGCCCTTCTTCCTGATGTCTCTTAGGCTCACCCTAGAATCTTTTTCTCTTTTATTTCCTCTTTTCCATTAGAGGATGAGAAAGTGTGACATAGAGGATAGATTGCTGGGTTTTGAATCATGAAGATGTAGGTTCCAATTCTGCCTCTGCCCTCTGATGGTTATTAACTGTGTGACTCAGAGAAACCTTTGTGAGTCTCTGGCAACTGTTCTGAACTTATCTATCAAGTTGTGTATAGGTTGCATTTCCATACTGGGAATTCCCCATGATTAGGGCTCCGCACATTGAGAAAATTACAGCTCCTACAAGTATTCCCATATTCTGTCTGAGGAGGAAAATGGAGGTTAAAGATATGGGTCATATCTACCCTTTTCAGCCCCTGTAAATCCTTTAAATTAGGGCTGGCAGAGACCTTAGAAGTCATCAAATCTGTCCCTTTCCCTCATTTTATAGATCAAGAAACTGAAGACTGAAGAAATTAAATTACTTATACAAGGTCATACAGCCAGGATTTGAATTCGGGTCTTTTGATTCCAAATCCACTTCTCTTGAAACTCTACTGTGAGTTTGAGGGTCATAAGAGTGGTGATCTTAGATGATAATATTACATTTAAACATTTGTTTCCCAAGTGACCCAGCAGAATTAATCCAGAGAGTCTAGAGACCCTTCTGGCATTGAAGATCGAATCAGTCCCATGTGCTCCAAAAGCATCCTCTGGGTTTAAAATCCCATCTCTATTCTCTCCATGCCAGATGGCTCTGCTCCTCCTTTTCATCATCAGAACCACTAGCACTTCGTACATGCCCAGCATTGTGCTGGGAGCTAGAAGGAAACAAAGAAATAAGAAAGACATCCCTCACCTCACAAAATTTTCTTCCTGGGATTCCATCAAATAATTCTAGTAACGCTGCCACTGGTCCCAACTGCTTCACTCTTTTCATGGTAGTCATCTCCCTGGAATCTTGAAAGGATGCTGGGAGGAAGGCAGGGCAGTTATAACTGGCCCCATTTTACAGATGAAGAAACTGGGGCTCTCAGAGTCTCATAATTTTGTTTAAGATCAATGGCAGAGCCAGAATCATAATCAGAATTAAAGTCTTTTGGTCAGTTTTCAATTATAACTCTTTTTATTTATTTTTGAGGAGCATTCATGTTCAACTCAGTGGAAAACATGCCTTTACTTTCTATTCTGTATCAGTTGGGGACAATTCCCTATCTCTTTTGCCAAAAAAATTGCCTGTAATTCACCTTTTAGCCCAGGCAGTGGGGGAGCTGTGAGCTTCAGGGTCAGACTGAAAGGACTAAGGAATGTGGAGAGGATCTAGTCATTAGTTTCTCCCTCTTGCAAAATGTTCTTTCCTTTTCAAGCAGCGGGAGGAAGGACTGCACCAAAGCTCAGCTATCCTAAAACCACGTGATGTCCCTTTGGACATGAATCGTCCCAGCTACTTATTCCTTTGCCAGCCCACAGTGTACCAGTTGGGTGGCCACACAAAAAGCTGCAAACAACAGAAACAAATAAAGAGCATGCAAGTGTGTTGGGGAAAATCCATGTTTTCTGACACACGAGGTTGGCCTTGTGCTCGAAGCCTGATTTGCATGGAACCTTAGTCTCTCTAATATAGAAACACATACCATTCCCTTACGCACAAAGGCAGTGTTGCATGGGAATCTTAACAGCCAGGAGTGGCATCCTAGACCAGAGTGAATGGGCCCCTTAATTTCATGGTTTAAAAAATACTTTAGTTGACCTCAGTATAATTCCTATATTTTAGCCATTTACGTGTCATGGCTCAGTACTCCTTCATTAACTATAGTGCTTTTCAAATGAAGAACTGAGATGAAAATTTTTCTTAATGATGACAAGTGATGTAATTTAGTTTTATTCCTGTGGTCCGGTGGTGCCTGCTAGCACCAGGAGAGTTAAGGGTCCGTCAGCAATTCCATCACCAGCTCTTTTTCTAGAGGCTTTGGAATGTGGAACCTTCTTTCTCATTTTAACATACTCTCCACCCCCTTAAACCCAGGACCTCTCAGCTTTGGGTTTTGTTTTCATAGACAATTTGACTTTGACTTTTTAGGCGTTGGTGGAGTTCCAGCAATCAAGATGAATTTCCATGAAAGGGTATATAGTGTAATATGTATAGAGCCAGAAGGGATGTTAGATACCCCTGAGTCCAATCTCTTCATTTTGCAGATGAGGAAATTGAGACCTCAAAAGGTAAGATGACTTGCCTGGGCCACATATCTGAATCTGGGTCTTTCTGATACTAAGTCTAGTGCCCAGTTGGCTCTGCCTTGGAACATGCGGTCCAGTAGAATAAGAGCTCATTGTGGAGCCCTAGAACCTGATGCCATTAATTAGACTGTGAGCAACGTGAGGGCAGGGATTGTCTTCTGCTTCTTTTTGTCTCCTCATGCTTAGTTCCTAGTAGACATTTAACAAGTATTTGTTGACTGACTGCCACTCATTTACTTGGCCTCATTTACATGGCCTTGCACAAATCCATCAACCTCAGTTTCCTTCTCTGTAAAATAAGGAGATTGGACTAGGGTTTTAACCTCTCAAATCTCTTCTGGCTCATAATCTATAACCATATGACTCCAGGGCCGGGCCTCCAGAGGTTGCTTTGTCAAATGGCTGGAGTCCTTGTTCATGTCTCATAGCCAATCTCTCAGGACTGCAGTCTGCCAGTGATGCAACGGTTGCTGTTTATAGATTTTTTTTTAAACAACTGACCCAGGATAAAGTAACAGCTCAGGAAGGAGTTGTTTCTCTCCATGCTTATATTCTGGGAAACTTTAGATGGATTCTTCCTAAATAGGCCACCACAGAACCAGTCGTAGATGCTGTGACCCATTTTTGTGATATTTGGAAAATTAAGGTCTCATTTTAAAAATGGAAAATAACCCTCTAAGTAGCCTCCAGAGCAGCCCTCCTGGACCCTAGACCTTAGATAGTCACCGTTTACTTGTCCCACCTTCTCTTACCCAGGACTTCCACACAGCTTCCAGGCAGATTTCTTGGCTTTTCTGAGAGTTCCTAGGTTGTAATGTTACTTTAATGTGGTTGTTTTATTCTGTGTTAATTCTGAAGGAATATTAAAGCCATTACATTTTATTGGCACTGAATGTTTGGCAGATACTGGATGAGAATGAGCCCAGTGATCTGCCTGGCATTAAGTTCCTTCGAGATTTTAATTTTTAACTGACACCTTTTAAAAGAGAACGTCCTTTGAAATTTATAGTCCTGCCAATGAGGCCAAATAAAATGTTGCTCCTTATGTTGAAAGTCATGGCATTTAGTATGGTAGCCTTTTGTGGGTGAAAGGAACCCCTGATTATTATGCTGCTTTGCCTTTTCTAAATCTATATAGGCTCTGTCTTGTGCCTAATGCTTTAGATGATTTTTCCCAGTGTCTAGTTCTGCTGGACAGCGCCATAGGCTCCCTGCTCTGCCCCCCCTCAACCCTTTCCCCCCACAAATTGCACTTGGGTTTGCCTTGACTTTTCTGATCAATAAGTAATGTACATTCATTTTGGAAAAAAAGAGATTCGGGAGAATGATGGTACTGGGGCACCTGAGTTGGGTATGGGGAAGGAAGAAGAACCTATTACAAAGACAAGGAAAGGGCATTTGAGACCAACTATTCATTTCAGCATCCTTCCTGGAGCCAGGCTGTGAGGGGCTGCTTCCTGGTGACTTGTCTTATTATTGATTGACAACATTGCTTCCTGCTGGGAGGGCTGAGAGGCAGCCTGGCAGGGTGCACAGAGCACTGGACCTAGAACCAAGGAGGCCTGGGTTCTAATCCTACATCAGAAATATGTATTGCTGTGGACAAATCCCTTCATTTCTCTGGGTCTCAGTTTGGGAAGGTTGAATTTGATGACTCTAAGGGTCCTTTGATCTCTAAATCAATGATATTATGACTCTAAGGCTGCTGTTTGAAGTCTTAACAAGGAGAAGTAGCCCTGCTTGGTAGAGAGAAGACTGGTCTGGGAGTCAGGAAGATTTGTATTCAAATTCTGACTCTTCCAGAGTTCTGCTTAGTTTTGGGCAAGTCACTTAACCCTTTATTGACTTCAGGTAATTATAGGACCAGAAGCCAGTCACTCAACAAGCATTTATTAAGTGCTTAATATGTGCAACTAGTTTTCTGTTCTCAAAGAACTCACATTTTAATGGCAAAGACAGCATGCAAACAAGTATGCACATAGAAGATACATATAATGTAAAATGGAAGGTAATTTCAGTGGGAGGTCTTTAGCAATAGGGAGGAAAGTGAAGGGATGATCAATGGTTGGATCACTAAAGTCCTCCTGAAAAAAAGTAAGATTGATCTGAGTCCTGGAGTAAAAATTCAAGCAGAATCATTGTAGATATGCATTAGTTAAGGGAGTGCCTTCACCAGGACTTTCCTTCATCAGTGAAATTATTTTGGACCAAAAAAAGTCTTAGCCAGACCTGTTTTTTTTTTTTTTTGCATTTTCTTATAGCCATTCATTCATTCAGTAAGTCAGTCAAGCCTACTGTTAAGTACCTTCTGTAAACCAGGCACTTTGCTAAACTCTGGGCATATAAAAAAAAGTCAAAAGACCATCCCTGGCCTCAAGGAATTCACACTCTAATGAGGAAGACAACATGCTAACAAATATGTACAAAAAGGCTATATACACAGCATAAATTGGGAAATAATCATCAAAGGGAAAGCACTAGAATTAAGTGGGATTGGAAAATGCTTCTTGCAGGAGGTAGGATTTTAGCTGGCGTCTAAAGGAAGCCAGGAAGGTCAGGAGGTGGAGATGAGAAGGAACATTCCAGGTCTTGGGGACAACCAGAGAAAATGCCCCCGTTAGGATATAGAGGGTCTTAGTGTCTTGTTCAAGGAACAGTAAGGAGACCAATGTCACTAGATCACAGAGTATTTTTTTTTGGGGGGGGGAAGGGTTTAAGGAGTCAGAAGCCTAGAAAGGGCTGTGTGTGTGTGTGTGTGTGTGTGTGTGTGTGTGTGTGTGTGTAGGTGTGTGTGTTATGAAGGACTCTGTTCACAGCCAAACAGAGAATTTTACATTTGTCTTAAAAGCCAGAGGGAAGGACAGGGCAGGGAAGAACAGCTCTGCCCTTCTGACCATGGTGTGATGATTGCTTTCAAATTGCCTGTAAGGACATCTTCCTGGCATTCATTCATTGCATGGGCTGTATCTATACCCTGTTCTTCTCTTTGGGTATTTACTTTGATCTAAGAAGATTATTAGGCTAGAAAAGAAGTGGGAGAGTTTTAAAGAGATGCTATCAATCTACATTTCAGAATAACTTAAATAGACAAATATGTACAACTTGAGGGTCTCCAGCATCCAATACCTACCTCCTTTGCAAACTTATAAGGAACAACTTTTGCTTCTGGGACAAGTGATATCAGAAACAAACCCTTAAGTAAAATTTTAATCTAAATTCAGTTTATGGAGTAGGTGGAGACCCTAGGATACTGTGAGACAATTGGGAGGAAGGTAGGGGAGGAAGGATACCACTGGTAGCTTTCTATTTCAAATAATTATTTTTGTTAACTAAGTACTAAATTTAGTTCTGTCAAAAGGACTGCATGTGCTATCAAAACCCTCTAAATTTTCACACTCCGGGACAAAGCCCTGACCTCATCTCCTTAGTTCCAACCCTGCTATTTTGCCTTACAGAATCAGCGTGTTGTAGGAGTTAGGATAGCTCACTCTATGGAAGGAAGCTAGGTCCCTCATCCTCTATATTCTTTGTCTCAAAATTCTATTAGGTTGCCATTGACAGACCAATTAGCATCTCTGTTTCCATTTCTTTATCAATACTTGCTTTGTAGGCCTGTTTTTAAGAACTAAAGAGAGTGGTAAGCTTTAAGAACCTAAGGATGCTAAAGGTTCTAAGACCTGTGGCTTTAGCTGAGGAAGTGCTGTCAGCTTTTTTTTCAGGGAAATTTCTATCAGCTGCCTTTATCTGGAGGACAATTCAGAACACAAATATCTGATTGTAGGACTTTTTTCTCTAGATTGTTTGTATGCACCACCTGAATTCTATAGGCAAGGTCAGTCTAATCATTCTATGTGGAATGCTTTCAGGAACACTGAAAAAGCTCCTTCCCTAATTCCAAATCTCTTCCCCACCTGCTGAATGGTTTAAGAAATCCCACTGTTAGAGAAGTTTTTCTCCTGACTTGAGCCTTTGTCTCCTATAAATATAGAAATACTCACTGGGAAAATTACATTTTAAGGCTTTTTAGTCATTTACACATTAGTGTGAATGAATTTATACAATTCTTTCTTGAGAACTAGCTTTGATCAAAGGAGAAAAGGAGACTCTCCAGTCTCCATCTTTCTCCATCTCTCTTTTTTATCAATTCTAGTAGCATCGTAGAGTCTGGACTCGGAAATAGCACCGAATTTGATGGTGTTTTGTATTATCTACTGCTGTTCTTTCTCCTGAAAGTCCTTTCTCCCCAACTAGGCCGTGAGTGCTCTTTGGGGACAAAGGTGATAGAGGTTACGACAGTGCAAGGAAAAGCACACTGGTTTAAGAGACCAACATCTCCCTTGGAGTTCCTTCTCTGCCTCTGTGTGGCCTCAGACAAGTCACTTTCCCTGTCTGAGTCTGTTTCCTCTGCAAAAATGTGGGGGTGTGTCTGGATACTGTTTAGAGACCTCTCAGCTCTACCTGGCCTCTGTTAGGCTTCTTTGCATCCCTCACTGTGCCCAGTGTAGGGAGGGCTGGTGCTCAGTTAACATTTATTGGTTGGCCAGAGCCAGCAACTGTTCCAGGATCATGCATCTCCCACACTGACATTCTGTGCAAATTCTCAACCCTCTTCCTTGTTGCTGAACTGTTACTGCTTGTGCCATTAGGGGGTTCAATTATGGCCTGTTATCTCTTGCTGCATTTTAATAACCTGTGCCTCAATTATGTTCTTCGATGCTGGTCATGGCCTATAAGGTGATAAAGAGATGGGTGTCCTTAGGGTTTCTCTGCTCTCCCACATCATTACATTAGCATACAGAACAGTTTCAAACCAATGGGCTGCTGTTCCTGTTCCCTTTATGACTTTGCCTCAGTTTTACAAAGTAAAAAAAGAGAGAGAGAGAGAGAGAGAGAGAGAGAGAGAGAGAGAGAGAGAGA
>NW_027185754.1:17436770-17457072 GCF_028583685.1 Petaurus breviceps papuanus | reverse complement strand
AGAGAGAGAGAGAGAGAGAGAGAGAGAGAGAGAGAGAGAGAGAGAGAGAGAGAGAGAGAGAGAGAGAGAGAGACTGAGAAAGAGATAGAGAGAGAGAGAGAGAGGTATAAAACTTTTGTCCTCCTCCCTCCTCCTCCCACCCCACCCCTGACAAACTTCTCATTTATGTTGTGGCCTGGAGAGAGAATACTATCTCATTTTCATTGCCAGGGAGGGATCAGTGAAATTCAGTGAGCCCTGTTGGAGCCCCACGGCTAGCAGATACTTCTTCAGGAAATTTGTACCAGGAACAATTACAGGGCATGTGCAGTATAAGCAAGAGGCTAGAGGCAGAGAGCTTCCAACTGGGGTCCAGGGGTCTCTGACTATGGCAATGCCCAGGCCCAGTTGTAGTCTTCCAGGATGGTTATCTATGTGAAGGTGGTTGTTGCCATATTGGAAAGGCACTCCCCCCACTATTGTCCTCCATAGCTGCACTTGTGATGACTAGAGGAAATAGCCTGTGTTAGAAGAAGGGAGACATTGAGTGGACGATCAATAAGTCAGTCAGTAACCATTTATTAATTTTTTTTGAGAGGGTAAGGCAGGGCAGTTGGGGTTAAATGACTCGCCCAAGGTCACATAGCTAGTAAGGGTCAGGTATCTGAGGCTTGATTTGAACTCAGATCCTTTTGACTCCGGGGCCTGTGCTCTATTCACTGCACCACCTAGCTGCCCCTCACTAACCATTGATTAAGCACCTACTGTGTGCTACACTGTGCTAAGCACTGGGGACATAAAAAGAAGCAAAGCACACTCCTTGCCTTCAAGGAGGATGGAAAGGAAACGCTCAGAGAATCTCAGAGCTGGTGGGATCCTCGGAGGCTGCCTGCTTTAATTGGCACCTGATCAAGAATCTTCTCGAAAGGTGATTGTTCTGCCTGCAGACCTCCAGCTACGGCATCTCACTGCCCTCCTGCCAACGTGGCCCATTCTTACATTTCCACCTTCTGCTTTGTGGCTTTCCACTCGCTCTGAGATCCAGCCACACAGGCCTTCTTGCTGCTCCTCCACCAAAATACCCCGTCTCTCAGCTCTGGCTTTGCACTAGGTGCCCGGAATGCTCTCCCTCCTCACCTCCAACCTCTCTGTGAACACTCGTGTCAAATTTTCCCCTTCTGGAGGTGGCCTCTCCTGCCCTCTCCCATCTGCCTACTCTGTATATCTCTCATTGCCTTTCTGCTTGTCTTCTCCATTTGAATGTAAGCTTCTTCAGGGTAGGGTCTGCTGTCGGCTTTCTCTGTGTCCCCAGAGCTTTGCATAGTGCATCCGATTCATAGTAAGTAACCTCTTCATGAATGCTTGTTGACTGACCGACTGACCCATTACCCTTTTTGACTGTGCTAATTGTTACAAAGTTTTCCTTTATATGAAGTCAGAATCTGTTTCTCAGACGATGCCACTTGTTGCTTTACTTTCTGACCTCTGAGTGAGAACAAGACTTTTATATATGACAGCCCTCCAAATATTTGAAGCCAACTCTCACATCCTCCCTAAGTCTTCTCTTCTCCAGGTTGGACATTCCCAATTCCTTCAGTGGATCCTAATGTGGCATGGCTTCTAGGCCCCTCACCATGCTGGAGCCCTATTCTGTAGAACTCCATTTATCAATGACCTTCCTAAAAGGTGTTACCCAGAACTGACCAGGGTCGATATTTCCTGCTGCATCGTGATCTATATTCTCATGGTTGAAGATTTTGGGGGACTCCCCGAGCTGGCTGAGTCTGAGCATTGGGTGATATATACAACTCCCCAGGGAAAGTCATCCAGCTTCTTGGGACCCTGCAGTGGTCTCCTTCCCAAGTGCAAAAGGGCTAAGGGGACAGGTTGCCCTCTATTGACTCCAAGCATGTGGGAAGGCCTGCTTTAAGTTAGGATATTTTAAATAGAATTTGGGATACAAAGGTCCTCTGATAGGAAAGACTATGAGAATTTATGAGAGATGACAATCCCAAAAGATTGTTAGAGCTAGTGAAAGGAGAGATTTCAGAAGGGCAGGGGCATGACCAGCTGCTAGTTTGTTTGGGGAGGGGGAAGGATGAGTTGGACCCTTTATTTATGCTTCCCTGTAGAAGCAACACAAGTATTTCAATAATCTCAGAAGAGTTTAAGAACAATATACTTAATTGCTATGAGTAATTTCAGAGCTCATTAATGTAATAAATCTCCAGAGAGAAATATTCTTAGTTAATGATCAGCATAAAATAAAATAGATTGAAATCTTTCCATGTAAATGGAAGATCTAGTTCATGGAATGGTGGACACTGTAGATAGATGCAGCCTGTTTATGAAATGGAAAAAAAATCCATTATTTTCAGAATAATAGATATTAGCCAGGATATGGTAATGGTAATGGTGTTGTTAGACTATTGCCTTCTTCAAGGGTGCCTATCAGTGCTTTCAGGACACAGTTCAGAGTTGTTTCTGCTCTGGAATATACTAGTGTCTGAGGAGTTCTACACCTCCTGCCACTCCCCCTTGCCCTGTGCAGAAACCTAGGCTTTCTCTCTAATGTGATTTCCTAGCATTTTGTACTCCTCTTGTGAAACTACCCTTTTCTGATTTGTTATTTTTCAGATTTAATTCAACATATATTCATTAATAAGCTACTCTGTATAAGCAGCTAAGTGCCATAGTGGATAGAGAATTTGACTTGGAAGCAGGAAGATCTGAGTTCAGATTCTGCCTCAGAAATGTCCTGCTTGGGTGACCCTGAGTAAGTCACTTAGCTTGTCTGTATCTCAGTTTCATCCATAAAATTATAGAGTTGGCCTCAAGCAGGCTCTAAAACCCCTTTCAGCTCTAAATCTCTGATCCTGAAGAGGATTTTTTGAGTGGAAAGGGGATATAACAGGACTTATCATCTTATTTAACTTCTTCATTTTACTGAAAACCAGGTTCCAAGAAGTTGCAGGATTTGCCCAAGGTAGCCCAAACAGGAGTTTTCTATACAAGTAGAAGTAGTGGAGGCAGGATTTGAACCTAGTATTTTACCGATGAAGTTTCCCAGTTAAAATTTATAATAGCAATCAGTCACTAGCCATTAGCTAAGGGTCTTTTCATCCTTCAGCAACCTGGTCCTCGGGCAGCAGACACACAGTGGGTTGCTTGGCTTGAACCTGGAGCCTCTCCAACTTGGTAGGATCCAACAAGCCTCCCTTTCACTGACACAGCCTCCAAGAGCCCAAGGTGAGGAGGTGATGGGATAGGAGCTCAGCAGGGGCTCTGCTCTGTCCTAAATTGCCTATAAGTAGGTCTGGGGGAACGATCTCTTTGTAGCCAGCACACCATAGATTGGCAAGGGGGAATGTAGTAGGAGACGAAGATGGATAAGGGAATGACTTTCCAGCCCCTCTTGGACCGATGCACCAAAATGCAGTTTTGTTGTGGGATAGAATTCCTAACATATTTAATATACCCATATTTAAAAATTTTTTAATTTATTTTTTCTTTTCCTTCCTTCTTTCCTTCCTTCCTTCCTTCCTTCCTTCCTTCCTTCCTTCCTTCCTTCCTTCCTCCCTCCCTTCCTTCCTTCCTCCCTCCCTTCCTCCCTTCCTCCCTTCCTTCCTTCCTTCCCTTTCTTTCTTTGGCTATCAGGGTTAAGTGACTTGTCCAGGGTCACACAGCTAATTAAGCATCATGTGTCTGAGTTTAGATTTGAATTCAAGTTCTCCTGACTCCAGGGCAGGTCCTTTATATCCAAGCACCACTTAACAGCCCCTACCTTTTTTTTTTTTTTTGAACACAGAAAAGAGTGAAGCCAGAATTATTTTTTCTCTTCTCAATAACTTTTTGCTGATAGCTGGGCTTCTCATCTCTGTCCCTCACATGCCATAAACGTCACTCTGGGCGGAATGTTTTTCTGCCTTGATATTCCAGTTGTGAATGTTTGCCACAGCTGAAGGCCATAGTCGGGAGAGGAGAACCTTGGAGTCCCAGGTCATCGGGAAGCATCCTGAGCAGACAGCTCTGCCTCTCTCCAGCACTGACAAAGGCCTAAATGCACAGCCAGAGCAGAACCTCCCATCTACCTAGTGGCTGACTCTCCTCCAAGGCGTCCTGGTGGGGGGCAAGGGGGGGCGGCACTGAGGAGATACCAGCCTGCCTTTTGGTGAGCTTGGACTTGGAGAGCCTGTGCTAAAGGTTCTGTTGATGAAGGTTCTTTCTGTGCTTTGAATTTTATTTTCTAGGTAAATTCAAAACTCCCCTCTGCTCTAAATTTAATGTTGCGGGACTCTGTTACACCTTCCCGGAGCCCTGCTGGGATCTGAGGCTATGAAGTAGAACGATACTCCTTTTGATTTTAGCTCTAACGAATGGCACTTTTTCCATGGCTAATGATCTGGGTCAGTTGTAGAACTGACTCTTTTACTGCTAAATCAGTTGAAAATAGGTATCTCAGGATGGGAGCCCGATGATATTTTACCTGCAGTCCCATTACCTCCAAGGTCGTAGCAGTTTGGCACACTGTTAAATTTGGGGGCAGGACTATAAAGACTCCAGGTGGGCTTTCCAGGCTCTGTTGTGTTCCTTTGACGCTTGTTAGGAGGTGAGGTTTGTTCAGAGGAAAGTCTGATTTCTGCGGTTTGGGCTTTTTGGGCCGGGAGTATCGTTAATGCTTTGACGGCTGCTGCAAGGTCTTAAGTCTGTTTCCAATGGTAAAGAAGATGTGGTGTGTATGTGCGTGTGTGTGTGTGTGTGTGTGTGTGTGTGTGTGTGTGTGTGTAGCCCTGGGACAGACTGGAACTTCAGCCAGCACTGGCTGGGGATGTGACTTGTTTATTAAAAGTGTCCCCAAATGGGGCTTCAGAATGACAACCTGTTGACTCTTGGTTGATTTCAAAGTGATACTCATGTGTTTTCTTCCCTAACCTTGGCTTTGACATTCACTTTTCTGCCCTGTATTGAGGCTTCACTGCTGCTACTACCTTCCATGAGTGGAAAGGAGAAATAATCAGTTAGTCAGCCAATCAACATTAATGAAACTAAGTGCTGGGAACACCCCTACAAAAGAAAGATAGTCCCTGCCCTGAAGGATCTTCCATTCTAGTTGGTGGCAGGAGAGGAGCTACCTTCTACCTTTATCTTTCTTGTATCTTTCCTTCTCAGTAGCCTCATTTCTCCAGGCCTGAGGGCCTCTTTATGATGAGAAGCCTGCTAGATTACTAGCCATCTCCCTTCCCTCATTCTGTTTTGTGATGGCCGCTCTTGAGTATGTGTGTGTGTGTGTGTGTGTGTGTGTGTGTGTGTGTGTTTGTGTGTGTGTGTGCTCAAGCACACCTGTGCATGCTTTTGAAAATATGAAACCTGGAAAAATTCTGGACGAAGACGCTACCTATGAATAATGCCTTTTATTAGTACCCTTCATCTAATAGGATCCTCTGGAGTTAGATGCAAAGTGGGTCAATCATGATGATGATTCATACCAGGGCCTGAGTCAGAGAAGAAGGGGATATAACTGGACTGATTAAGTTGTGATTGAGATTCATTTTCAAATGGATCAGGAAAAAAAAAAACAGAATGAAGAAACATTTGACACAGATTAAGTGGATGCCACGGAAAAGAGGTGGTCATGATGAGGATGTCATACCAGAATCTGACAGACCCTTTCTGGTTCATCAGAAAGTTGATACCAAAAATAGATACTTCTATAGATACTGGTGAATTGATTGTTTGGGGGCTTGTCATGCTAGATTATAACCTGAACATATAGGTGACCTGGAATTGAATTCTCAACTATATCCAAAAGACCAGAAACTTCTCTTGTTATTTTATGTGACAAGCAATGGTAATGATGGGAAAAGACTTTATTTTGTAAAATGCCATGGGTGGAATGTGAATGCCAAGGAAGGATCAGCAAAAGGAAAACACCATGAGGAAGGACGGAATGTTTTCTAGGAGAATGGTAGATACTTCAAAGCCAGGACTGAACAGAATCTAACACTGATCAAGAAGCTGAGCAATGAAAGAGAGAAAGAGCTTCCAAGCCAAGCAGAGGGAGGAGAGTGAGAAGGGATACAGACACAGGCTTCCCCAAAGACTGCCTTAACTCCACTCATGTTAGAAACTTAGCTATTGATGTTATGAGTTGGTGCCATTCACGCTCCTGGATTCAGGTACAAAACCTGTTCCCATTTTAATCCATTTTGTAAAAAACATGTGCATGTTCAAAATGCTTATTGGGTCCTTTGCTTGTTAGGAGAACTTGACTTGAATACCCAGAAGCAAGCCAGCTTCATATATTCCCATATTTATCTAGGTGGGAGCATGAGCCATGATATTATTATCTCTGTGTCTCCTGGACTGGTCCCAGTCTGTCCTCAATAGACCCACAGGATCCATGTACAGAGATCAGAAAAGAAATATAAGAATCATGGGTCCTGTAAGTTGTTGCTAGGTATCTCTAAGTTCAGTATGCTTCCTTTATGTATCCATAACTATTCCTGGCCCATAAGGATTAGGGCTAATGTTGGATAGGGTCCTGAAGAATTAATTGTAGCCATGTTGATATGGGCAGTGTGGTAAAAACTGAGTGAAATCAGAGCTATTTTAAGAGTCAATTGAATTGAATTCTATTTGGGGGGTGGTAGTGGTCGTGGTTAGGGGTTTGGACCCAGCAAACCCACAAAACCTTTTCACAATAGTGCTGGCCATTTCATCAAGGAGCATGGGAACTATGCCTATGAAGGAGCTGGATTATCCTTGTTTTCATCAAGGAAGTATCTTTCTCTACTTAACTTTCTCCATTCAATATAAACTTTTCTTTCCTTTGAGTCTAGAAGAAAAACAAACAAACAAACAAAGCCCAACAACCCCATCAGATGGTGACATTACTGTCACCTGCTTAAAGCAGTATGACGTTTTTCAAGTCTCAAGATAATCTCCAGGGTTTACTGTTTTTCCACAAAAGCATTTATTTCAGTCAAAATATTCCATGTTCTTCTACACAGACATTTCACCAAAAAGAGGGGAAAAGAAGAGAAAAGAAAAAAAACATACAACTACTCCAAACCACCATGTATGTCATTTTCAAAGGGAAGATTTCCCTTTTGGACAAACAGTACTTGTACTACCTTTAAAGCAGCTCGTGCTTGGGTGGGTGAGGGGAGTTAGGATGGCAGTGAGGGCAGGGAAGAACTCCTGCCTCCTCTCTGTCTCCCCATTCTCCTAGAGGTTGTCTGTCCCTGATTAGGTTGGAGAAGTGACTATTTCACTCCCTCCCTGTTTTAATGGCTTTTGTTAATGCGTATCATCCTTTCTCCCTAAAGATCCCATGAAGGGAATGTTCTCCTCTTTGGAGCCTCTCTTCAGGGGCTTGGCTGAGTGGTTAGTCCCACCCAGAGATATATGTGGGAAGGGGATCTTGCCCATTGCATGCCCTCTTGTAAGAGCATGATGGAGTCTCTGAATATGCGAATGTAAGCTGCGTTGCTGGAGATGTCATGTTTCCCCTCTGTTGTTAGCCTGGAGACAACAAGGATGACCCTGATTTACCTGTGTAGTCCCAGGGCGTCTCAGGTGCCAGGACTTTCTGTTGCAATCTGCTTGTCTCCTGTCAGATGTGGTTGGAGTGAGACGAAGACGGCATGACCACTGGGCGCAGCGAGCTACAGAGGTCAGGTTGCAAGGACAGCCTGATGGCAGTGATGTGCCAGTGACACGTTGTCAAGCGAGGAGAAAAAAAAAAGCGGGGAGGGGGGAGCTAGGGGAGAATGGGGAGGGCAGTGAAGGGGAGGTAGAGGCTGGGGAAGAGGAGAAAGAAGTTTTGTCATTTCTGATGAAATATTCAGTGTTGCAGGTAACGATGGACGGAATGGTCTGCACATAGTATGCTTCCCCCACCTCTAACCCCCACCTAATTCCCCCTCCCCCCACAAGAGGGTAGCTTTCTAGCTATTTTCATGAGACCTCTGTGCCCTGGATTTGAATGAGTTATTTATTAGATTGGGAGAATTCAGACATCTGCAACACATTAGGAGTAGTTGAAGGTTTGGGAAACATCTCAGCCTGTGACTGTGTCTGTGTCGTCCATACATGCAAGTGTTCAAGTTCTGACACCTACACTGGGTTCATGGGCTGTCCCAGCTGGGAAGGACCTTCGCTAGGAGTAAACCCCTCCCTGATGCCTATAGGACTCAGAAACCGCCGTCGAGTAACAAATTTGTGCGATTTTGGAAAGGAAACTACAGTAATGATGCCAGTTCTTAGTGATCATAAATAATCATAATTAACAGGACTGCTGTATATTTATGTTGGTTTGTTTTCAGACACTTTTCATTTTATTTTGAATTTTTTCATATTGTGTTGACTTGAAACACTTCTGTCTATAGTGCCGCGTGTACTCCAGCATACTGGATGGCACCATGCTTTATTTGTCCTTAAAAACAGACCACAATAATGTGGTAACTTCTATCTGCTGGCAAGTTTACAGAAATTTGATATTAGTTTCACTGAAATTGTTTCCCATTAGTGAGTTAATTGTCATCTTAAGGTGCTGAGGTGTTTCTTATACCAATAACATCCTGGTGACTTTGCCCATAGGCATAGGGTCCATATAGAGGGAGTTGCATATAAATATTTTTCAGTTTAAATTCTTGATAAGCTTGGGTAGGATAACTTGACTATGAATAATTGCTCAACGTCTGAAAATATATTATGACTCATGGTTAAAAGCTACAGTGGAAAGCCTTAGTGGGAGAAAAATAGTCCTCTTCCTGACATTGAGAGAGCAGCTGTGGGTTATGTCCTTAGTGATCAATAATCTATAACCCATATAATCAATAATCTATAACCCATATATTGACTGGGGGGGGGGGCTGAAGGGATGAAATACCTTGAAAATACAGCCTTGTTTTTACGTGCTAAGAGCAATTGCAGGTTACACATTGTGCATCATTTACATAGTTCTGACATCAATAAGCATTTGATTGCTTTTCTTGGGAGAAAAGCAGCTGCTGGATAGTAAATTTCCAGTCGTGAATTTATGGCCCAGATCTTTTCTGACTCTTCTCTTCAGTATTTCCTTGCACGTCCCTCCTTGGACTTAGTCCAGGTATGACACCTCATTTAAGTCTCCTCACCCTTCCTTCCCTAATATTCAAAGTACATCATTAGAAGAGCAAGGGAGAGGGCTTGCAACATTAGCTAAAAGGGAGTAGTAATAGTTAATAGAAATATTTTTTGACTTTTGGAAATCCTCCCCTCTTCTCCTTTAAATCTGACAATTTAGTGGTAACTTTTAGTCGAGAGTACTGAGAAATTAAGCCTCTGGCCTATGGTCACACAGATAGTGGTAGATGTCAGAGAGCTTGAAACCTGGTTTTCCTCACTACAAGGTCTGCTCTCTATCCATTACACCACACTCTCTTTTGAGAAATTATATTAGAAAAAACAACTTCTGGTAGCTGGGAGGGGTTGAACTGGTTTCCCTTTCTCTGTCTTACTTTTTCTAGATTATGCTTTCTAGAAGTTTCATGTGTATATTTCTGTGTGTGTGTGTGTGTGTGTGTGTGTGTGTGTGTGTGTATGTAGGGGAGGGTGGGGAACCTGCAACCTCAAGGGGATTCATTCTGTGAAGTTTGGATGTAGTTAGAGGGCTCCACTTGAGGGCCTAGAGGGTCACATGTGGCCTTGAGGCGGCAGGTTCCCCACCCTTGGACTCCAGAGTATCACTCTCCTTTTTATTGGTTGCCCTTCTCTGTGACAGCTTGGTTTCTAGAAAATGAAATTGCTGAGAAATTGCTTAATGAGCAATCACTCATCTATGCTTAAAAATCAGCATGTGGTCAGCTTGGTCCATCATCCAAGCCTGTACAATAGAAAGGGAAGTAAAGATTGACCATGAACTCCATGACTCAAGCCTCAAGGTGGCCTTTACTGTGCATTATCTAAGTAATTCACACAAATGTGTGTTTTTCTTTCAGATGCCTTTTGTATGACAGGCAGGATGTCTTTCAATAAAAGGAACATTTCTTTAGTCTGTTTTACTCTGAGACATACATATATTATTTTGTTGGATCCACCATATGACAGGGGGTATGGTGGGACCATTGAAGAAATTGGGCCAGAGCTTCTCTGAGGATGGAAGATGGAGACAAGATGCCTGGCGATTAAGTGTCCCATAGATAATTCCAGTGAAGATACCTGTACATCAACCAAAAAGCTTTGATTAAGCACCTATTATATGCCAGGTACTGAGGCAGCAGGTACCACAGTGGATGAGTACTGGCCTAGGGTCAGGAATTACTGAGTACAAATATGGCCTCAGACATTTATTGCTGTGAGACCCTGGGTAAGTCACTTAACTTCTTTCTCCCTCAGTTTTCTTGATTGTAAAATGAGGATAATAATAGTGCCTATCTCATAGGGTTGTTGTGAAGATCAAGTGATATAATAATTGTCAGAAAAATGTTTAACACAGTCCTGGAATGTAGGTGCTATCTAAATATTCATTCCCTTCCCCTTGAGGTTACAAAAGTTAAATGTGTAAGTTCCTGCTCTTAGGAGCTTACAAGGAGATAATAGAGACGAGGAGAGGAGAAGAGAGGGCATTACCTCGTTCTAAGTGAGTATGTGAAAAGGCCTTAGCCTAAGAGGGCCAGGGTCTCCCATGGCATCCTGGGTCATCTCCAGTCATCCTGATGAATATCTGGCTGCTGGACCCAGACGACTCTGGAGGAGAAAGTGAGGTTGGTGACATTGCACAGCCCTCTGTCACTCAAATCAAAGTCAACTGCAAGTCATGTTGTCATTTCCCTGACGCCATGGTCCTCTTCGAAAACAAAGGACAAATGTAAGAGACAAGGAACTTGGATCTCTTTATTGTGGCAAAATCCTGGTGTGGAAGTTCCATTCACCAATGAGGGTCAAAAGTTTTAGTGAGTTCTTTGAGATTCAGGGTCACAGTAAATCTCTGAGATTCTAAAACCTATACTCCATCTACTATAGTGCCTTGCCCCTATTCCACTTTACTATATAAGTATATAGGTGTGTATATATATGTATATGCACACATATACATATAAGTGTATATATACATACATGTATATATATGTGTATATACATACATACATGTGCATATTTTGTAGGGGTGTGTATATATATATATATATAGTACCTATGTATAGCAATATAAGATATGTAGTATATAGGTGCCTTTTTAAGCAATCGGGGTTAAGTAACTTGCTCAAGGTTACACAGCCAGTTATTTCTGGGTGTGGTACTGAGTATCTGAGTCCGGATTTGATCCAGGTCATCCCAACACTGGAGCCGGTGCTTTTACTCGCTGAGCCACCTGGCCGCCCCTAAGCAATTGGGGTTAAGTAACTTGCTCAAGATTACACAGCCAGGTGTTTCTGGGTGGGTGCTAAGTGTCTGAGCCCAGGATTTCGATCTCCAGGTCTTCTCAACACTGGAGCAGGTGCTCTTACTCGCTGTGCTACCTGGCCGCCCCAAAACTGTAGTTTCTTAGTCTCCATAATGTCATTGTTCTGGACTCACAACTGGGCCCATTCCACCCTGGTTTTTAATATTTACAGTTCAGTTCTTTTTGAGCCTCCAGTTTTCCATGACCTTGTGAGGGAAGCCGTAACAAACATATCCTAGAGAGTTTCACCTTAGAATGGGTTTATGTTTTATTGACTGGTTTCCACCATTTTCCCCACCCACTTGGACACTTACATGTTCTTGCAGGGAAGGGAACTTTTGCCAGCAGCTTTCCTGGGAGACTGTCAAATTATTACTTTTTTTCCCGTTCTTTAGAAAGCTATGATCTATAACTAAGCCTCCCAATATAATTTCATATGGATTATACCATGTTCACTTTAGAATGAACCTTCCCCTAAGCCAAAAGGAGCAAGCAGGCTTTGGTCCCTTGTTGAGACCCATTCTATTTCACTTACTATCATTCTCTTCTATCGGACATACAGATGTACCTTTGCTATAGCAGTATTCTTAAAAAGTTGCATGTAAATTGAATTTCTATAAGCTCAATTCTATTTTCCTACTGCCATGAGATTCTAGGATTTATAGTTAGTAGGGACCTTAGAGAGTCCTACCTCCTTATTTTACAGATGAAGAAAATGAGGAGCTGAGAGGTTGGGATTTGCCCAATTAGCTGATATCAAAGCCAAAGCCAAGTGTGTTAGTGAGATTTCTTTAGTTAGGGATTACAAAGAGCCTCTATTCCAGCTTTTTTTTTTTTTAGCAATGTTCAAATTAGCCACACCCACCCTAAACTAACTACTGATGTTACTGAATATTATATAAACCACATGAATATATGCATTCATACAGGAAAGGGACAAGAAGACAGGTATATCTGGTATAATGCTACCCCACAGTTCCTCATCTTTTTCTGGTTCAGAAAAATAAAACTGCATATGTAACTACTCTGAGGTCTGCTTGATCTAGACTAGGGGTTGGCAAACTACAGCCTGAGGGCCAAATCTGGCCTTCTGCCTGTTTTTGTATAGCCAGTGGCTATTAAAAAAACCAAAGCAATAAAAAAAATAAAACAGATGTTGGGCTGGATTTGACCTTTGGGTCATTATTTGCCTACCTCTGGTCTAGACCTCGATAACCTAATCCATCCCTGAGAGCGGCTGCATGCTTTTATGCCGAGGTAGACCAAGGAACCAGAAACCTCTTTCAAATGCAATGATTATGGATAGGTCAGATATACTGAAGATTCAATGATTGGTAGAATTCCTTTGGAGTCAGGGACTTCATTTATGTTTATTATATATATCTTATACATCAACAATTCTGGATGTATCTAAACACTCAAATGAAAATAAAACTCCTGGTTCCTTAGTCTCTAAGCGGGCACTCTTTACCGTGATCCTTTAAGCCCTAAACTAACCAATATTCAGCTATTTCCCTTCATGGACATCCCGTGAGCGATGGACAGTCTGGTATTTTGTTAATTTTCCTTCCTTTTTGACTTGGAATGTCTCTGCTTGTCACTGTCCTTCTGTTTTGATTAGAGGTATGAGTACATAGGCTTTCAGGAAGCCACGCCTCATTTAAACAATTAACCTAGAGAATAGATATGTAAATAGCCACATAAGACATGAATTTGCTAATTGTTCTTCCCAGCTCTAGGTATTAGCCATTTTTCATCTCTAAACTATAACCTACTAATTTAAAGTATATTAATGACTTTGGGAGTCAGAGGAAAATGTTGATTTTCTTTTTTGACCATTGTTTTAAGATAAAGTAAACTCCAATTGAAAGGAGTAGAATTGGGGTGGCCAGGTAGCACAGCGAGTAAGAGCACTGGCCCCAGAGTCAGGATGACCTGGGGATCGAATACGGTCTCAGACACTTAGCACCCACCCAGAAACACCTGGCTGTGTAACCTTGAGCAAGTTACTTAACCCCAATTGGTTAGGGGTGGCCAGGTGGCTCAGTGAGTAAGAGCACCGGCTCCAGTGTTGGGACGACCTGGGATGGAATCCGGGCTCTGACACTTAGCATCACACCCAGAAACACCTGGCTGTGTAACCTTGAGCAAGTTACTTAACCCCAATTGGTTAGGGGTGGCCAGGTGGCTCAGTGAGTAAGAGCGCTGGCCCCAGAGTTGGGATGACCTGGGATGGAATCCGGGCTCTGACACTTAGCATCACACCCAGAAACAACTGGCTGTGTAACCTTGAGCAAGTTACTTAATCCTGATTGCTTTAAAAAAAAAAAAGAAAGGAGTAGAATAAAAATGTATATATTTTGATATATCAAACTTAAATGAAGAATACAGATGCATTTTTGATGTGAGTATATTTATTACTTGTGAGAATTAGAACTTATCATACTGTCTTGAATCTGGTGTTATTATAGGTATCCCTCAATAAGTCTCCTCTACTGAATTTGCTTGGGACATCTTTGCATCTCAGGGTGTATCCCAAGGGAACTGGGACAAAGATTATTTTTGTAAACGAAAATGGGCAAAGAAATTGGAAGAAATAAGAGGGTAATTTTCTTCTTTTGATTTTCTATCTTCAAAGATGTAATCATAGTGAGTGCACAATTACTAAGTATTCTCCCACCTTCTTCCCCTTGCATTTGGGGGCTGTAATTCAGTTCCTCCCCAGTGGACATCAGAGGAAGCTCATACCTAGAAGTGCATGGAATCTGTCTACTGATGTTTTAAATCATTAGGCAAAAGCGAATGCTTACTATGTCCCTTGCTGTTGATGGACCATGAGTTACTTGGGTAGCAGTGAATTCTAATTATTAGATCTAACTGGCACCCAAAGGCGGCTATAAATTTCAGTAAGGGCAAGTCATTACTCTTGGCTGCTGACTCATAAGTCTGTTGAAGAATTTCTTCTCCTCTGACTTATGAGGCAGTGTCATCATGGGAGAAATTGGTGGGGAAGAATCCAGAAAGAAGAAAGAGTGCATTAGTAGAATCAAAGAAGGACTGGCCTTGGTTGACACCATTCTCCAAGCTCAGGGCCATTTTTGTAGAAGGTAGACCTTTTGGGGATGTTGCTGTTGGGACTCTTTTCTCTGCCCTCTAGTTTTGACCTTTCTTCTTCTATTCTGATCAAATTCCATTATAATAGAACCTTCTGAATGTCTGAATGGTGTCCAAACTCTATCCCTTGGTTCACAAATTTCAACATATATTTGATGCAATCCTAGTTCCGCACCTTTGCTTAAGGTATTAGCCTTATTCCAGACTGAAGCTAGGAGACTTGCCCTTACTGAAATTTATAGCTGCCTTTGGATGCCAGTTAGATCTAATAATTAGAATTCACTGCTATCCAAGTAACTCATGGTCCATTAACAGCAAAGGACATCGTAAACAAAGATAGGGTATTAAACTTGGAGTAAGGAAGACCTGAATTCAAATTCTATCTCAGATACTCAGTAGCTGTGTGACCCAGGGCAAGTCACTTAACCTTTGTCTGTTTCCTCATCTGTAAAACAGAGATAATAATAGCACCTTCCTCTAAGGTTGTTGTGAGAATAAAATGAGATATTTGTAAAGCATTTTGTGAACCTTAAAGCACTATATAAATACTAGCTATTGTAATTGTTATTATTAGCAATGTAGAAGGTAGAGTGTTGAACTTGGAGTCAGGAAGAACTGACTTAACCACAACACTTAACCTCTCTGAGCCTCAGCTTTCTCATCTACAAAATGAGCATAATAATTATATCAGTGATTCTTACCTGACCTGGAGTCTACTGA
The DNA here is from genome assembly GCF_028583685.1 of Petaurus breviceps papuanus. Lineage (NCBI taxonomy): Eukaryota > Metazoa > Chordata > Mammalia > Diprotodontia > Petauridae > Petaurus > Petaurus breviceps. The sequence continues at coordinate 17,441,834 of NW_027185754.1, read as the reverse complement.
CTAGGGTTTAAAAAATAACTTATCAATATAATTGATTTTTTTTTACAATCCTCTGTATTTTATGTACTTAAAACATTATTCTGAGAAAGGGTCCATAGGATTTACTGGACTGCCAGAGAGGGTCCATCATACACAAAAAAGGTTAAGAACCTGTATTCTATATCAATATTAGCTATTTATTGTTATTTTGAGTCTACTTTCCTTCCAGGGGGCAGGTAAGTGGCTCAGTGGATAGAACATTGGAACTGTAGTCAGGAAAACCCTAGTTCAGATCCAGCTTCAGACTAGCTATATGACCCTAGGCAATTCACTTAAACTTGTTTGCCTTAATCCGTTGTAGAAGTAAATGGCAAACCACTCTGGTATCATTATAAATAAACCCCCATGAACAGCATTGGCATGGGGTCACAGAGAGTCATTCATCACTGAATGACTGACTACCCTTTCCTTCTAGGCCTGTGTGAGCCTCTGGAGGCTGGTTCTGGCCCATGCCTGTACCAGCACAGCAGAGAAGTGGTTGGAATGTAAAGGAGGCAGGTTACTGCAAATAGACCTTTGCCCAGTTTTCCTCTCATGCACTCTAGCCATCCTAACACAGGATAATAATTACCATGGTCATCGTGAACATTTAGGTAGCACTTTTGTTATCAGGGCACTAGACATGCATGATGTCATTTGAGCCTCACAATAATCCATTGGGTTAGGCGCTATTATTATCTATTCCTCTTGAGGTTGAAAGAGGTTATATGACTTGTTCATTTAAACAGTGAGTGAGTGAATGGTTAAGAAAAGATGCTCACTCAAGTCTTCATCAGATGATAGAATTGTAGACCTGAAGCTGGAAGGAGTCCTATATTCAGAGGCCATCGAATCCAGTCCCCTCATTTTAGAGGAAAGAATAATGAGACCCAGGACCTCAGGGTTCCACAGGTGGTACAGGGGATTGGAATTCAGGTCCCGTGTCTCTGGAACCAGTGCTCTTAACCCTGGATCTCAATCTCTTAGATTTGGGTGTCCTCAAAAAACACTGGTTCTTGATCCTACCTGGCCTTTGGTTTATACTTGTTTGGTTATCAGTTTGACCCCTCCCTTGTATTTCCCCATGCATTGTCCTTAGCTCTGGTAATTTCCTTCACCACCACCATGCATTGATTCATCTTTAGCGCTGTGAAAAGGTCCAGCTACCATGCCACCTCTCCCATGGAAGCCTGCCCTGGCCACCCTAATCCATTATGGTCTTCCTTCCTTTGGTTACACTGGTCTGTTCCACTCACTTGACACTTAGCACATACCATCTTGTGTTGTGATTTCACTTTTGTCCGCACATTTCTTTCTCCCAGTATAATTGTGAAGTTCTTGAATGTAGCACCCCATGGTTTATATGTCTTTATATTCCCCTCAGTGCCTTACATAGCAACTTGTCTACTAAGTGTCAGTAACTGTCCATTTATTCTTTTGTGTTTCCCACCTTTAGGCAGAAATCTACTAGTTAGCAGAAGAGATCAAATTCAAATTTAGATGAGGAAGCCAATTCATAGAGGCGGGTAGGTATCACAAGTGGTTAGAACTCTGGAGCTGGGGTCAGGAAAAAATGAGTTCAAACTGGGCCTCCAACACTAAATCACTTGACCTCTGCTTGCCTCAGTTTCCTCAACTTGTAACTATAGTGCCAACACAATATTCACAGTGCCTATGGAGGCTATAGACTCTCCACATGGAAGACAGAACCTAAACATTTATTCATATACCAGAAAACCAAATCTCAACACCAGAAAGCCAAATCCAACATAGCAATAAAGAAATCTATACACAATAACAATGTTAGGGCACTGCCATCCACAAGCCTTCCCCCTGCTAGGGCCTTCCCACAAGTGAACTCTCACAGCTTCACTGTCTGCTTCTCCTCTCTCCCTCACCCCTAACTGCTCTGACCAACTTCTTCTTGGCTCTCCTCCACCCTTCCTGCTCCTCCTGTTCATCAAGCTCCACCCACCACAGGCTTTATGTGACTCAAATTCATGTGTCTTAGGCTTCCATGTGACTTAAGCAGGTCACATGGGCCTATTAATGGATGGGAAAGATCTTCCCATTTACATTACCATTACAGTAACAGGGAGATAATAATAATGCCTACCTTATCCTAGGACTGTTGTGAGGATCACATGAGAAGATATCTGTTAAAAAAGCACTTATTTACTGCCTGGAACTTAGTGGGTTTTATAGAAATGCTTATTTCCTTCCTTCCTAAATGACTTGCCCAAAGTCACATAGCCAATGTTCATTGGTCCAGGAGAATAAGATGCTGAAAGATGTGCCAGAGGGAAGGGTTAAAAGGAATTGCCTAGTGTGGTACCTTGCATGTAGGTTCAGCTCTAGATCTGGAATTGACCTCAGACCAACTAGTCTGACTGCCTCATTTTATAGATGAAGCTGAGGTCCAGAAAGAGTAGGTAACTTCCCAAAGTCACACAGGTAGTTAAATATCAGAGAAGAGATTTGAACCTGGGTCCTCTGACTCCAGAGTCAGGGGCTCTTTTCGTTGTACTATGTTGCCTGGAAGGCACTACATAGATGTTTATTGAATTGAATTGACCCTGAAAGAAAGAGAGCAAATAAGAAATAGGAGAGTCCACAATATTCCAAGATGATTTAGTTTAGTCAGTTTTTCATTCATTCAGACAAACATTTATTGAGTCCTTACAACTTTTTACGTACTATCCCTAGTCCCTGATTTCAAACAAGTATCTGTCTAGCAGGGAAAAGAGAAACATGTGATATGCCCCACAGCTGAGGCAAAAATAAGGATAAAATAACAAAGAGGGAGTAGTAGAAGTCAATACTATGAGAAATGCAGCCATGCCAAATGAATCAATTATACTGCTGTCACCATATTTAGAGAGCTGCCTGGGCATTTGAATCACTTTAGTTTTTCAGTCCCTTGTTAGCACAGTGCCTTGCATTTAGTAGGTATTATTTCTTGGATCAAATTGGACAAATGGTGGTGCTTGAATTGTGGTCTACTTTTCTTTAAGAAAATCTGAGATTATCCTACTCTCTTCTCGTGAGCGGGTCTACCATGCATGATCAACCATCTTCTTTTTCTTTTATCTGAAAGGATCCATAGACTAAACACTCAGTTGTTTTGTGTGTAAGATTTATGTTCCCCTATCTTAATTTTCCCAGGAAAATCCTGCTTTTAAAAAGACAATCAAACCAATACTTGAGCCCACAATGACAGAAATGTTGCTTTCAGGGGCTGTTAGAGACCCAAGTGGTGATGGCCACCTACTGATAAACTAATTCCATTTTCATTCAAGGGGTGGCGCTCTGTCTCCAAAAGGTTGGCTATGGTCCCAAGGTGTTTTGAATGGATCCTTAATGTATCATCAGTCATCAGACTCGTCTTTGGTCATAGATGTAAGAGGTCAAGGAGCAGGCTTAGTGTAACCAGCCACTCCTTTCAACAGTGCCATCAGATTGGACTGCCGTGTGTGTGAGCTCCTCATACATCATCATGTCCCTTCTCACGTACAATCATTGGCCGGGCAGGGCTGCAAAGGAGTGTTAGTATGGATGAGGTGTGTTTGCTGGTTAGAAAACAAATGAGAAAGACTCGCCTTTTATATTGTCTACACTATAGCACATTCAATAATGTGTATTACTAATAGAATAAATGAAAAATGTATTTCTTTAACACTGTCATCTCTCACTTTGACATGCATCTTGAGATGATTTGCAAATGCTCAGCTGTAAGTGGCTCATGGTGGGAAATCAGTTAGCTCCTAATGTTATGCTGATGCATGGCCAGTAGCTGAACCCATTAATGAACTAATCTCAGTTACTCCAGTGGATGGGATTGGGCTCCTGCATGCTACACTTTGCATTTCTGCTAAAATCAACATTTTTTAAGAGAGAAAAATTTAAATGGATCTGGCTGCTCATCTCCCACTGTAGACCATGTGCCGCCTTGCAACACCTAGAGTCTGGGTGACTATTAAGTTCAGACAATTTCTAGGCTGGCTAGAAGATTTAAAACTTTCCCCAGCAGGGAGAAGGGAAACTTTCATCTGTCAATCAATCAACAATTATCTATTGAATATCAACTACATAATCAGCGCATTTGGTTTTTTCTCTTTGCCCTCTGGGCTCTCAGAAGGTAAATCTACTAAACTCTTGGCCCGGGACTACTTGTTCAATTTCACATCCTGGGTCAGGGCTGCAGCCATCCCTTTGGGGCCAGTTGAATGGCTTTGGGAAGCAAGAACTCTGGGGATACCCTCTTTCCTTTAGAGGCATGACGGAATGCTTATCTTTGCCCACCCATCTGCTTAATCCACAGTGAGAGGAAGGGAGGAGAAGCCAGATGAATTATCCTGCAAATTATACAGATTCCTTGTTAGTCTACTCATTGCAAAGTATGATAAATTCACTTACAGGCAAGAGAGACTGTTTTGCTCTGGCAGTTCTAATACATTAGTCATTTTAAGAGATATCCTAGGGGTTGTAGGATACCCACAACCCCAAATACAAAATCATAGAACCGTAGGGTCAGGGCTATAAAGGGCTTAAAAAAATCATCTAGTTCAAGATATGTGTGCCATGGAAACCTTTGGTAGGTGAAGGTTTCATAGGTGAATCCTATGGACCCCTTTTCAGAATAATGTTTTTAAATGTGTAAAATAAAATATATAGAATTACAAAGGAAACCAGTCATATTGAAACAGAGTTATCAAACTATTTTTTAAAATAAAAAGCAAGCTCACAGACCCCAGCTAAGAACACCATATCTGGTCTAACCATCTTATTTTACAGATAGGAAAATGAAGGTCCAGAGAGATTAGCAGGTCTTGAACTCAAGTCTGTCCTTTCTGGTGTACCTGTCTAATAACTGTTGGAGTTTTCTTTGAATGACAATGTGACTCCTTCTTTTCCAATAGGATACCATTTAGGGGATGTGAGAAACTATTCAAGTAAAGGCGGTTTTGAGTTCTTAATGCCAGCTAGCATACCTACCTGTGTGTGTGTGTGTGTGTGTGTGTGTGTGTGTGTGTGTGTGTGTGTGTG
>NW_027185754.1:17434025-17436760 GCF_028583685.1 Petaurus breviceps papuanus | reverse complement strand
GTGTGTGTGTGTGTGTGTGTGTGTGTGTGTGTGTGTGTGTGTGTGTGCTCGCGCACGTGTAGGAAGGGATTTTAGATCATGCATTAGGACTCACTGTTTGTCTCCAAACAGACAGCAGCACATATGAAACACCATCTTGGAATACAAAGGACAGCAATGTCTACTGCCTATTGCCAAAGCCATCTGTCTCAGCCCGGGGGCCTGCACCTGTTAATAAGAATGCTCTCGAGCCTACTTGGTAAACCTACCTGAAAACCCATATCACCTAGGACCTCATTGTTAACCTCCAACAGCCAGCTGGGGGAGGCTGGGCTGGGCTGGACTGGACTGATTGGCCCAGGACTGTTGTACCTGCGTGGAACATCTGTGAGAAATATCTGGCTCCTTTCTTTCCCTGCCTCTGCCTCTATATTTGTTTCTGTCTCTATCTCTCCTTCTCTTAATACATATAAATCATCTAAACTGCCTCCCTGAGGACTCTGCAACATCGCTGATAGTTTTGTCTCTCCCAACATTTTATGTATGAGCTTTTTGTCCTAAGTGGATTGAAGTCACTCTCCATGATAGGAAACCACAATATGGAGCTGGGTTTGGGTAACTCAGGAGCATCGAGATGAAGTTTGAATTTCCAAAGAGAGGTTCATCAGCCCTAATTTGCGCTGCATTACATTTTCACTTTGGCAAAATGGAATTTGCAATTGCTTTTCGGCAATGTTCAAATTAGCGCATCTTAGCATATTAATGAACTACTTTTTTTTTGCTTTTTTGTGACCAATTTTAATGTAAATAGCTGTTGCAATGCAAAGCATCAGACCTGTGCTTTAAACAGAATGAAAACTCAAGTCTTCTGATGAAAAGAATCACAGGTCACATTTAGGCAGTGTTTTAAGGCCTACAAAGCACTTTCCTCATGCAGTTCTGTGAGGTGCTTAGTGCAATGACGGTTATTCCCACTTTGCAGATGAGACTGAGGTATAGGCAGGTAAAGTTACTTTTGTGGCTATATAGCCTAGTAAATGGTGGGCTTGGAACTTAGACCAAGGTCTTCTGACTCCAAGTTCAGTACTTTTCCTACTTAACTTGTAGATGATTCAAGATAACAGCTCTTCAATTGCCATAGACTCATGCTAGGGCTGAGGAGAGCCCTAAAGACCAAGAAGATCCTTGACCACCTATGGGAGCTTGTGAGGGAGATAGTAAATTGGTGAGAAATCTACAGGTGTCTTTTGTCCTGAGTTGTTTCAGCACATGTAAAAATAACAAGCAGTCACTAGAACAGAGTGAAGAGAGACAGATCAACATGCTAATTGAAAAGTTGTATGTTTTCTCTCTGAGTGACTCAGTTCCATAGTCAGATGGACTGGAGAAAGGGGATGATTCTATACAACCTCATTCTGCTTGGAAAAGTAGTCAAAGAGCATGTCTGATAAATAGCACATCATCTTCCTATACGAATGGGTAACACCAGTTAAAAAAGGGATTCAAATAAGAAAAAAAATGAAACTCTTTAATAGTTTTCACTTGGAATGATTTCTTACATTTTATCTTATTAATTTCTTTTTAAATTTATTGGTGTACAATAGTTGTTTCTTCCCAAATGGTTCCCCTAAACACCCAAATAATTCCCTTTAACAAGAAATTCCACCCCCCCCATTTTATCAGTTATTAACAGAAATGAAAGATGTATCCTTAACTTTGACAATATGGTTTTGTTATCAGCTGTCAGGTTTGACCAGAGTTTTCTTGCATGTCCTCACTGATTCAATTTATACTGGTGCCACCGTCATGTCTATTAGGGAAGTCAAGGGAATAAATCTTTATTAAGTACCTACTGTGTACCAAATTTTATGCTGTGTGCTTTTACAAATATCTCCTTTGAACCTTACAACAACCATAGGAGATAGGGGCTATTATTATTCCCATTTTGATAGTTGAGGATACTGAGGTGAACTGAAGTTAAATTACTTGCCCAAGATCATGCAGCGATAAATGTCTGAGACTGAATCTGAATTCAGGTCTTCCTGATCCTAGACCCAATGCTTTAGTCACTCTACCACTGGCTGCCTCTAATTGGTATATTGGTTTTGTTTTGATTTTGGTTCTCCTTTCTTCCCTGCATTGCTTCCCTCAGGTCTTCTCATATTTTTCTGAATTCTTTATATTCATCAATAGATGGTAACATTATTACATACAAGGACATTCTCAAGGTCTCTCTAAAGAACTTTGGAATCTATTGTGAGACATGGAAAACACTGGCACAGGACCATGCGGCATGGTGTGCCCACATCAGAGAAGGTTCTGTGCTCTTTGAATAAAGCAGAATTGCAGTAGCTCAAAAGAAATAAGAGATGCACAAATTTAGAGACACATCCATAATCATAGGGACTATTTTGTCTGGCCGTCTGAGCTCATATTGGTCTGATCAGCCACAGTCAGACACACTGGACCTTGACCCAAACGTAGTAAGGTCATTTTGGTTCTCTTCAAGAATGAAGGACAGCAACCAGCCAACTATCGATATATCTAAATCTATATCTTTATATCTATGAGAGAAAAAGAGTGAGAGAAAGAGGAGAAGAGAGGGAGAAAGAGCGAAATAGAGAAAGAGAGAGGGAGAGAGAGAGAGACACAGAGAGAGAGAGACACAGAGAGAGAGAGAGAGAGGACAAAACAGAGAGAGAGACAGAGAGAGGAAGAGAGAGGAAGAGAGAGAGAACAAAACAGAGAGACAGAGA
>NW_027185754.1:17391867-17433625 GCF_028583685.1 Petaurus breviceps papuanus | reverse complement strand
AGAGAGAGAGAACAAAACAGAGAGACAGAGAGAGAGACAGAGAGAGACAGAGAGAGAGAGACAGAGAGAGAGAGAGAGAGAGAGAGAGAGAGAGAGAGAGAGAGAGAGAGAAAAAAAGAGAGAGAGAGAGAGAGAGAGAGAGAGAGAGAGAGAGAGAGAGAGAGAGAGAGAGAGAGAGAGAGAGAGAGAGAGAGAGAGAGGGAGAGAGGACAAAACAGAAAGACAGAGAGAGAGGGAGAGGGAGGTGAATTCTTTTTTTTAACTTTTTGAGTAACTGGTTATTTCAGGAAAATTCTATTCATTCATTTATGCATTCACCCATTGAACTTCTATTGTGCTCCTGCTCCGTGTATATCTTCATATGATGAGGAATGTTCAGGGAGAGGAAACAAGGCCATTATTTACAATGTCTTCTTTTGAGCACTTTTCAGTCTGACCAGAGAGAAAAGACACATTCATGTAAACAGTTAGATAACAATGCAAATGTTAGTAACAATATGGGACAGGTTGTGAGAGATATCACGAGGTTGTGTGTGATTACATGTCAAATGAATGGAATACATTTTAAGAGTTCACAGCAAGCCGAGGTCAGAACAAGCTGGGGTACTCAGGAAGAGTTAATGGAGGAGGTGAGACCTGAAGCACTGATAGGCTTTGGATAGGCAGAGGGGAAGACAATGGAATGGTGTGAGCAAATGTGAAGAGGCAGAAATGAACAGAGTCTGTTTGGGGGAGCTGTGAAGAGAACAGTCCGCACGCAGCTGAGGAAGAAAGGGAGAGAGAAGATAGGTTGGGGACATATTAGGAAGGCCTGGAATACTAGGGGGAGTTAAAACTGTTTTGTAGGAACTGGGGGTCTATGAAGGAAGGAGAAGAAGGTGTTAAGGAGAGAACAAAATGAAAGACAATGGATTGAATGAAGAGATACTACCATCTACCACTGTTAGCACCATTGTCAACAAAAACATGCCACCACATTGAGAGTTTTTGTTCTCAAAGGAAACTTAGAAATCTTTTATTCCAATGAAAAGAATGAAAGAAAATGGGTTGAATGAGGAGATGTTACCATCTACCACTGTTATCACCATCATCAACAAAAACATGGCACCAGATTGAGAGTTTTGAGTTTAAAGGAGACTTAGAGATCTTTTTATTCCAATGTCTTTGTGTTCTTAGCAAGCCAAGGTCAGAATGAGCTGGGGTAGTCAAGGAGAGTTAATGGAGGCGGTGGGGCCTAAAGGACTGACAAGATTTAGATACATCCCTGTTTTATAGGAAGAAAATGAGATCCACAGAGGTAAAGTGATTTTTCCAAGGTAATATAGTAACTTAGCAACAGAACTAGGCCTCCAGACTCCTAACTGAATACCCTTTCCATTTCATACATTACATTGGACTCTTTCTAAACTTTACTTAAAAGAGAGTGTCCTTGCCCTCAAGGATCTTCTAACCTACAAGCTTCCAGTGATAAGGACTAATGCACAGAGGACATAGAGGTCACTATTACAAACATGTTTTCTCATATGTGGTTCTGTGGCTTTTTAAAGCTTAAAAATGGTGGTGCTTAGTGTTCTGAATTGCCTGCTTTGAGAACCGCTGTCATTTGGAAATGTGAAGCCTAGACACAAGTTTCCAAACCACCAGGAGCCAGAAATGAAACCGTAGCCACAAATGTCTCCCTAGGGTTGTCTACCTGCATTCAGAGTGAGTCCGACTATCCTGGCCGTCTAGTTTGCAGGAGTCCTGTGGGCTCAAGGGTCACTTTGTAGGATTTTACTGGAAGGACGATGATCTCCCTCCTCAAGTGACACACCAACTTAGATACACAAGGATAAGGAGAGACCCAACCCCAAATTTTCCAAACGGCGAAACTTCCTTGGTTCATTTTTAAAAAAATGAACTGATTATTCATCCTTGGCTTGAATTACCAGCTAAATAGTATTTTCCTGCTGAGTGTACATTTGTAATGCTATCCATTTCATCCTGCGTGATAGAATTACATTCCAGGGGCTTCATTTACCTATTCTTTACTATCTATAGATGGGTGCGTGGGTGTGCTGATTGCATTTTAAAAACAAGAGTTTGTGTATCTGATGGATATGGAAATAATCAGTAACTAAGGTAGCAGAGGGAAAAACATCCATCTCTTGATGAGTAATTTTAAGACGGTGAATATTTCCCAGCTTGATGAGATATTCCTGGGGAAGGAGTCCTTCAGTTACCATGCATCCTCAAGTATAATTGAAGAAATAGGGACTTTGTCAGTGACCCAGCAAACCAGGTGGACTTGGTTCTTTCCAAGTAAGAAAGCTGCCATTCACTGATTCCTGTGAACCCAAGTGTCTCTTGGTTATCCTGAGCTGTACTGTCGATCTGTCACATGGATCAAAATAGCCTTGTCAAGTAACTAACCTACTTACTAAAAGCAAAGATGCTTTATGCCTAGTAACCAGAAAAGGAAGCCAGGTCCATTAATTTCATTGTTCATCTCTTCTGTGTCAAGACTTGGCTAATATCTATTTTTTTAAAGTGGGCTAGTAACTTGCTACTAATTTTCAAGGTGACAGCATATACTGTATTGCCATTCTCTGCTGTGCAAAATTCCATAGGCCCACAAAGCTCCTGATAGGTTAGGCACAAAACGTGGTAATAACAAAGAGCAAAAAATTTTTTTTTGGCAGAAGGTATCAGGCTTAGGGTCCTTAGAAGCCTTTTCTTTCTGTATTACCCATGTTCCAAATTTCTGTGTATTGAAGAGATGATTCCAGAGTCAGAGATTGGGTCTTACAAATAATACCTTCACAGATGCTCATTATTTTTTCCAGTGATCGTTTCCCTAAGCAATAGCTATGGGCTTTGTCCTCTTGGTATAGGCTTTGGCTATTTGGCTATTTGTTAGGATGGGAGGTTTGTGGCAAGGAAATTGAGCTAGTCTTTTCTCCTCTAGATAGATTACTCTATTTGCTAGCCCATTGGGTCCTGGAAAAGTTGGAAAAAGATATACATCATATCAGGGCTTTTCTTCAGAGGAAGGCAATTCAGCTGGAACTAGAGACTTTGTGCAGCTGATAACTTTTGCTTATTTTATCTGTTTATCATTATTTATCTCTGACTGTGCTTTCCTTCAGGATTTTAAGAGCAATGAAGAAACCTGAATTTCTTATGTAGCACCTTTTTTTGTAAATGCATTTCAAAATATCCTGCTTGAAAGCCTGATAACTCCTTTCAAATGATCCAATCTTACTTCAGGGTAGTGAATGAAGGAGACAGGGACAGTTTCCTGATTAGTTTAGTATTACAGAGGGACTCCAGAGTGAAACTGGGCCTTGACACTCAGCTCCCTGTCACCACTTCTGAGCATTTCCTTTCTGTTAAATACATTTGCTCTCCTTAGAATATGCTACTTTAAACTCCTCCATCTGGTATTCTTAGAAGGGATATTTCGGATGTCTCCTCTGCCTCTTTGCCATGATTCAGATGGCATGGCATGTGCTTTCCATGTTAGTTCACTATGATAGGGTCAGCTGTTTGGCATAACAATAAACTGATACTTATATAGTCCTTTATATTTTTATATAATGCTTTAAGGTTGTCAAAGTGCTTTTAACCTCCATTATCTACTTTGAACTTTACCCCTCCTCCCATTTCACAGATGAGGAAACTGAGACTCAGAAAGGTTAAGTGACTTGTGCATGGTCATGTACCTAGTAAGCTTTTGAGACTGGATTTGATTCCAGATTTTCCTGCCTCCACGTCCAGTATTCTATCCATTACACTATTTTCTGTCTTTCTATGGATGTGAGAGATGGGGAGGGGGGGCAGGGAAGAAGGTAATTTAAATGATGGGTCCCTTCCCCCCATACTTTATAATTCCAAATCAACCTGTATTTGGGGGAGATTTTCAGCATTGGACTTCAGTCTCAGATTAGTTCATATATACCCTGCATTCCTCACTGACCAGCCTGGGACTGTCTATGACCCATATACAACGCCCTTCATTCTATATTTTAAATGTATCATTTCCAAATGCTCCATTATCTCCTCTATTATTTTTTCTGAAAATGGCTCTTTATACTTCCTTCTTTCTGCCCCTCCCCTTTCCTCTTCCCTCCCCCCGCCCCCCATCCCATTAAAACTATTTACATTGAGAGAGGCTGAAGTAGTTGGGGTGTTCTTTCCCAGCTATTAGGGCAGAAACATTGTGACAAAGTTGGAGCAGCCCTGCCCTCAGCTCATTATTTTGCACTTCATTGAAATGCATGACAGATCTATTCACTGTACTTTATATACTAAACTTAACTACAGTAATATATTCAAATAATTCTGAATTTATCTAGCCTGTGCGATAGTTTTTCTCTCCTCCTCTTCACTTTTTTTTTAAAGACCAGCAAATGTAGCTGCTTTTTGAAATGTAGCTCAATCCCATTTATTCAGAAAGCAAGGGAAAGTGACCCCTCACTGCACTATTGTCTGGGCATCCTCTTCTCCCCTGGGCAGCTGTCAGCTAACCCAAATCAGATGACAGGAAGAGATTCTCCAGGGTGGTCCCTGCCATCCATGGCTCCCTGGCCTCTTCTCTCTTCGTTCTTCTTTTCTACCCTCACCCCCTTATGTCCCTGTCATTGCTTCCTTCCCATGGATCGTAGAAGCCCCAGGACTGTGTGGACAACATGAAGCTTTCTCCAAGACATAGGCTGCTACTGGCCTATTTTTTCCAATCTCATATTAGTCTCCACAATGCACCCTAACTTGGGAGCTCACTAGGCATTCTCTGGTCTCTGTTGCCTTTGTTTATGCTACTCCCTGAGTCTGTAATATTATAGGATCATTGATTCAGAATTGGGATCCCAACCCCATCATCTTATAAATAAAGAAACTTGAAGAAGAGCGTTCAGGGGACATACTTAGGGTCATGCAACTAGTAAATGAAGCAAGATTTGAACCTGTCTTCCTGATTCCAAGTATGGTATTCTATCCGCACTATACCATACTGTATCTCTATGGCCTCCTTCCTTCATACTCCTCTGGATGAATTCCATCCTTTAAAGCCTCGCTTGAATGGCCCTTCCTCCATGAAACCTTCCCTGATCCCTGAATTTAAGTTTTCTCAAAGGACTTGATTCTGCATCTCTCTAGTGTACTTAATAATTTTGGGTAATATTGTTGTGTTTATGTCTTTGATCCCCATAATATGCTTCCTAAAAGTAAGAACTGTCTTATCTGAACTCTATCCCTAGCAATTGTCTTAGGGTTTTGCACATAGTAGATGCTGAATCAAATCTTTGTTTACTGTTGCTGCTCCTGGCAGCCCACTCCTCACCTGGCACATGGGTTGGGTTCCCCTGACTTTGGAAAGGCTGTTGTGTTGGAGAAGAGAAGTGGGATGGGGAAAGCAGAATGTCTGGGTCCAGATTCAGAGCCACTCCATTCCTATGTCACTCTTGACATCAGGAAAGCCCTGCCCACAGTATTAGAGGAAGATGAGAGTTATTTCCATTCTATGCCTAGCAGAAATTGCCAAACCCCAACCCTTGACCTGATTTTACAGATCTTTGTAGAGGACACCCTTGGTGAAAAACTTTGGTGACAAGCAGTAGTATTTGTGTCCTAAAATTATCCTTGAAAACAATCCTTCTTGAGTCTAAACCTTTCCATAGCAAGGTTAGAAATCAGATCTCAAATGCATTTCCCTTATCCTCCAGCGTGACTTAAACATGTCTAGGAGTGAATACTGAGGGGCTTCCACAACTTTCCAGCACATAATCCACTTCTGGCCTCAGTTTCCTCATTTGTAAAATGAGGGGGTTGGAATAAATGTATTCTGAGGTCCTATTTAGCTCTACCAAACAGTAAACATACACACTCAAAGCTTGTCTCATTTGAATCATGCCTGGATTGCGTTATTGAGAAGGACAGAAAGTCAGCATCTCTGTTCTCCAATACAGTGTAAGCTCCTTGAGGGAAAGGACAGTTTTATTTTTGTGTTTGAGTCTCTGGTGCCTAGTTTGATACCTGGAACTGAGAAGATACTCATTGGTTATTTGTTGCTTGGTCAACCAGCAAACATGACTCTTTTGATTTATCCCAGGCGCTAGTCAATGTAAGGAACTTCTTGAGAGTCAGAATTGTTTTATTCTTTTCATTTGCATCACTAACGTCTAGCTCAACGTTTGGCACATAGTGGTATTGTTCAGTTGTTTTCAATAGTGTCTGAATCTTGGTGACCCCACTTGGGGTTTCCTTGGCAAAGATACTGGAGTTTGCTCTTTCCTTCTCCAGATCATTTTACAGATGAGGAATTGAGGCAAATGGTTAAAGTGACTTGCCCACGGTCACATGGCTAGTAAGTGTTGGAGGCCAGATTTGAACTTGGGAAGATGAGTCTTCCTGATTTCAGGCCCCTGCTCTATCCACTGCACTACCTAGTTGCCCTGACATATAATAGAAACTTAATAAGTACTTGTTGATTGTTTGGGCAAGTCACTTAACATCTTTAGGCTTCAGTTTCCTCATTTACAAAATTTCAGGAGGTAGACTAAATGACTTCTGATGTCCTTTCTGCTTCTGTAGTTATGATCCTGTGATTCTCTGTTCCCCCAGCATAGGGGCTTGCATATAGCTGGCACTCCACAGTTGTCTACTGAGTTGAATTAAATTGAATGAAGAGCCTACAGAAGTGAAATTTATATCTATAAGTATGTGCTGACTACCAAGTAACAGAAAAGTGATAGAGCATTTCCTATAAATGGCCACCAGTAGGATAGAAAGCATAAGGTTAACTCACAGAAAGAAAAAGTCACTCATACTGTGACAGAGAGGGTCTCTGCTCCTGCAAATTGCCTTGCAAAGCCTCCCCCACAGAACTGATCCGCTTCCACTATCCAGTGGAGATTTCCTTCAGCCGTCTTGCCTTTCCTGGGATTCGAATGGTTCATCTTTGATTAGATGATGGAGTATATCCACAGGGTCAGGTAGTAGCTACCCTACTCAGGCTTTGTTCGTGGTCTTTTGACTGCCTGGAAATGATCTATGGAGTGTAAAGTACCCAGTGCCCACAGCATTCGGCCGTCTTCTTTTGGACTTTACAATCACCATTGAACTCAGTAGCCTAGCAGTCTGGCTTGGCAGGTTTCAGCTCAGGCTCCGGGAATATAGTACAGTGGAAAGAAAAAGGGTTCAGTGCTAACAGATCTAAGTTTTAGTTCTGAAACCACCACCGATTATTGAAGAGACCTTGGGAAAACGAAATTATCATCTCTGGATCTAAGTTTTTATGTATGTAGAGTGGAGCAGGGTTGGACTAAAGTAATCTCTAAGGTTCTCTTGGCTTAATTTGGAAATTTACTGATGTGGCTGGGCTTACCCCGACCCCAAATGACAATGACAACAACAAGGATGACCAAAACACTCCCCCTCCTGTCCCCTAGCGTCGCCCCCAAAGCAAAACAACAAAAACACAAACCAATCTTGTTTCTGATGGGAAGGTAGCTTCAAAATGGTCTACTGCCTCTGCCTTCCAAGCCTAAATTATATTTTCTTCTATCTTTTTCTCTTTCTGAACATCACTAATTTCCTCCCTCTCCTCTGGGATCTGGCTGGAAGCTTCTACTGTGTCTCATTGGGCCAGCAGCAATATTCAGGCCCCCAGGACTTTCCCTTGGTTCCCGGACTCCCACTGACCTCCTTGGGATTCCTTTCGGCTCCTTCAGGCCTACCCAGTCAATGCTGATGAGGTGGAGCCTGCAAAACCACTGTGGAGTTTCTTGTCCCTTCTGGAAAATCTCTGGTTCCTAGCATTCTGTTCACTGTCCCTCCTTCCCCAGAAAATGCAGCTTCTTCGAAGCATTTGTCAACTAGTAAAGACTTCTGAAGGCACCTTTGCTTAGTGTTTATCCTGAAATACTCCATCTAAATAAATGTTTTTGCTATACAGCCACTGAGGGAATATTAATATAGTGATTTTTTTTTATTTAGTTAAAAGACGTAGTTTTACTGTATTTCAAAAGGCAAGCTTTCTTGCAGGTTGTGAGAGTGTTGCCTCTTAGCACCGAAGAGCAAGGCTGTATGCTCACCATTAAATACAATTTTATAATGAAAATTTTGTCTTATGAAGGTGAAACTTTGCGAACATATTAGAATTCTCATTTTTCTATGCATAGCAATCAAATGACCTTCCTACATTGCCACATAAAGTATAGATTTAAAGTTAAATGAGCCAGTTAGTCATTTAGCATTTTCTTAAAGAGTAATTTCTTCAGTAAGTATAGATGTTTACATATGGCTTTCTTTTGGGTATTTACATTTTAAGAATTGAAGAAAAACTGACATTCTTTTTTGAAACTGTTTTTTAATAGCCTTTGTTTATTTTTAATATGTGGTGTTCCAGGCTCCTGCTCTAATGATTTTTTTCACACTGCATTGATAATTAAATTCATTCATTTTCCCAGCTGCACAATTCCTTTAAATAAAAAGTTATGGGTAATAACACCTATTATGTTCACAGTATAGAGGAGAAAAGGGCAGCTAAGGAGCTTTCAGAGGAGGGGGACCCATGTGGACTATGTAGGTCACAGGTTAAAGGAGAATGCTGCATGAAAGTTCGGAAATCTACTAGCCCTTTGGAGACATAGATTATGGCCCTCTGCTGTGGGTGGCAGAGAGGGTTGGGTGTTTTGGATAACGTACTGAAAATGAGCTTTTCCTTCTTTTTTCCTCTCACTCTCCCTCCCCAAAGAAGAGCAGCAACTGTAGCTTCCATGATATATTAGCATGGATCCTTTTCAGATTTTTAGTTCATAATTTCTAGTAATGGGTCATCAAAAGCACTAAAAGTGTTGTTTCCTTTTAAATGATTGGGAATGGTTTACATGCTGCTACCAACCCGCAGATATAAGGGGGGCAGTAAAAAGGGAGCGGAGATATTTTAGTGATATAAAAAGGACCGATTAGATTTGTGAAAATGTAAAACCCTGATCCCGGAAAGGTACATGGAGCAATGAAAGGAACCCTCTAATCCCAGTTTAGTGATTCCCTTGCAGCTTCTCTAATTTCATGGAGGCTATAAGGATTTGGCTTTTACACATTTTAATTTAGTCCAAAGATGTCCTTATTTTAATTATCCGCACACAAGGGCACAGTATCTTTCTATGGTTATTGCTGGATGTTACATTTATATATAGAGCAATAGCAATTTGGAAAAAAAAAATCCTCAACAACAACAACAAACAACACAATCACATCAGTGGCCGAAGGGTTATACTTGCTTTTGTAATGACAATATATAGAAGGTGCTATTCTCAGAAAGGATTTTTAAATCCAAGGAAGAAGGATACAAATGCTTATTTGTATTCCATGTATGCCTGCTCTCAAATATATATATATATACGTATATATATATATAGTATATAGACTTACATATATATTGCACATGTATACACACATGCATGATACATATAAACACACATATTTACAGAGAGAGAGAGAAAGAGAGAGAATTCTTTCAATAATTCTCTTTCTGTGAACTATTTGTAGATGTGTTGGTGGCAAACACTGAAATAGCCATCTGGTGCCCTGTTCTTTCCTTGTGGAAATCAGTAGGAGAAGAATATGAGAATCTGAGAGCAAGTTTCATCCCACTGAGATGCAGTTATCATATTTCAATACATAAAAATCCGCTTGGTAAAATGTGATATTTCCAATATTATATCAAGTCCAGAGCTGAAATTAGGGTATAGTGTTGGAGGCTTTGTCCTGGGGTCTTGAGGGAATGTTTCCTGTTGTTTTTCCCAGGCACATTAGTTACACCTCTGATTGAGGTCAGTCCATAGATATTATTCTGGAAAGAAAAACATATAACTTTTGTTGGAAACAGGGTTGCCGAAAAAAAAAAATCAAACCAAAACAAAATGGAACAACAGCTTACTTTAGATTGCTGGGAGAGACTTTCTAGGAGTAGTTATACAGCCATAACTTGGAGTGAGTCCTTTTTCTTTGCAAAACATCGAGGCCTTCTCTACACTGGAGGAGTTTGAAATGCATAGACTTTAAGGCTAGAAGGGATCTTGGAAATAATTTCATCCAAGACTGTAATTTTACAAAGGAGGAAATAGGCTCAGAGGCAGGAATTAATCTTGCCCATGATTATGCTGGAATTACTCCCAGAAAGGAAGGGAACAAGCCTTTATTGAGCACCTACTGTTGTCCAACATGCTAAGTACTTTACCAGTATTCTCTCACTTCATCCTCACAGCAACACTGGGAGAGAAGTACTATTATTATCCCCAGTTTTCCCCTTGGGAAAACGGAGGCAGATAGCAGTTAAATGACTTACCCAGACTCACACAGCTCGTTAAATGTCTGAGGTCTGATTCAAATCAGATCTTCCTGACTGTAGGCCGGCATCCTATCTACTGGGCCACTAGCTGCCTTAGTGAAAAATCAGGTTTTGAACCCAGGCCCTCTGATTCCAGAACTCTTTTTTTTAAATTTATTTTTAATTTATGGAATAAAACGAACATTTCCATAACATAGTATAATAAAAAAAGATGATTACACATGAAATTGCAAATCTGCTCTGTACAACTTGCTATTCTATTCAAATATACAACAAAATTATCATGTAAATTTATCTTTTTCTTCCCTCTCCCCAGTCCCCTGCCCTAGAGATGGCTACCAGTAGACACAAATAGGTATACACACATACACATATACATGCATATGTATATATTTATGTCTGTGTAGGTAAAATTATTCTATACCTACTTCTGTTTATCAGTTTTTTCTCTGGATGCAGAACTCCAGAATTCTTGTCACTACTCTATACATAGAGTTAAGGGATGTGTAAGAGTAAGAAGGAACTATGGAAGAAAATTGTCTTTTTGGGGTCGTCTTTAAAAAGTTATCTCCCTTATCTCTCTCTCTGGCTTAGTTTCAGGGGAGTTCTGCCTGGAAGCAGGTCTGGGTGAATGGAACAACCTCAGAAGGTCATTTCTCTTCAGCCATGAAACAAATGCTACAGATTTTGAGTGCTGGCTAAAATAACATGGTCTCTGGGAGTTGGTCAAAGAGATGGAGATGGTGACTGAATATAGTAAGGGACAAATCACAGGATTGTAGATCTGAAGCAGAAATCATTAGAGCTAACCTCCTCATTTTGCAAGGGAGAAAAATGAGGCTGAGAAATTTTGAATCTCTTGTCCAAGGTCAGACAGGTAGTAAGTGTCTGAGGCAGGACTTTAAAAGCCGATCTTTTCACTAAGCCATGCTGGATTTGTTATATTTATTGACAGAATATAGTCAGTCTGTCTATAGGCATCTATTGAGTACCTCCTATGTACCAGGTACTGTGATAAGAGCTAGGGAAACAAAGATAGACAAACAAACAAACCCCCCAAACCCCAACAAATTCAGTAAGTTCTAACCCTTAAACTGTTCCTCGTACGCTTCTCTATCTCAATATTCCTATATGCACATTGGACTGTTGAGAGTAACCTAGAAGGACCCAATTGGAGTTTTCTGAGGTTCTTAGATGAAGGGTTTACAGTTTATTCTAGTCACTCAGAGTCGTTATTTGTATGCACAAGGGCTCATGTTCCTAGGTGATCCACAGCTACTGCTACAAACAGCCTTGAGCTTAGCCTGCTGTTCAGTCCATATTTGTACTGTATGATATTTGTGCTAAAAATCATGTCATTCCCTCCATAGGGGAGCTATCTTTCCCATCATCCACAAGGAGGGACAGTGTTCTTTCAGCACAGGCACAAATGTGCTTTGGAGACATAATTTCCCACTAGAGCAGTATATTTGCTGCTGCGAGTATTAGCTTGGGAACTAGGACCTGACCTTAGCACCAGGGCCCCTGGATTAACAATTCCTCCTTACTCTGCCCCAAGGATCCAATCCCTAAGGATCAGCTGCAGCTCGGAAACTTGGGTTATGTGGGCCCTTTTGCAGATGGAGTGTCCTTGTATGGAAAAAGTAGGACAGGGAGTAAAGTTGCTTCCCCATGACAGGCCATAATTTCCAGTGCATTAAAATCAAGCAAACAAACAAACAAAAAAACCCTTTTATTCTCTAAAAGTTTGGACTATGTTCCTTAATGCATGTAGTTTAAGAGTTTTGTATCCTTTAACCCAATTTCCCCTTCTCTCAGTGGTGGTGCAGGTGAGAGGCATGTCTTGGAATATGAGTGGCTAAATAACATGGTGGGGCCAACAGAACTTGGTGCTCATGAGGCCAGGCTGTGGTTGCAACAATTTGCTCTGTGGGATGACTACTTTCCATATTGTGCTGAGACATAAAATTGTAACCAAAATTTCAGACATTTTATAAATGTGTACTATTGGTAGAATGCGTGCTCCTTGAGGGCAGGAACTGTTTTGTTTTTTTTTTTCCTTTTGATCATCATATTCCCAGCACCTAACTCAGGGCCTTGCACATGGCTGTTCAGTCTGGTCGTTTTTTAGTTGTGCCTGACCAATGCTTACTAAGTGCCTATCTGAGTGGAAACAAGAGGAAAGGGTGTGAGCCCATGGATGACTCAGTGTAACCTCATCCCATTACTGGGAACAAGGATCATCACCCTGGCCACGGTAGGTCAGAAAGGATGACCTCTGTCTCTTGGAATTCTTTGCTTTAAGACTCACCTAAGGTGCTGCCTTCTGCCTGAAGCCCCCAGCTGCTATTCTCTCCTTCCCTTCTCTCCTTCCCCAACCTTCCTCATATTCATTTTATGCACATTATGAATACCCTTATATATGTTCTCACCACCTTCCCCATTGGAATGTATACTTCTTGAGGGTAGGGACTTGTTCTCTTTTGTTTTTGTATTCCTGACCCTTAGCACAATGCCCACCACATAATAGGTGCTTAATAAATGCTTCTTGATCGATGAAATTAATATAGGTATACTATTATATACTATGTATAATTATTATACATACTGTAATGTGTATATATTTCCATGTGCGGCAGTAGAACGTAGTGGGAAGAACATTGGATAAAGGAGGTCCAGAAGATTTCAGTTCTAGCTTTTGCTTTATCACCAACTAGCTACATGATGTGGGCCGGGCACTTTATCTCTCTGTGTCTTATTTTATTTGTCTATAAAATAAAAAGGTTGGACCAGGTGATTATTTGAGTCTCTGTCCAGCTGTAGGGCTTCCACCCTTGTCCTTCCTTTTCACTATCTCTTATGTTCATTTCCTCCTCTACACACACACACACACACACACACACACACACCACACACAACCCCCCTACCACACATACCACACACACCACACACACACTACACATGTATCACACACAACACACCACACACAGAACACACATGCACCACACACCACACACACACATACCACAAACACACACATTACACATACAAAGCTGTGAGGTGTCTTATATAGTTATACTTTAAGACTTTGATAGAACCATGAGGTCATCAATGTGGATATTCTCCATGAGGATTTCAGCACCTTCTCATCCTTTATATTTCTCATCCATATCTTCCATAATTCCCCCATAGAGGCTAGAAGCCTTTATTGATTAAGTTCCTCCATGAGTATAGCAGTTCATGGGTTCTTGGACAAAGACCATGGAATCATAGAAACAATTGTATAGTTCCTAAAAATAAATCGGCAATCTGTTTGTTTCTGCTATTACACTTATGTTGTCTTAGAAGTGAAAGGGTGATTCATGGACCAAGGACAACTTTATATTTTTTTTGTTTGTGTCATTCTTCACTGAAGTATTACTGTATGGCATGCTTAGGGTACCACAGTCTATGGTATGAGAACTTACTGAGCCCTTTCCAGGGCTGCTCATTCACCTTTGGTGTCCACCTCTCACCCAGTTCTCACCTGTGGCTCCAAAAAGCATGTGCAGTGGCAACACCCCAGTGAAACTATCTTGGCAGACAGGCTAACCCAGGTTGAGAATAATTGATAGGCCTTAAACTCATGGGTGCATTAGGGAAATATCTATCCCAAGCAAGTGAAGACTTCCTGGCAGAATGCGGCAGACAAGAACGACCTGTGCCAATGGCCATGAAGGCAGCTGAAGCAGCCACTATGGAATGCTTAGAACTTGGTCGGATAGCCCAGACACCAAGGTCATCCACCGCATCCCAGGCCATCGGAAGAGGTCTTGACTTTTGTTTTGCTACTAGACTTTGGTAGCTCTGGAAGAGAGAGTGAGGCTGACAGCTCTGTGCAGCTCTGCCTCACTGAAGTCCAATCTATGCTTAAGTCAAGGCATCAACTCATGATGTTACTAGTCTTCTTCTAAAACGAAGGATGAACAACTCAGAAAACTCATCATGTTGTGGAAGTAGCACTGGCTTCTCAAGGGCTATGCAAATCGAATGCAAACATTGCAAGTACTACTGAGCTAGGCGAGCTTTAAGTGTGTGCCTAACAGCCTTCTGTTTTACTACTAGTCTAGCTAACTTGTCTAGGGCATCTTGGAAGGCGGTAGATTTTTTTGGAAATAGCAACACTAAAAGACCATCTACCAAGTCATAAAGGAAGGGCCTACTGTCTGCATTGGTGGCAGAATGCCCACCAGTGACAAGATCATATATTGTTGAAATATGGAAATGTCATGGATCACCAGGGCCAAAGAATTCATCAGCTAGTAACCATAGTTGCTCACATAATTTCCACAGATGAGCTCCTCCATATTTAGGCTGGTTCTTAGAGAACAGACATGACATACCAGTTTCTGGGACTATACTCAAAACTTTTTCAAGTTTGTTAAAACTGATGAGAGCTTGTAGATAGTGACATGTCCTTCCAGAACTCAGTGTTGCCTCTATCCAATGATGAGACATCAGAGTAGGACTTCCTTGGGAATTCCCATATAAATGAAATTTTTATCCTTTCATATTTATAATCTTTCAATAAATCCTGAAATAAAAAGTAAATGATTACAGTTTAGTCCACATGGTTCTATTTAGTTGGGATACACTATATGTTAACACACACATATGAATATACCTATCTGACACAAGGACTTGCCATGATTGAGGGTGTAGCTTTTGTAGAGATTTTTTCCAGAAAATCAACACCACTCAGTCTTTTTTTTTTCCTTTCCTTTCTTTAAACTAGGCTGTTATATGACCCAATCCATATGGTGAGTAAAATGAGGGAGTTGGACCAAGTGATCTCTAAAGTCTGTTCTGGTTCTAAATCTATGATCCTATGATTTTGGGATGATGATGGTAATGATGAAGATGAGTGTGTGTACACACCTGTGTGCATGCATAAACAATAACCCTCCACTGACGCCCTACTATGTGCCTAGCCCCCCTGTGCTTGGCTAAGTTATGGGAGACAGAGAAATATAAATGCTATCTTGTTATAGGAGATAAGTAGGGGTGTTGTGAGACTCAAATGAGAGAATGAATGTAAAGCACTTTGCAAACCTTAAAGTGCTATATAAATGCCAGTTATTATTACTGTTATTCTTAGTCTGCAGTCACCAGGCTTTCAGTTTGCTTATGATTTCATTCCCTCAGCCTTCTACTGCACTCCTGCTCTGAGCCCAAGTAATGTTTATAGAGCAGTGCAGTTGAGCTGATAAATGTTTAACAACCGGGCTTCGGAGGGGGTAAGAGGAGGCTGAGGAGAGAAATATATGGACAAACATTTCTAAGTTTAATCTGCTTTGTTAACACTTTCTCTATCACTTTCTTAAGTCTATCATAGGTTTCCTCCTAGAGCACGCTGGAATGATCCAGGGGGTGGTAGTAGCCTCGAGTGCAATTGGGGGGCATTGAATAAAAATAAGGGGTAACCTAACCTAACCCCAAAGGGGTACTGAGTCATTTTTTTTGAAAAGAGGGTGGTAGGCCAAAAAAGTCTGGGAACCTCTGGGAGACAATCAACAAAACCATGAAGCCCTGATTTGTAAGGTCGTCAATTTGTAAGACATAAATGTTCATCTTGAAAATTTAATAGTGGGCTCTTTCAAGTCTGAGTTGGCTCCAGAGCACCCCTAGAAGGCTCACCTAGAGAGCACTATGTGGCAGAGAAAACAGTGTGTCGTAGGGGATAGAGAGCTACCTTCAAAGCCAGAAAGACTTGGGTTTTAATCTTGCTTCAAACACATACTGGCTGTATAACCCTCCCTGGGTAAGACACTTAACTTCAGTGCTCTAATCAACTCTCCGAAATTTTAAGTCACAGTGAATATGTGCAGAGGATAGAACACAGGGCCTGGAATCAGAAAGACCTGAGTTCAAATCCAACCTCAAATACCTGCTAGCTGTGTGACCTTGGGCAAGTCATTTAACCCTGTTTACCTCAGTTTCCTCATCTGTAAAATGAACTGGAGAAGGAAATGGCAAACCACTCCTGTATCTTTGCCAAGAATAACCCAAATGGGGTCAGACACCACTGCAATGACTGAATAACAACAAATAGTGACTGAGGGAATTCCCCATCTTGTAGTTTCCTATACCCATGAAATCGCAGCTCTAGTCCCCAAGTCTATAAGACAGAGAGAACAGTATAGTGTAATGAATGAACCACTGGACTTGGATTCAGAAGACATAGATTCTAATCCTGACTCTCCTACTCACTGCACAAGTGATCTTGGGCAGGTGTCTTCCTCTTTGTGAGTCTCAGTTCATTTCTCTTCAAATGAGAGTTCTGGACTAAAATAACAGCCCCCAATCCTCTGTTCCTATAACCAAGGGCTGTAACTCAGTGGCTGTCAGAAAATGTGATTCAAGCAGGCTGAAAATGAAAAGTAATCCAGATAATGGCAACTCCCCATGGCCTTTGCACTTGCTGAGCAGGAGGGTGACAATGTGGTTCTATGGAAAGAACACCAGATTCTAGGTCAGGAACTTGTTTGAATCCCTGCTGTACTGTTTACTAGCTACACGGCACAGGGAAAAACACCTCATTTCTTGGGGCCTCAGTTTTCTCCTCTATAAAATGACCAGATCACCTGTGAGGACTTTTCATGTTCTCACCCTATGACCTGATGATCAAAAGGGGCTCAGAAGGGTCGAGAAAGGACAGCAACAGAAGGAAAGTTGAGAGTGGAGTTGGAGATGATGGACAACTTGGTGCAAATGATGAAGGAGGAATCATTAAAGTCTCACTTGCCCAAACAGTTCTGTCAAAGCCTTCAACATCAGATCTCAGAATCAACCTTTGGGGAGTCATGTAACCTCTTTGGGCCAGTTTTCTCATCAGTAAAAAATGAGGAGGTTAGAACAGATGACCTGTAAGATCTCTTTAGCCCAAACCTATGAGCATATGATCATCTTATCCTACCCTTTAGATTTAGGAAGAAGGAAGAACATTCCTAGAGAAGGGAAATTGTGACTTGCCCAAGGTTACCCAAGTAGAAAGGGACATCTTTGGGACTAGAGCCATGTGAGACATATATTTCAATGCTCATATTTCTCCTATGCACCTGTGAAGGTCAAACTCTTCACGGAGAAGCTGTAGGCAGGTCAGTGACTGATTTCAAATCCAAATAAAGTCATTCTCTCCCTTGTACATGATAGATGCTCAATGAGAGTATCATTTTCTCACCCTGTTAAGTGGGGAGATTGGACTGGATGATTTCTAAGATCAATCAATCAATCAATCAAATAAGCCATTGCTAGAGTTAAGTGCTCTACTAAGCCCTGGAGATACAAAGGCAAAGGCAGTCCCTGCCCTCAAGTTATTTCCCTTCCAATGGAGGACACAGCTTGTCCATAAATAAGTACAAAATACAAACATTGTTGGAAGCAAGCTAACCTTTGAAGGAAAAAGTCAAGTGGCACTGCAGATGGGGGTAGGGTGGGCAGGGAAGATGCCTTCCAGATTTGACATTCTATATATCGAAATTTGTTTTGAATGACAGAGAATCTACCAGGACTGGAAGTTTTTATTTGTAATTAATTATCTTCCCATCTACTGTCTGGGGACATATTTTTAAATGGACAATTAGGTCTGGATAGTGGATAAATGGATTTTAGAGTTGGAATGAGAGACCTTCAAGATCACCTGTTCCAACTGCTTCATTTTACAGATGAGGAAAACTGAGGCTCAGGACCTGAAGCACTGCTTTCACTACAACACTTTTAGAGGTAGGTCATCAGCCCCAGCAAATTGTAGAACTAGATGTAACAACCACAACAAAATGTCCTCTTTGTCCAATGCACAAGTCATTGCATTTTTCTCTTAAACAATCCTCCCTCACAACAAAGCAAAAAACAAACAAACAAAAACCCCAACAAAAAACCGTTACCCGTATTGTTCTGTAGTCAGGAATTTTCACGTTATCTCCTCCGTCATTTTGTTTCTGTGGCACCAGAATATGGCACTTTTCATGAAAGACGCTTGTTTTCATTTATTTGGCTAATATCGTGAGGTTCAAACCCAAGCTAGAGGACTAACAGGAATGTTTCACACTTCTCTGAAAACTTATGTGACACAGAGAGGTGACTTTACAGGAGGCCTGTTGTTAACACCTGCATTCTTTATCCAGGTGTTGGGCTAACACGCTCACCTCAGGTATTCACAGAGATTTCTCAGGAAAGAGGAAGAAGGAGACTGCAATTCTGGAGGATTTATAAAAATAGATTTCTTTCCCTTCCTCATGTCTTGAGAGAAATGCTGAAGCTTTTAAAGCAGGAGCAGTGTGTGTGTGTGTGTGTGTGTGTGTATCAGGGGTTGGAGGGGGTACCTTCCTTAGAGTATGGGGTTTTCAAACTGTGCCAGATCTTTCTCTTTCTGTCTTTCTGTCTCTCTGTCTTTGTCTCTTTCTCTCTCTCATATATATATATATATATATATATATATATATGCACAAATATACACACATACATTCAATAATTTTATTTTTTATGAGAGGGGGAATTTCAATCCACATGCAAGTGAATATTTTTGTTCTGAAATTGAAATTTGTTTTTAGACCACATATTTTTTTGATGCCCAAGGATCTCTTTGCCTAAAGAAATGAACTATTTCTTAAAATATGAAGGTAAAGTGCAAAGACCCTACTTAGGTGATGTACCCAACAGGGGTCTCTTCCCTTTTTGTCTGTTCCTAATGTCAGCATCAGGAAAGGCAGATTTCTTTCCCTCTTAGCTCTATTCACCATTCAGTGTTAATGGGATCTCAATACATCCAAACTTAGAACGAGTCAAGAACACACACACACACACACACACATCATGTTTAATGTATTTTTCACAATCTTGACCAGCATAGTCTAATATTTTAGAGGAATAATACACCAGTCAGAAAACACAGATGTAGCCTAGCTCATAGACAGGGAACTTAGGATGAAAAGGTTCATGAAGCAGTAGGCTGGGGGCTATTTAGGGTAGTTTAGCCCCAGAGGGCTCATTCCAGGGGAATCCACTACTTTATGTCTTTATTATACAGGCAATTCACTGCTTTCAGTTTATAAAACTTTGAGTATGAGAATATGAAAAATAAATTCCCTTCATTATTAGGGAGGAACATTTCTAGTAATAAATAAAAATTTATAAAAAAACAGATCATTTGTCTTTGTCATTCTAATAAGACATGCAAACTTATTTGAAAGCTAGATAGCTTCGAAATCATATATTTCACTTAAATCCATTTTGGGGAATTAAAAAAAACCCACCAAAAAAGAATTCACCATTTCAGCTGTTTTGGAAGGTTTGGGCACAAATGTGCTTTCCACTCTTTTTGCATGATTTTGATAAAATTAGGTCAAAGAAATTTTCATCTGAAAACAGTACTTTGTCATATTATCTACAACACATGTCTAGCAAATTTATAAATCCAGTATTCATCTGAATAAAGTTCCAAATCATAATGAATGGTTTAGACAGCATTATCATCAATTTTCTGCAGGTGCAGCTGTGGAAATCAGTCACTTCAATCAAAAGCTTCTGTCAACTTCCACGGTGCTGTCATTTTTTACATGCAGATATTGCTGAAATTAACAAAAAAGACAGTTCTCAGAATGCCTTTACATCCCTTCTACCTTTGGGTGGTGCTTTTGAGCAGTGCTGCTGGAGGATCTGTGTGGTGAAATTTAACAGTATTCTTTCTTTCTTCTTCCTCTTCTTCTTCTTTTTTTTACACTTTATACTAACATAATATTTCTTTTGTGATATTATGGAGATAAAATTGCACTGTGTGTTTGAACACACATTACAACAACCTCTTAAGGCAAAAAGTAAATTCATGCAAATGAGTTATAGAAAGTGAAAAAAGATTTGTTTTGTTCCACAGTTCAGTGTAGGACCTGCTACTGGGGGAGTCTGCCTTTGCCTCAGCAGTTTCTATGATTTTGAACTTCCTAGCATCTTCTCTTTTTGATCTATGTGCTATTTGAGTATGATTCGAATTCGCATCCTAGGAGTTGTTCCTGAAAGACCTGCCAAAGAAATGGGGGAAAAAAAACTCAGGGTTTACCTAGTGACATAGACCCTCATATCTAATGTTTTCTCTGGAGATGCTGTGAGCACACTTAAATTTATCTTTTTCAATCTTTACCTGGGTTGATTTTGGTAAATTGCATGAGTCACAACTTTTGTTCCCAGGAGTGGCTGCTACCGGACTATTCCTGTTTTCAATAATACTTGCACTTACGTGGGCACTCAGCTACTTCTTTCCAAAGGATGAGCCCTCCTCAAATATTGCTGGTTACCCCAAAATGCCGTGTTGAAAGATCCTAAGAAGGAAAAATTTGAGGATGAAGTGAAAAAAACCAACAGCATCCTTTCCCAACTCTGACAATAGACAGAAGTGAAGAGTTTAATAGCATCAGTCACAAAGGGAAGATTGTCAGCGACGCCGATCCCCTCTCTGTATATGTCGTAGGCTAACATGCTTGACTTCTCTATTCTGAAAACCCTCCCTGGCTCCTAAATGTATGGCCAGACAGAAAGCAGTTAGCCCAGGTTTCTCTGTGATGAATAGTGTTAACCTTTGGAGTGTTCTGAAAGTCCGTAAGTTTCCCCTTTCCATTTGTTTCAGTGGGGTCCAGAATAGAAATGCAGGTAGCACCAGATAAACTTCCATTGTCTGAGCTCAGCTCAGCCCCAGCCCCTGGACTGCTTGCAGCAGCCCGGAGTAGAGATGTGCTAATGTTAACTTATTTAAATTATCAGGTTATTTTTAGCTGCAGTAGCTTTCGGATTTATTAAACTGGCTTGAGAAATATTTAGAAGTCTTCCCCTTGCAGAAGTCATTAATGGTCAATTACCTCGACATTTCTGTGCCCATATTAAAACACACACACACATATACACACACATATACATACACACACACCTGGTTTCTGAAGAATGCAAATTTTAAAGAATATAATAAAAATGTACTTTTTAATAACTAGTTATGTCACTTTGCAAATAGCTTTGATGTAGGATATCTGCCCGTGTGAAGTTGAAACTACATCTGTGTCATCTATACCTGCGTTTATGAGACCTTCCCTGAGAGAGCAATTAGGGGAGCAGTGGCTGCTGGAGTTCTAGCTAATATTTGAAACTACGTGTGTGAGTGTGTGTATGTCTACAGCAAAAAAATAAAGATAAAAAGAGAGAGAAAGAAAGGGGAAAAAGGCTGAGATAACTCTTGGAGAAAGAAGAGAATTACTTGGTGTCTCCCACCTTTTAACCACTTGGTAACATTATGAGTGGTGATGGGGGGGAGGAGGTCCTGCTGAAAAACGAAGTCCGTGGAATAGAATTAGCCTGGGTCTAGAGCTTAGAGGCTGCATTTAGACGTCACTATATGGAGTTTGGAGTTGAATGATCTTTGTCTGCGTCTTGTCTTGTTTGTGTCGTTTGTTAAATATCTGAAATGTGCCATTCCTGCTCAGTTTTAGTTTATGACAATGGAGTGAAACTCTGTAGCTTTCATTTTAAACCCTTCCTAATTTCCTCTGTGGGCTTATGGAATAGATCTTTCCTTTTTATTACTGGAATATAAAAACATTTGCTTGCTTTCACTCTTAATACTAAACTATAGAACCTGTAATAAAATCCAAAGTAAAATTGAGTGTCTATAAATCAATTAATAGGGGAGGGGAATACGAAGAAATCATTAAACAATATGTATAGTCAAAAAGATGTCTAACCTTAATGGGGCTGTGTATTTACTTTGCTTTTTAAAAATGTGCTACCCAGCCAGTCTACTTCCTTCTCTCCTTTTCAGAAAAGGTAAATACTTGTGTCCTTGATATTTTTTTTCTCTCTTCCAACTGAAAGGAAATCTCTCTCCTTTTTTCCCCCCTAAAAGGAAGGAAATGCACATTATGGAAAATAGAGAAGTAGCTTGTGGTAGAGATAATGCTGGGTGTTTTGACTAAGCATGCCCAATGTTTTATTAATCAGAGCAATAGACTAAAAATGAATGCACTACATCTTTAAAAGTGCGCTAGCACCCAGGTACACGGGGATATTAGCAAAACCGTTGACCAAGCACAATGTGACTAGACAAATGTCTTCTCATTGTGTGATGCATGAAGGCCGTGATAGATGATTTCCAACAACAAAGCGCAGCCACTGAGACAAAATTAGTGTTGTTTTAATTACCAGTGTCTGTAATGTTATCTATCCATAACTGTCTTGAAATGGACTGTCAACGGGAAGAACAGAAGAAGACTTGGCCTAATACTACTCTCTTGCAATATCTCTTATCTCCCCCCACCCTAAGTCCCCACAGTGTGCCTCAAGAAAAAAAAAAATCTCGTGTTTTGCTCAAAACATTTACTTACAGCCAAAAAACTGTTTCTTTTAAGAATGCTTTTATCTTTTCTTTCAAAGGTAGGAAATGAGGAATTCTTCTTAACTATTATGTGGAGGTCAGGATACTGGGCAAAAAAAATGGAACTTGACCTGACATTCTTGAGCAAAAGTTTACACTCTTAGAGCTGTGCTTTTTGTCAGTCACGAAGAACATGATGACACTAATAGGAAAGGAGATTCTTTATTTTTGAAACATCCTTGAGCCAAGATGGGCTGCTCTTCATACATTAGGAAGAGGGTGTATTGGGAAGATGAAGTAGCCCTTACTTTTGGAGCTCAGGGGAGATGAAAGATAGGCCAGCTTTTGAAAATGGCCTGCGTGGCACATGCTACAAATGAGCAGGGAAAGCAATCGAGCTAATAGATTACAGTAATTATCCAATCTTTGGCTAGTTTGTATTGGCAAACTATAAATACAGTACACATTAGAACAAGGTGCTTACAGAATGTACATGAAAGGTCAATGTAATTTGCAAGTCGCTAGTCATTAGAATATGCTAAAAACCATTGCTTCGGGGCTCAGATTTTAATGATGAATACATTGATTATTAAGTAGCCGAGGAAAAATGTACCAGAGCTACTGTAGTGTAATGATAGGTCGCTTTATTTTGGGAAGGAAATCAACCAAGCTTCAGAATGCATGCATTGAGCAATATAATTGCAGCGAAGAAAATTCCTCAGAGGAGCTTGGCACGTATTAAAAGCAAAAACTTGAGACATGTTTGTGATAAGATTACTAATAAATCTCTGGTAAGTCTTAGACTCCTGACAATAACACAGCAACGGAGTACTTCATCTTCGCCATGCTTTAGAATTTAAGATCAGTCGCAAACAATCTAAATTACGGCTGATACTAGGCAGATGCAGTGCTGGGCGACGGTGCTCGTCATAAATCTCATGTTCCTTATATGCAAATTAAACTCCATTTTAAAAGATAATTTTTCACATGGTGATCGCCTTTATTTGTGAAATGCTAGTGATTCTTAATGGGGAAAGAGGAGCTAGGATCTGGGCTCTGGGAATCCCAATGGATGAGGGTGGTGGGTTAATTTGGATAGTTCTGGGATGGGGGGTTTCCAGTAACTTCTCTTCCTGAAGTTAGCCATAGCCCTGAGGCTGATTGTAGCTTATTCATGGACACATTTTCTCTGGCAGATACTTAAGCAGCTTATCTTCTGGGCTGTAAAGGTTTGCTTTGTTTACATCAGACCTTCCACCGGGAGACTAGGCTGTACCATTCCAGCTCTGTTTGGTAAAGACCTGTTTCACCCCCCCCACCAGTCTCTGTACTCTAGAAACAATCCACTTCTCTCCCTGTTGTGACTTTTTCACTTTTCCATACATTTCACGTGACACCTGGGCTGCTCTAGCTGGGCTTCAGGCCTGGAGTTTGAAGAAAGAGATTCCTCAGATAATTTTCCTACCTGGATCCTGGTATTTTTCAAGAAGGAAAGTCATTATGAAACTGGTAGTGTTGATAGCTCAGCCAATAACCATAAAAAAAAAAAAGAAAGAAAAAAAGAATTTCTTATATTTTTAGGGACAATGAAACTTGTGCCTGCATCCCTATGGATTGGGGCAAAAATGACTTGTTTCTCCTCGTCACAGCTTGTACTCATGAAATGTTTGACTTTCAAACAGAAATACTGAATTTAAATGGCAAATAAGATTCTGGGAAACTTGGAAGGAATAAAAGGAGGTGTTTTTTTTTTTTAACTTTGTTTGGATTTCCTGCCCTTTCTGAAATGTGTCGTGTGTGTTCTTTCACCTCACAAATGTAAGTTTTTGTTCCAATATTTGGTATATATAGAAAATTCCCATCTCCTTTGGTCAAGGTGGTAAGAGGTGAGACCTTGGAGAAAGGAGAGACTTTAAGTCCTGAATGTGGGTGGTTCCTCCTAGAGCCCAGTTGGCAGAATGGTAAAATAGAGAGGAGCTTGACTCACTATTTGGAGTCAACCTTCTTTCTACTCCTTACTTCACAAGCTTGCAAGGTGAGTGGTCCTTCTATGAAAATAACTGGGCTAAAGATCAGGGAGAAAGTTTGCTGAGTCTTAAATAGATCTCCATTGTGATTAGTTTTTAGGTCACATTGGACTCGACTCCAGTTGTTGTTTTCTTGACAAAGATACTGGAGTGGTTTGCCATTTCCTTCTCCAGCTCATTTTACAGATGAGGAAACTGAGGCAAACAGGGTGAAGTGACTTGTCCAGGGTCACACATCTAGTGAGTGTCTGAGGCCAGATTAGAATTCAGGAAGATGAGTCTTCCTGACTCCAGGCTGGGCACTGTTTCCACTGTGCTACCTAGATCTGCACTGAAGGAGAGTAAATCCTCTGCTCAAGGGACCCTAACTGAATTCATGACTTCAGACCATCGGCCGGTTAGAATGTTATCCTGAGGAGTTGTTTTGTGCCTCCTATGTTATGGAGCATGAATTGGAGAGCTGTCCTTGCTTTGTTCATCTTCTTATTACACGTTTCCCTTTTCCTTGGAAAGGAGTAGATTCCAGATCTTTGTTGTCTCTGGGAACCACGATCAGGTTGTGGATATCAGAAAGAAAAAGAAAAAAGAAACTTATTGTTTGTTTTTCTCTCAACTCTTGTCTCTAACTTGCTTCCTCTCTATGCTTTGTAACAGACTGCACCAAGAATCAAGAAAACTGGACCAGGAGTCAAATTCATATCCTATTTAAGATCCTAGCTGTGTGGCTCTGGGAAAATGACTTAATCTTTCTGAGCCTTACTTTCCTCATCTTTAAAATGGGGATAATAAATGGGGATTAAAAACTCTACACCCATGGTAATGAGGCTCAAATGAGTCCCATATATTATCATATATTACATATGTATATATCATGATATCACATATTACTATATAAAGTAATAAAGTACTATGCAAATCCTAAATCAGTATATAATTGTGAGTTATTATTTTTCTCCCTCTACTCTTCCCTTTTCTTCCTCTTTATACTTGCATTCCTTCTTCCTCTCCCCTTCCTCTCCTTTCCTTTCCCTTCTTTCTCTCTTCTGTTTCTGTCTCCTCTCTGTCATAGACAAACACACACACACATTGACCCCTTCCTATGATATCTAGAAAATATTTCTGTTTGAAAGAAAGCCAGAAACTCTTGGGTTATTGGTCTTTCCATGAACCAGGCCCTGTAGCACACAGCCCCATGTACATGCAGTACAGTAGAGCAGTATGATTTCCTCAGCCTGTGCATTAAGGGGCAACACTACGCAAGGGTAAGGATATAAATATACTTTACAATTCTTAGCTTCCTCTCATCAGAATAGGTCATGAGTGGATGTAAATTTACAACAGGTGCTTATCAAATGTGAAAATGCTTGCAAATCAGAAACCAACTTTAGGGCTGTGCACGTATTTCAGTGACAGTTTTTGCAAGGGCTGTGCTTGATGGTGAGCAATAATGTGGTTCGTCTTTAGTTTCTACATGAAGCATCTCACTGGAGTCTGGCCTAAAGAGAATTACAGTGTTTGAATGGCGTGCCATGGCACTGGGATGCAGCCCTGTTTAGTGAAACCTATATTTACCTTTGTGGTACACATCTATCGAATATCCTCAAAATGCCCAGAGAAAGGCTTAGTTTTTCCCCCAAAAGAATTAATTTTTTCCTAATTGTGTGCTCCCACTGTGAAACCAAAGTGCCCAACCCATCATTTCAGGGCTAGTGGGACTGTGATGGAAACATTATTCACCTGGGTTCCTCTCCTTTTCTTCATGAGTAAATGTGCTTTGTATGTATAAAGTAAAGGGATGGCTTCTTTTCCAGATCCTCCCTAAGCTGTAAGTTTCTGGGGATAATTGTGATTTGTGTGTGTATGTGTGTGTGTGTGTGTGTGTGTGTGTTCTCAAGGGCACTTTTTTTCCCCCTTGAAGCTCTAGTCCCCACCCCTTGGGGCATCACCCCCCTCCCCAATCTTTAAGGTTTGGTGGCAAGATGCTCGTGTTTTGAAGCCAGTAATTAGCCCGTTCCAGAGATATTAATTAACATGTTAGAAATGTTTTCTTTATTAATGAGAAATTCACACATTCTATTTAAATTAATTTGTATAGTTTAAAATTAATTTATTGTGGCCTTTGATGACCCCAGATCTACTAAGACAAAGCTGGAGTATTGTAGTAACTGTTAAACCATTCATTAAACATTTTATGCAAATAGTGTTTGTTTATAAACAAATTAACTGCAAGGATTTTCAAAACAGGTGCTGTGTTGTGAATGCGTACTAAATGATGTGGTACTGAAAGAATTAATTAGACCTTCAGATGTAATTAGTTGCAATAATTTGCGTGATTAGCGGCTTGGTTAAGAAGTAAGACACACACATTGTAATGCATCGAGGAGTCACTGCAGTAGCTTTGTCTTTCACATGGCGAAGATGAGATTTCCCCATGTTTAGAAAATTTTTCAAAAAATTGCTGACATAGCTGGAGTTAATTGCCAAGGATCCTGTGGGGGGTAATGTTGTTTTTTTTTCCCCTTGGCTTCTTCCAATGCCTAGCCCCTGGATGCAATACAGTTTGTTTGCACCTCTATGAATTTTTAAAACAGAAAGTTGTTAACCCCAGATCCTTGGATCCCCAGAGGAAACGCTGATACTTAACACTTTCAGGGTTAAAAGACAGAACACAATTATTATAAGCCAAATGAAACATGTCCCGCATCTCAAGATCAGCTGGTATCGCTCAGGGAATAGCTGCAGTCATTCTTTTCACGTTCCAGTGAAAGTGTCTCTCGTTTTCTTGCCGAAGATGGGCCCCCGCACAGCGAATGGTTCGACATGATACGCAATAGAAATGAGCCTCCTGGAACTGGTAATTGTCACAGCTGATAACTTGTTTACATGAATGCTAGTGCTTCAAAGGCAGGGTAATGGAAATTCCCAGCTACCATCAATGTTCTCTACCTTTGTGGTTAAGTAGCACTCATCTGCAGAGTTTCTGGCCTGATTCCCAGGGGGAGGAAATCTCACCAGCTCCTTCCTACGGAGGTCCAGTACTGCTTGGAGCCTTGTCCCCGGGGGCTCATTGTCCATGGAGACTCTTGATGGAAGGAAGAGGTGGTCACCAGGAAAGGGTGGGATTGTGAAGACAGACAGAACCAGACTCGGACCCTGACCCAGGGGAACTGGGTGCCTGGAATTTGGAGCTATTGCCTGTACCTGGCTGGCAAATGGCCCCATAGGGAATTTTTAGTTTATTAAAATATGGTGGTACTTGACAGGCTCGGTCTGAGATGTCTTACCCATAGGACAACTTCAAATTGTACTGATCTGGAGATTTTAGAAAATTGTGCTTAGATAGAAGTACACATCCTAGTAGAGAGAAAGATTAGCAGATGGTCTAGGTGTCAAAGCTGGAGATAAAGTTCTATATGTGAGTAGGTCTCCTCAATATCCTTGTTGAATCTCAAGAGCTGTTCTTGTTTTTGTTAGCTTTTTGGCAAAAGAAGTCCAACTCTGGGCAATTACTATTCATGTGACCCTGGACATGTCATGTGACCTCCTTTGCCTTGTTTTCCTCATCTTTAAAACAAAGGATTTGAAATTGATGGCCTCTAAAATTCCTTCCAACATTCAATCATTGATCCTATTGCCCTATGGTCTGAGCTCTTGTCATTTGGACAAATAACTTCCTTTTTCCAGGATTCAGTATCTTCCTCTAAAGGGAAGTGTTTAAACTAGATGGTCTGTAAGGTTCCTTTTAGCTCTATCTATGGTCTACATTCTAAGGCCCTTTCCAGTTCTGACATGCTATGTTTCTAAAGTCCTAGAAAGTTACATTCTGTGTTTTATATTCTCAGATCCTTTCCAGTTGTGACAAACCACAGTTCTACTTTGATCTTGAAAAGATTGGGGATTCAGTGATTGGACCCTGGGCTTCTGTGAAACAGAAATGTTTCCTCCCCCCTCATTCCTCCCCTTTACTCCTGGGCTGTGTGTTTAATTCAGTTCATTCTCATTTTAAGTGCAGTGTTTGCAAAGCAGTCTTTAAAACGGACTTTTTGGGATAATGTTTGAACTTGAACAAAATTAACATTTGTATGTCATTGGTAGCTGCAATGCATCACTCAGGGCAGTGAAGGGTGGAAAGTCAAAGAATATGGGAAACTTGATTAAAATGAACCAGCGATGAAGGTTCTGAAAGATGGATACATATAGTCTAGTCTGCCTGTTAATTTATTTGGACTTTATTCCAATAGCAAAAGGGACATTTTTTTTTTCTGGGAAACTTTTAAGAAATTAGGTTTTAAAGCTGAAATGGTGAAGCTTGCACTACTTGCCTTAAAATAGAATAGAATTTGATTTTATATGGTGCCTTTCATACTCAGACATTTTATAATATTGAGCATCTATAGCTCCTGGCTTTGTGGGGAATGTGAAGGAGGGATATCATAAATGCATTTAGATAAAAGAAAGAACTAACCGGGACCTTCACTAGACATTTTGAATGGAACCTTCCTTTGTTTTTTTTTTTAATCTAGTTTTAAAATTTTTTTATTATTTTAATTTTTTAAGAGCCAGTATCAACACTCTTTCTTATTTTCTCTAGGAATGGCTGTTCTAATATATCGTAATGACTTCTAAGAGATTTAGGAAGGTTACATCAGTTTTCCTCCAAAGGTAGAATATGTCCTTCACCCATCTCTGCTATATAAGCTGAGTGGCTTCTACCATTCATAGTTCAAGGCAAGGCACCTGGTATTTACTCAACATTCACTCCCAGATGCTTTAATTTGAGGAGGGTGCCCAGGGAAGCCAAGGCGTAATTTCCCACTCAGCTGCAGGTCTTCATCGTGCCCCCACATCGGGTACCCTCCTCCCTTCCCCCACCTCTAAGCTTCTTTTTATGTGTTGTCTTCCCCCATCAGATGGTGAGCTCCTGGAGGGTAGAGATTGTCCTGCCTTTCTTCACATCTCCAGAGCTTTGTATCACAGCAACCTGCATAGAGTAGACAGTTAGTAAGTCTTTATTGGCCATCCAGTCAACATAAACTAGTCAGTCTGTATTGTCGATAAATCATTACTTCCTATCTTCTTCAATCTCTTATCAATAAATTGTAAAGGGTCAGGTTAAGCCCCATCTATGTCATCTGTGGAATTAAGTGACCTGAATTATTCTGCTTTAAAGCCAAAAGACTTAATAATAAATATATACAGTAGGATGTTAGCTCTTTGAGGGCAAAGACCCTTTGTTATGTGTCCCCATAGCCCAGTGGTGTGTAGTAGGTGCTCAATACATATTTATTTAATGAATGAATGAATGCTTTAAAAAAGGTGAGTAAAACATAATTCTAAATATAAAGGCTGTGTCCATATGGACCTCTCTAGTGAAATGAATACCCTCATGATTTTCAGTTATTATCAAGCTCAGCATCAATATGTCTGTGAAAGAGTTAAGTTTGACTGTGTCATGTGACTTACTTTGGATGGGCCTTTTGACCTCTTGTTAGCAAGTTGTATTTTAAGGAAGCCCCATGGTTTAGCACAGAGGGCTCAAAAACATGACCTACATGTGGCCATAACACTCCTGAGTGTAGCCTGAATCAGATTAATATGTAATTGGGAGATATTTAACAAAATAAATGAATGTAACCCCAGTCCCAAAGCTTACTGGTTTGGGATACTCTCCACTTGGGCAGAGTTTGGCAAGGTGGAGGGCTCCAGCCTTCCTCAGTCTTCTCCAAGTTCTCCTTGAGATGTTTCATATTTTCTTCAAGCTTTGTGTGACTTTGGATGTTTCTGGCTTCCAGATTCCAGAGGGAAGATGGACAAGATCAACCCCAACTCAGGTTGCTGAAAGAAAATAGTCTGGGCAGACACTGGCATGATAGGAGCTAGCAGTCTCTGTCATGTACCTAACCCCAGCTTGCTACACTAGAGACACTGGGGAATGTCCCATTGGGTGAGATCTGGACTCTTTCTTCATTGGGCTGTTACCTCATTCTTAATGGGAAAGTTCTTACACTCTGTATTGTCTGGTATATATTCTCCTTTGTATGCTTTTTCTGATTTCCGTTTTGCTATTGATTGGGATAAATGGGTTTTCTTGGCTAATTGCTCTGTGTGTTCACTGTGCAACTGGTATTCAGTGGGAAAGGGGTCAAGGCTTAGATGTGAAGCTTGGGGTCCTGCTTTCCCCCTTTAATGAACACAGATCAGAAGTTAGCATGAACTTTATTATATCCCCTAGACTAATGACATTTAAGGGAGCAGATAGATATAATTCTGGTAATCCCTGGCACCTCCTCTCTTTGAGGAAAGTATAGTGAGCTCTGGCTCCTCCTCTTAGGAATTAGTGTCCATTGGAGAATGGTGGGGAAAGAAGAGGCTAGAGGTGACTATTCTGGCTCCCTTAAAACTACAACTCCATGTTCCATATGGGGGACAACCTTTGCTACATGTGGGGCCTCACCACATAAATATAATAAAACATAATGGATATCTGGTTTTCTGAGTCAATATGCTGCTGGTAGGGATTCTTATATATATATAGCTTTGTAGAGCCAATTTATATTTGAGTTTGACCCCACTTGTCTTGTGAAAAGAATGATGGAAGTCAATTCAGAAGATCTGGGTTTGAACACTGACTTTTGTAGATCATCTCTTTGTACCTCCATTTTCTTATCTGTACACGGAGATAATTTTTAAGGTCCCTTCTAGCTCTTAACATTATGAAGTATGGGTCACCCTAGGTGGTGCGAGTCTCAGAGCAGAGTCTGCCTCAGGAAGACATGTGGGTGGCTTCCTATAGGACTTCTCCCCCTGGTCTTCTGTGGTCACAGCTCTGGCCCTGAAGAGAACCACAACCTCATCTGTTGCTCTGCGTTCTCTGTACTCTGGCTTTGATTCCCACTGAGGCTGAAGGCTGGCCCTGGGAACACACTCATCTCATTTCTAAAATGCAGGGAATGTGAGTGCCACCACTAACTGTTTACTGAGACTTTTCAGACCACAGAGAAGACATAGTCTTTTAGGATCTAGGATCCTTCTGAATAACAGTCCTGGACTGGGTTTGACTCCTCCTCTTAATAACAGCTAATAATAACAGTGGACATTTTTATAGCATTTTAAGATTTGCAAAGTACTTTAAATAAACCATCTTACTTCATCCTCACAACCACTCTGTGAGGTAGCTGCTATTATCACCCCCATTTTACAAGTGAGGAAAATGAGGCTGATTGAGAAGCGTCACACAGGGTTTGAAAGGGAACTTGAACTTGGATCTTAGGACTTGAACTCAGATCTTTCTGCCTCCAAGTCCAGGGCTCTATCTCCTACACTGCCTACCTGTCTAACTGTAGGTTGGTTGTCTTCCTGCTAGTATCCTGACCCTAATAGTTGAGGGGCTTATGGGCATTGAAATATAGCCAGCTTTGGGAAAACTGATCTAGTTTCATAAAGGAATCTTGCAAAACACACACACGCACACACACGCACACACACACACACACACAAGTGATTTTTACTTGTCCTAACATCCTATTGGGAAATTGATTCACCATTCACAACGGGACTAGAATCAGCTTTCCTTCTCCTAAGGCCGGCTCTCAGTGGTTCTTTATTCCAAGTCACCTCCAGATATGTGCTTATAACTGTTCTTTGGGGAAGAGGCCTTTGGAAATGCGTTGATGCCATCAGAGCAAGATGCTAGAGAAAAGTAAGGGCTTGGTTAAATCCAGGCTTTGTCTCCAAGCATAGTTGCCCAGAACAAAGAGTCAGTACTTTGAAGGTTTGAGGGTAGGGGCTGTGTTAAAAATGAGGAAATATGCTGAATGACCTCGAAGATTAATACCAACTCTAGTCTTCACACAGCCACAAGATCTTTAATATCAACAAAATATATGAGGCTTCTGTTGAAGTTTTTATCGGAAAGATGGCATGGGGGACACTATTTCATCTTCACTGAGTGGAAGGCAACCTTGAGGGTTGAATATGGTGGGGGTTAGTGGGGGGTATTTCAGCAGAGAGTGATCTGAGGGAGGAGAAGTAAAATCATTGGAGAGGTACTTTGGAAAATCCACAATACTGCTTAATTTGTGGCTTAGTGGTAAATGTTTCCCTAAATTCTGGCTCCTGACTGCAGATTCCAGTTTTTGAGGTACTGAACTCTTCTCCCCAGTTTTTCCTCTGAGATGAAAGACCTGTATTCTCTGCTGCAATGACTTTTGGGGGCTACACTTAAGTATACAGGCAGACCTTGGGTTGGCTATCTTGAGCCAAAGCTAACGGAACATGTTCCAAATGACTTAGCTGCGGGAGATGAGAAGATCATTACCGGAGGGAGAGGGCACAAAGGAGCAAGGAGAACAAGGCAATTAATGTTATTAAAATAGTAAATTCAATAGTCCCAATCCTGCTGTGGAGTCTGTGTTAACATCCGGGCGGTCAAGTATTAACTCCTAGGTGAGTGCAACATTCTCTTACATTAGAAGGAGGGTATTAGTGAACTTGTCCAATAGCAATCTGCTTTTCCTTATAGTCAAAGGGTCTCATTTGAATGACTGATTGCTTTCCAGTGGAAAAGCTTTTTCACAGGGGTGAGATATCGTGTCTCTTTCTTCTCTTGAAGAGTGTTGCTGGGTACAGGTGAAGCACAAATTTCAGTAGATCCTGCCAAACCAGAAAGGCAGCAAATGTGGGGTTAGAGATGGGGTGTCTTGGGAGAACTAACCTAGCAAAGTTTAGAAATGCTCATCACCAAATGACTGATTTTCAGCTGATTAATTTTGGGGCCATAACTTGCAAAAAACATCTATTAAGGCCAGCAAGGGTTATAATCTGCATTAGATGGATGGCATACTCATCAGTGAAGACTTTGTTATTTTCAAGAAGTGATTCCCAGAATCTCAGTCACAAGGGTTCACAGAGACCATCTAATCTAATATATTCCTGAACA
The DNA here is from genome assembly GCF_028583685.1 of Petaurus breviceps papuanus. Classification (NCBI taxonomy): domain Eukaryota; kingdom Metazoa; phylum Chordata; class Mammalia; order Diprotodontia; family Petauridae; genus Petaurus; species Petaurus breviceps. Next base: position 17,399,942 of record NW_027185754.1, on the reverse strand, counting down.
AGAATAAGAGATACCATGACATGGTGGATAGCGTGCTGGAGGCAGAAAGATCTGACTTCAAATTCCAAATCAAGATACCTGCTATGTGTTCCCCGGACAAGTTATTTATTTAACTTCTCTGGGTCATTTCTTCATCTGTAAAATGAGGGGGTCCGGTGAGATGGCCTCTTATGACCCTTATTCTTCTAAATCTATTATCACTCCTACCTCAGGGGTTCTTCAGCATTTTTTGTGTCTTGGGGTACCTTTGGCAGTCTGATGAAGTCAATGGACCCTTTCTCAGAATAACTTTTTTAATGCATGAAGTAAAATAGGATTATAAAGCTAAACAATCATATTAAAATAGTCTTCAAAATATTAGAAAAAAAGTTCAGGAACCCCAGGTTAAGAACCCCCTGATCACAACTTCACTTAAATACAGTCCATACCTGATTCCACTTGCTTATGGTCTTCTTCTAACATTTCCTTAGATTCAGTCTACCATGACCCTATGCTGGGACTTCCCTATGAACTTCAACATTGGAGGACTGTTCAAAACAAAGTTCCTCTGTTTCCAATTCAGAAACTGAGTAGACTGTGCTTCTCAAGGTAATTGTATTAGGCAACGCCGTAGTTATACCCTAATGGTATTTATGAGCCCTAATGATAAAGTGTGTATGTTCCAATGATTATAGGAATTTTATTTTCATCCCTTTTTTATATTGCTATAAATATTTTGTATTTTCCAAATAAAGTGGTTGCTATGTTGAGATCATAACTTCTGGGACCTAAATTTGCTTCAGATGATAGGCAAATTATAGGCTACAATATGTGATCAAACAGCAATATGGGGAGTTTAAATAGAATGCGCCCTAAGGACAAAGGCTGCTTAAAACTATAGGGGATAGAATAAATGGGAGTTTTAGTAAAGCTATCTCTGATTCCAACAGATAAATTATGCTCTGCCTTTTTTGTATCTCTTTGGGACTGTACTACATAAATTATGACCAAATATAATTTAGGCTATCAGCCTATATTTCTGAACATCCATCTTGTACATTTTAAGTACAAAATTACCATTTTGCAGAAGTATAAAATTGAGACAAATTTTTTTCCATCTGTGCATTTAACTTCTGCATACTTTATAGCAGCTAAAGGGTTAGAGAGGACCTCATTACCATCCAGAGGGGGATGTTAGCCAGATGACTATATAACTGTATTAAGATCTACATAAACGGGAATAAAGTTCGGGGGACAGTGGAATGTAGAATTATATATTCATGCGTAAATGGAGATGTAACTTTTATATAAAATCATACATCTTTGCTTTTTGGAATAAGAATAACTGTTTGTAAATCCAAACTTGCTGATGAAGGAGTAAATTTTCAGGAACTGCATTTATGAAAGCCTCTTTCAAAAAAAAAAAACAACACAGCATGGCAGGCACACTGTGCAGATGGGGAAGTGCGTGAAGTCCCCAAGAGCACAGGCCTGCAGGAGAACCATCCACATTCTTAGAACTACAATTTGCACTTGAACTCCAGTGTGGTTTATAGAAATAGCAATGGATCCTTCGAGCCCCATTCTGCCATCACTCAAGCGCTGCCTACCTCAGATTTTCATGTAATTTCAAATGGGAAAGTCATATAATTCTTGTCTCTCTTTCTTTCAGTGAAGGGATATTGGTATTATCGCTATAATTTAAGGTCATCTACTTGTAGGTTGGGTGAAGATAGCTTCTGCATTTTACTAAGTAAGCAAAGAGGAAGTAAGGAACATAAGATAATTTCTTTCAGTCATTTGTGCTGCCTCCTCCTTTTTTTTTCCCCAGTCAAATCTTGTTATTTAAAACAGAGGGGAGGATGTCACAAACCTTGGACTTTATTTCATCTGCCCTTGCACTGCTCTTACTCTAATTAGTGCATTTACATCCCAGACAATACCCATAGTTGGCTGCTATGGCGACCATATGTAGAAGTGAGTCTCTTAAAGTTTAGAGATTTATGTTCAAGTAGTTATAGAACTATGAGCAGTAGTTAGTAAATCTTCATTTCAGAGTGGTAGAAAATAGGTGATAGTACTCTGGAACCCACATTCTGAAAAAACAGGATGGCATCTTCAATTTGATAGCAATTCAGGAAGTGCTTGCTGGGTGACAAGCACTGTGCTGGGAGACAAAAAGAAAGGAAGAAAGAAAGAAAGAAAAAGGAAGAAAGAAACAGAGAGAGAGAGGGAGAGCGGGAGAGTGAGAGCGAGAGAGGGAGAGAGGGAGAGAGAGAAGGAAGTCAGTGTTGTTGATCCTTTATGTTCAAAGAGGATCAATGACATCATGGGGTGACATTTTGATTAGCCCATGAATCGAATTTAAGTGAGGCAGAGTTATGCGAAGTCATCAACTGTACTCTCTCTTCCAGAATCATTGAAGTCCAGCAGCAAAACAGAAGTCAAGATGACCAGAGATGGCCTGGGATGCCATGGATGGCCTTGCAGTCTTTGATTTCTGACCAAGCCTAAGAGTCGTGTAGTGCCTACTTCAGCTGCCTTCATGGCTGTTGGAACAAATAGTTCTCACCCTTCCCTTCTGCCAGGGAAGTCTTCACGTTCTTGGTGTAGACATCTACCTAACTGCCTGTCAGTTACCCTCAAACTGGTTTAGCCTGTCTGCCATGCTGGTTTTACTGGGGTATGGCTACTATGCATTGCCACAGCTTTCTGGAGCCACAGGTGATAGCTGGGTGAGAGATGGACACCAAAGGTGGATGAGGAGTCCTGAAAAGAGCTTAGGAAGCCCTCACACTAGAGGTCTTAGTCCTCCCCGAACACTCCATATACTCCTGTTTGTATATATTTGTTTGTTGTCTACCCTACAAAATTGTTAGCTCTTAAGTGAATGTATGAATAAGTAAATAAATTCCTTTCCTTAAGGAAGAGCTTATATTTCACTGGGATAAGAAACAAAAAACAGGTACCTGGGTAAGTAAATTTGGATAAGTAAATTCTCTCTGTCTCTCTTTTACATATATATGTGTATATATATACATATATGTAGACATACACGTATCTATTTATCTATATATACCTACACACATAGAATATGTATCTATTCTTCTATGTGTGGATATATAGAAATAGCAATTGTGAGAAATGAGAAAAGACCTCTTATAGGAGATGCCACTAGAAGTGATCCTTGAAGGGAATTAGAAATTCTAATTCAATTCAATCAAATGAGCATTTATTAAGCATCTAATATGTGCCAGGGTCAGAGTTAAATGCTGGGGATCCAAAGATAAAAAGTTGCCCCCTGCCCCCAAGGAGCTTACATTTCTATTGGGAGAAAACAACCTAGGGTCATGGGGGCTGGGGTGAGGCGGGGGAGAGCATCCCAGTCATAGGGAACAGATGATGGCATGTGCAGAAACACAGTGGTACAGGGATAGGATGCCATACATGGGAAACAAAGAGCAGTAGGCTGAGGATATAGAGTGACTATGGATAACTGATGGGTCATTAGAAGCAGATGTGGAAGGACTTTAGGGGCCAAACAGTGGGGACTAGGATAGTGCCTTGAGATCCTTGAGTAGGGGAATATGATGGAAAAAGAACTGACTTCAATGTGTTTGAATTCTGGCTCTGTTACTTGATACTTGTGTCTGTTTGGGAAGATCACCTCACTGTACCAAGCCTTGGTTTTCTGAAGAAGCTGGGCAAGATGATTATTTCCTTCCAGCTGTAAATATTATTAATACCTACTTCAAAATCTATTGAGTTACTTTCTCTTTTCCATTCTTTTAATTTAATTCAACAAATATTTTTAAAGCACCTAATATGCCTTTTGCTAGGGTCTAATGATGCAAAGACAAAACCAGAAAAAAGAACTCACCCAAAAGGAGTTTACAATCTACCTCTTGCCCTTCCTATTTCTCCTTCCTTTAAATGTGTCTCTTTTCCCTTTTGTATGTCTCTACTTTTTTTTCCTATCTCTTTTTCCTGATCACTTCTGTCTTAGCTGGAATCGATGAGTCAATCAGTTAATAAACACTTATTGAACACCTACTATGTGCCAAGGGCAGCTAGGTAGTGCAGTGGATACATTGTCAGGTCTAGAGTCAACCCGAGCTCAAATCTGGCCTCAGATACTTAGTAGCTATATGACTCTGGGCAAGTCACTTAACCCTGTTTGCCTTAGTTTCCTTATCTATAAAATGAACTGGAGAAGGACATGGCAGACCACTCTAGTATCTTTGCCAAGAAAACCCCAAATGGGGTCATGAAGAGCTGGACATGACTGGAAAACAACTAAACAACAACAAGACTGTGGTGCTGGGCACCATGCAAAATGCTGGGGATGCAAAGAGAGGTAAAAGACAGTCCTTGACCCAAAAGAGCTTCTATGTTTGTAAGACATTAAGATTTCTAAAGCAAAACTTATAAAGTGCAAACCCATGAGGTAGGTGGTGCAGATATCATCAGCCCTAGTTTATAAAGGGTGAAGCTAAGTATTGGAGAGATCAAATGATTTTTGTCAAATCACAAAGCTAGTTAAGTGTTGGAACTGGGATTTAATCCTGGGTCTTCTAACTCCAAGTTCAGCATTCTTGGCTGCTTCTCAGAGTGAAATATATTTAAATCAAAATACAAACATTTACTCAGCAACACTATGTGCTAGGCTAAGCTGTGTGAGGGACAAACAAACAAACAATGAATAAGAAATAGTTCCTGCCTTCAAGCACCACACAGTCTGGTTGGAGAGTTAGAGAGAGAATTCTCTGGTTGAAAAGAGACAACACACAGGAGAAAAATGAGCTTGTGATACCAGGGAATATGTACAAAGTACTGTGAGACAGCATAGATTCTAGGAGTTCTAAGGAGGAAAAGATCACATTTGGGGGTGGAAGTAGGGATTTTGCTGTGTGTGTTGCATAAAGATGTACTTCTTGGTCAATATGTATTGGTCATTTTCATAAGAGTCATAGGTCAAGGCTGGAAGAGACCTTGGAGATCATTTAGTTCAAAGCTCTTGTTTTGCAGATGAGGAACCTGAAACCTAGAGAGATGAAGTGATTTGCCCAAAATCACAGAGGTAGGAAGTGGGAGACCTGGGAATCCATTGAATCCATTTCCTCCCACTCCAAAAATCTTTCCATTGTACCACGCTGCAGATATTTCATGTATCTTTTAGAGGAAAAAAGCACTTTAGGTTGCTTTTTAAAATATGCAGTTAACAATTTATTTAAAGTTGCATTTTATCTTTATATCATAGCCGTTCCTGGTAAAAGGCCTTCCTCCCCACACCCTCTTCACATGGAACCTTCTCTTGTAACAAGGACAATAGACAAACTTCTGTTGAACATAAACACTCAATTTACTGACTTCATCTGGCAATGTATGGCATTCTGACCTCGTAGCTCCCTGCACTATTGCTCTGAGAAGGGAGCTACATTCCATTATCTATTTTCTAGGTCTTTCATTGGTTTTTCAATTATTCAGACTTTAGTTTTCCTTAGTGATCTTTTCATTTACATTGTCATAGTCATTGTATATATTATTCTTTTGATTTTGCTTTATTTCGTTCTCCATTAATCCATACAAATCTTCTTACATTTCTCTGAATTCCTCTCATTCCCTATCACTTCCGGCCCAACAATATTCCATTCCATTCATATACCATAGGTTTTTGGTTTTGCACCCAAATGGGTGCCTTCCCTCACTTCCATTAGAGTTAGTATTTCTTTCACTTGGGGTGAAAATGGTTTGGGTGGAAGGTACAGTAGGAGTGATGATACTTTTGGGCAGGAGGGTGGGAAAGGCAACTAGAACATTGTAGTATAAAGGCCAATTCAACTACAGGGGCAGTTGTGCTTGAAGGGGACACATCCTAATGCCCCATGATAGCTGAGGACAAGATGGGAGCTGGAAAGGGGCTCTATGGGAATGGAAATCTGGAGGGGCTCTATCTATTGGGGTAGTACAGTCCAATGGCAGACCATGAGGCAAAGTGAAAGGGAAGTAGTCCCTAAAAGAAACATGTACTCCCCATGTCAGCTCCTAGGGATAAAGGCCTGTGCATCCCATGCTAATTACAGCTCTGCTAACATAAAGAGGGCTACTATGGATATTTTCGCCTATAATGGATCTTTGTTTCTATCTTTAACTTCCTTATGATATTTTCAATTAATTTTCTGGATAATGGATATAGAAGTATTTTGTAAATTGTGAAGTGCTATCTGCATGTAAATTGTTATTATCGACATCATTATTGTGGGTTAGTGGCCCTCAATAGGAGAATGGCTCCCCATTCCTACTTTAAACAGAGCCCAGTTATCCCAAAATGACATTAAGTAGCCTATGGGTTAGTGAGGGCATTGAAAGGGTGAGGGCCCAGATTCATGTTAACACAGAAGAATCTCTCCCTGCTTTTAAAAGATTTACATGCATTGTTCAGCTGAGCAGTAAACTCTAAGGCTTATTGGACTTTCAGAATGGAACTGTGGGAGGTGGGAGGTTAAGTGGGTTATTCAGATGTTTCTCACACATCTTTATTGAATAAACTCACTTGGGTCTATAGGCAACAGGCCTAATTCGCTGGCTTCTGGGGCTGGGAAATGAGTCATTGGATGGGGAAGGGGACTTTAGGGCAAGCCAATAAGACCAAGGAGAAAGAGCGAGTTGTAGGGGACTGAGAATTTTGAGAATTTGCTTTGTCCCTGACTTGTTGGGCAAAGTGTCTAGTTTTCCTCTAAAATGAGGGGATTGGAACAAATGATTTCTAAATCCCCTTCTAGTTTCAATGGTATAAAATTTCTAATCCATTTATTTCTAGATAAAATATATAAATACCCATGTAGTTGGACTGGCCTCTGTATTACACTGTCTTACCCCCTCACTAACCTCTCCTCCCTCCACTACTTAAGAATATCATCAGTATTGTTGTACTGTCCACTCAGACCCTTTCTGCCCCAGGTGAAAGTAGTAGTAGTTACAGTTCTGTGGAAGGGAAGAATCGGGGAGGAAGACAGTAGAGACTAGAACCTTAGGAAATGTTGCCTGTCTGGGTCTGGCCTCCAAGGTTCTCCTAATCTGCCTTCCAGATTGTCATATCTTCCAAATCACAGATGAGCTAGAACAGGACCTGAGGAACCATGGGTGAGTTACTTTACCTTTCCAGGCCTCAGTTCCACCTGTAAAATAATAACAATAATAGATTTATATTATACTTTAAGATTTGTCACTTTAAAAAAATTACCTTAAATTTGCCACTCACAACAATCTTGAGTGGTCCATGCTATTATTATCCCTATATTATAGAGTAGGAAACTGAAACAGAGTGATGTTCATTGACTCACCCAAGGTCACATAGCTAGCAAGTTCCTGAAACCGAATATGAATTCTGGTCCTCCTAACTCCAGATCCCACTCTCTGGGTCCTCTGCCATGTGGCTGCTTCAAAATGGGGTGGAGGCCGTGGGCCAGATTGTGTCTGCAGCCCCTTCTAGCTTTAGATCTGTGATCCTAGAGTCTATGAATATATGGGGGAGAGTTCCACTTGGGTCATCCTTTATGCTATGCAGACTCCTGCTATTTCTCTTTTAATCATTTAGATGGTATATCTTAGAGGTTTTTGGTATAAATGACCTCTTTGACAGGATGGTGAAGTCCTCTCTCATCTCCCCTTCCTTCCCTTCCCTTTCCCTTTCTCCCCCCCCTCCCCCTCCTTTTTGCCTCCCCTTATTGTTCTCTCTCTCCCTCCCCTTCCTTTCCCTCTCTTCCCTTTTCATCTTGTCCCCTTCCTACCCCTTCCCTTCCCTTCTGCATCTTTCTTCCTAAGTGTCAGTCTGAGCTCTAGTGTGGGCAATCAGGTGGCTGTCTGCTGCCCTAGTTTTGGGGATAGATACTACTCTAGCTCCTTCCTCTTGTTTGCTCTGCTTCCCCTCAGTGCCCCCTTGGGGGTCTCCAGTTCACCCACATGATTCTTCCTTAAAGAAACCAAAGGAAAGGGCCCATTGCTTTCTGAAGTGACTGGCTCCTCTGGCTCTTCTGGGAAGCCTTTCTAAACAGCAGCAATGAATCCCCAAAGGAATGAGATGCACGTGGTGGTGG
>NW_027185754.1:17388829-17391857 GCF_028583685.1 Petaurus breviceps papuanus | reverse complement strand
ATAGTTTAGCTCAGATGACATGGATGTGAACAGACGGGAAAGGTTTTTTTTTTTTAAATTTTCAATTTGGAGACTATTTTTTTTAAAATCAACAAGTTATTTTCTCTCCCTCTCTCCCCTTCTCACATTGGAAAATAAAATAGAAAAACCCTGTTTAAAAAATATGAATAGTCAAGCAAAACAAATTCCTGCATTGACTGTGTCCAAAAATATAAATATATGTCTCACTCTGTTCCCTGACAGATAGGAGGTATGTACAGGCTAGAAGACAAACACTAAACAGATATGTGAACTAAATAAGAAATAGTGCTTGAAACTCTATCTCTGTCAAAAGATACAGACATAATTTGAGGTATTAAGTGGACAGTCATGAGAGTAGAAGGGATAGCCAGAGAAGGCCCAAGAGAAATTTAATTTTACTTTCCTTTCATTTAATGAGAAGACTTCTGGAAGGAGGTATGATTTTAAATAAAGTACTGGGATATGGAGGGCATTGTGGGAATGGGCAGATGGCTCAGAGGTGAAAGTGAGATGATGGAATGGTTGAATGGTGGGACAAATGGTCATATAGTAAGAGAAAAGCAGAGATAGTGGAACTAGGAATTGGGAGAAGAGAGGCATATGATATTCTGGGTTGACCTTATGTAGGACATTGAAATAGAAGAAGAGGAACTTGGTCTGCTTCTAAAAGCCCCATGGGGAAACTGCCATATGTCACCTCAACATGGTCAAATGGACTCCAGGTTTCACATGCCCAATAGAATCAGAATCTTAGAAGAAAAGGCTGTAGACATCACTTAGTTCAACTTTTCTCTATAAACTCTGAAAAGTGAAGGATCATGTCTCATCTAAATTTTAGATGTCTCCAAATGTCTAGAATAATGTATTTGCAAAGGGTAGCCAAGTAGTGAATACCTACATGTGACCAGAGCAACTATGATTCACATCCGAATCATGGCAGTTGCTCATTATAACTTTTAAAAGGGAAGCATGATAATCATGGGAAGAGTGTTGGGTTTGGTGTTAGGAAAGACTTGTATTTGAATCTTGACTCTGAAACTCCCTAGCTGTTTGATCTTGGGCATGGCACATAATCTTTTATTCTGTTTCTTCATCTGCATAATGGTGATAATCATAATAGCACTACTTGCCTCACAAGGTTGTTGAGAGAAAAGAAGATTTGGAAACCTTTAAGCACCATATAAATATGAATAATTATTATTTGCAAAAAATATTGCTATCTTAGGTTTTTATATCAGCTTCATTTTCCAGTCATATACCTTGCCCCTCTGCTACTCAGAAAGCCAGCCCCTATAACAAAGAACAAAAAAGAAAAGGAAAAAAACTTCAGCAAAACTAACCAACTCATCAATGAGTCTGGGAGGAACAATTAATTTTTTGAATGACGCCTATTATTTCATTGATGTCAGTAGTTCCCAGTGAGCTTACCAATGCAGACTGGCACCTTTTCTGCAATTTGTAGTCTTAAATGGTTGCCTGGGGGACTAAGGAATTCAATGACTTGCCCGAGACCACATGGTCCATATGTGTTGAACTTGACCCCATGTCTTCCTGACCCAGAGGCCAGTTCTCTATCATTTACTTCAAACTGTCTCTCAGCTGAATGATTATCATCTAAACCAATAACATTAATTGATTTTGGGTTATTGAATGAATTGATATTTATGACAGGTGGTCATCCAGCCTTTCCTTAAATGCCTCTAGTAAGAGGGTGCATGCTACCCTACATGGCGTCCCATTCCATTGTAGTCTAACAATTAGATATAGCCTATGAAAGCCAGGTAGCTGAAGTAAATACCCTAGCTCTTCCAACCTTACTGTCTAAACTAGTTACCTAAGTGGAGGCAAAAATTTGCCTTCTTGTAACTTGTACCCATTGTTCTTTATTTTGCCTTCTAGAGAAACACAGGCTATGTCTACTCCCTTTCTACCTCAAAGCCCATTATATTTCTCCTTAGCTTCCTCTTGACTGGGTTAAACAGCCCTGATTCCTTTAACTATTTCTTCTTTGTTGTGGTTTCATGTTCCCTCCCCATCCTGGTCTACCTTCTCTGGACTTGTTCTATTTGTCAGTTCCTTTCCTCCAACCCTAAATATGGCACCCAGAACTAACCAGGGCAGCTAGGCAAACTGGGCTCTCCCTGCCCTCTTTCTGGGTCCTCTACTTCTCTTCCTCTACAGCCTGGCTTTTACTTAAACAGTGGCCACTCTCTGTTGCCTTATTTAGGGCTTGTGGTCAACTATCTCCCCCAGATCTTTTTGTGTATTTTGAACTGGTGGGGTCAGGTCAGGACACCTCCACCCTGTACTTACACAGCTGAATTTTTGAACGTAAGTACAGGACTCTACTCTTATCCCTGTTTCATTTCATCCTGTTGAATTTGTCCCAGCGTTCCAGCCTGTCGAGATCATTTTGAATCTCGATTCTGTCATCCATCGTATTAATGTCATCTGCAAATCTGTCTGAGTGATACCATTAGACGCTCTTTTCCATGAGAAATTTCCTCTACAATTCTGGAATCATTTTATATAAGCATTTCTTTCTCCAGTCTACCTCCCATTTCTCTCATTCACCCTTTAAATTCTTTTAAATACCACTCTTCTTTTAGGACAACAGATACTGCTTTCTAAGACCACATGGCTGAGTGAGTATAGTGATATTTTTACTTAATTGAGGGAACATGTATTGTGGCACCCCCCCCAGCCCCCCAAAGCAAACTATTTACACAGGTCAAGGCTTCTGAAATACAAAGTGGAAATATGTCAAGGAAAAAATAGGCTGTTCATGTCCCCAAAGAGAAACATCTCTGCTGTGAGCTATACCCATAGGAAAGTGGGAAAATGTTATATAGATTTTTAAGATGCCTTTCTTTGGCCATATGTGTTTGTTAATGTTCTTTCTCTAGAGCTTCATGGTGTCAGGTAAGAGATGCTATTGATGCCGCTGCTGGTGGGGTGGAGTGTGTGTGTGTGTGTGTGTGTGTGTGTGTGTGTGTGTGTGTGTGTG
>NW_027185754.1:17369119-17388819 GCF_028583685.1 Petaurus breviceps papuanus | reverse complement strand
TGTGTGTGTGTGTGTGTGTGTGTGTGTGTGTGTGTGTGTGTGTGTGTATGCAAGGAATCCCCTGTTTAGATCTCAATAAGTCAGAGACCCTGATAGATCCATGACCCTTGCTCTAGGTGGGATAGATTCTGCTCTGATCACTGCTCCTTGACCATCTGGGCAGGATTGGAAGCCCTAGGGCATTCGTTTCAGACCCCTGTAAGTGGCTCCAATACTTGCTAATGGGTGCTCAAGCACTGGCTTGTCTGTGCTAAGTGGGCAAAGTCTTTCCAGGTTCCCCTTTAACTCACCCTCTCCTGGATTGGGTGGAGATCCGTGGGTCTGTGCAAAGGCGAAACATTCAGTTCTGGAAATTGAGGTCAAAGAGCAAAAAAGACTGATGCAAATTAAAAACACAAACGGCCACAGCCAAACCATCTGAAAATCCTCAGCTGTCTCATTCGATCCCTTTGGAATCCTGACTCCACTTGGAACAAAGGCTTTGTCTCTAGGAAGACATGCCTATATAGACGCATGAAGTGTGTATCTATAAATAAGACCTTTAAAAATAACAGTGCTCCATTTCCTTCCAATGTTATCAAAACTTCCTGTTTTTATTTTGTTTTGCTTGGATAATGTTTTAGAGTTTGAAGACTCTGAGTTGGGGGTGGGGTGGAGGGAGCACTGACTCCTATGGACTAATAAAATCTCTCTCCCCCCCCCCCCCCCCCACTCCATTTGCCGGCCCGAGTTGTTTGTTTCTTACACAGAACCGTGACCTCTCATAAGCCATTGCTTTCTTACTTTTCTAAGGGTTACTGTATAGCCTTGATTCCTCCCCTGATTATCTTGAAGCCTGTCAAGCTGCACGGCTCTCCCCTCCTTTGCTCTTTCTTCCTAATAGACATGAAACAGTCCAGTCAATAATATTTTACTTGTCTTCCCACTGTGTGTCTCTTCCTCTGATCAGTTTAGGCGGGTTTGACTGCAAAAAGTCAGAAGGGAGGTTAAGATCTGAAAAGTTCAGCCAAATGTTATCAGCCTCAGAGATGTTGCTTAGGGAAAGGCCTCCCAGCCCTTCATGAACAGAGCCAATAATAGCTGCATATAACTGATAGCATCAACAGCTGTCAAAGATCCAGGCATTTTGTGGTTCGTCTGTAAACTCAAACACCTGTATTCAGTCAAGCTATGATTGTTATCCTCTCTTTTGCTGTCATTCTGGTTCATTCCTTGAAGGGGCTGCCAGAATGTTCTAAGCCGTGAGTTGATTTATAAAGTGAAAGGGCCTGTATGAAAGTTTGGCCTGGATTGAGAAATTGACTGAGGCTCTCATTCATGGGGTGACATGGCATTTTGACAGCAGTATCGACAGCCTTCTTTTAATTACATTTGTGAACCTGTGGACTCCAAAGGGCCCAAGCCATGGAAGCCAGGGGCTTAAGTACACCCTAACTGCTTCAACATGTGTCATTTAAAAAAGGACATTCTGTACTCAGAGATTTTTTTTTCCTTTTTGGTGATGAATTAGATCAAAGTGACTAATAAACAGTCTCCCTGAAAGCCCTTCAGAACACAGTCTATACATGTTTCAGATATTTCAAAGATTGAGCATTTAAGGCTCAAATTGTAAAATAAACTTACACATGTGAAATGAGGAGACACGGCAGGGCCGTCCTACTCAGCCAAGCAGAGCTGGGGGAGAGAAGGGTGCCTCTAGACAGAGGGAAGATAGGGACGGCTTGCTGAGGTAATTCCCAGAAACATTCCAGATTGTGACATCATAGAGGACTGCAGAACGAACCTCAGAAATGAGTGTATAGAGGCTTCAGGGAGGACTTTGAGGAGCAGGGACTATCTCTGCTTTGGTCTTAAGAATCTGTAGAGTCGGTTTCAATAATGGAGCATCTAGCAAAAAGGACTGAGATTTAGAGTTCCCACAGATGATCAGTCATATACCTTGGGCTTGGATACAAATTATAATGACGATAATGACCTTTATAGTGTGCTTTAAAATTTGCAAAGCTTCTTGCAAATACATTAGCTCACTGAATCCTCACAATAACCCTATGAGATAGATGGGACAGGTATGATTATCTCCATTTTACAGATGTGAAAACTAAAGTGCAGAGAGAAGACAGAACGGTAGACTCGTGGTTTCACTAGTAACCAAGTTTTAGAAGTGGGACTTTCACCCAGCTCTTCCTGACTCCAAGTCCAATGTTACCTTGTATGTCACATTGCCTAGAAAACTAAACTAAAGAGGAAAAACATTAAGGCAGCATAGTGGAGTAGAATGAACCCTGGATTTAGAATTTGAAGACCTGAGTTCAAACCTGTGTGAGCTGAATAAGTGACTGTAACTCTCTGGGCTGTAGTTTTCTTATCTGTAAACAAGGGACTTGATCTCTAAGGTGAATACCAACTTTAAATTTCCAGAAAACTTGAGGTCAAAAAAAGTTGGTGAGATTTGAGGTGGAGGGTCCTGAGGGAACTACACATAGAATACTCCAGCAGAAGTACAAGAGGGTCCATGAAGGAGAACAGTAACATCTATAGTGTATCAAAATAGACCTATAGACTCTACCTAGAGTCCTTCACTTTGAAGATGACAAAATGGCATGGGGGTGGGGGGATAGAACATTATAGATAATCATGGAATCTGGAAGAACTTTGAGCCTACTCATGCTTCAACAAGACATCTTAAGAAGCTAAAGCACTTGGAATATCTAACTCACCCTTAAAACACAAATTTCTAAATACTACTATTTTGTCTTGGAAATCTCAAGCCATCCCCAAATAAATCTGTCTCAGAGTTGGAAGGATATCAGAAGGCATCTTGTTCGAGCTCTACCTGAACAGTATCCTCTACAACATACTTGATCAGGGGTCATCTAGTACTTATTTCAGAATTTTAGTGAGGGGAAGACAACCAACTTTACTTTTTGGACTAGGGGCAAGGCAAAGGTGATGTCACATAAAGAGAAGACAAAGTCGAGAGATCCCAGGGTCTGGAGATGATATAGGGCATACAAATGAAAAAGAAAGACAGTCTTACAATTTCTAGGGGCTCACATTCCATTTAAGGGACACAATATGGTGGATGAAAAGGCCCCAAGGTGAATGAAAAGGTCTGATGTTCCAAAGGGTGCATTGGCAGGTTAGATCACAATGCTTGGTGTGAAGGGGTGAGCGAGGTGGTCTAGAGGGTGTAGTGGCAGGACAAATAGTAAGACCCAGTGAGTCAGGGGAACGTCATCAGGAATTGATCTTGTATTTCAGAGTTTTCCATGGTGCCAATTGGAAGACACATATTTGTGTGTGCAGATGTATGTGTTTGTGTGAAATTGAGGAATGCCTGTTGATGCAAGTGCAACTTCCAAGTAACAACAAGAAAGTGGGGGAATCTCAAGAGTAGATGCTTCCATCCTTTTGCTTGGCCGGTACTTCTTGTGCAAGCAAACTTATTGTTTTTCATATTTCTTGCAAAAAGAAAAGAAAGGGATTGCATGACAAAGGTTAATATAACAATCTTCTCTTATTACAGAGATTTATGTATGCAGAGCATTAACAGCAGAATGTCATCTAGCACGCCTTTAATTTGCAGACATCTGGGACCACAGTGGTAGATGACAGAGGAGTGCTCTGGAGAAATAAAGAGCGAACACTGCCATTCACAGCTCATACACCACAGAGGAAGTCTAAATAGTTCTCAGGGGCAAGACAATCCACTTTTAAACTCAGGGTCTGTTTTTATTAACATGATCTCTGCTAATGAAACACAAAGAGGAGGGGATGATCTTCAACTTTGGATTATTTGGATCTCGTGATATGGCAAATGACTGCCTAGGGTGCTAGAAACAGCCGAAATATGAGTCCTTTGGCAATTTTCATTCAGAGACAACAATACTGCAATTTGCAGTGATTATGACTTCAGTGAGTCACTCGGTCTTATCTTGCCACGTAGGATATGATCATGTATTTTTAGGAGTGTCAAAGAATGTATTTTCTTTTGTGAATGTGTTCTAAACCCTCTGCGCGGGTGACGTTTTAGATTATGAAAGGTTTTATTTTTAAATGGAATCGTTGCTGCCTTTGGCACCACACCAGTTTGCAGAGAAGGCCCTGAAACCACCCAGGTATTCTCTAAGTTGCTGGAGAGTAAGACACAAGATGAACTCAAAGGTGGAAACAATATCTGTGGTATGACTTCTTTAATGAGCACAATTGCAAAAGCTGAATAGGCACAGGGAAAGGGACTGGGATCTATGATTTCATTGCCACAGGCAACTCTGGGATAAATAAACTCCCTTTCCACTGACTCAGGTTGACATCTTCTTTGCAATTTATAATCTTATAGAGTTGCCCAGGGACCTACAAGGGTAAGTGATTTGTCCAGGGTCACATAGCCAATAGGTATCAGAAGCAGAATTGAAACTCTGGTCATCCTGGCTCTGAGACCAACTCTATCTTCTACATCAAAGGTGGGGATTTGCTCTGTGAAGTTTGGATTCAGTCAAAGGGCCACACTTGAGGACCTAGAGGGTCCACATGTAACCTCAAGGCTTCAGGTTCCCCAACCCTGCTTATACCATGTTGCCTCTTAATATCTCAATGGTTACATCTGAATAACTTTTGTAAATGTTAATTCTTTTGCAAATTTAAAATGGTTACAACCTTTGTGTTTTTGCATAATAGTGATTCTCTCTATTTCCTCATTGAACCAGCCTTTGAGACACAGGGGAATAAAAATGTAAATATATCAACATATAGACATCTTGTCTGATAATGTATATGGTATTCTGTCCAAGTAGCCCACCACCTCTCTGCTGTAAGGTATGAGATTATGGTTCATTATATCTCTTCTCTGGGACTGATATTGGTTTTTCCATTACTCTGAGTTCAATTTCCTTTCAGGGAACTGTTCTCAAGCTTACATTATTCCTGAAATCATGATGAATGTCTTTAGGAACATGAGCATTTAAATTGTAGCTCAAAGATTACATCACCTTTTGAAGGCATGTGCCCAAACCACTTGGAGTGGTCTTATACATGTTTCCAGGCTATTCAGCAATATCGGGCTACAAAGACTTCATTCTGGGTCTAAGTTCCAACAAGATAGCTACATGAAATTTACGTATGGCACATGAATCATTGCTAGGTTTTGACTTGTCTTAATTTTGCCTGGCTGAAGTTATGCAGACATAGGAAAAACCTATTGATATGAATAAGACAGACGAAACAATTCTGGAACCATTTTAATTACTTTAATATTTGTCTCTACTTTGTGTACATATACAGAGAAGAGTCAAGTCCTGGGCTTATGATTGTTCAAATAACACTGGAAACGTAAGACTTGAGGTATGTGTTTCATTACTTGTGGTGCGGCCTGGTTTCCTCTTTCCATGCAGACTGGATGCCATCAATTCAAAGTCATCACGTCCTAGAATGAACTCATCATCTCGTCATCATTCTCTCCCTCCCACTGGCTCTTCTTCCCAGCTATCTTATTTCTTTTAATTGGGCCTCTGGTCTCCCAGACCAAGAAATTTGGTGTCTTCTTTCAGTTTTGCTGAACTCCATGTAATGCAATTCAACTCTATATATCAAGACAGTTCTGTGTGTAGAGCACTGGGCAAGGCAATGGGGGAGCTACAAGGTCTAGAAAAGATACTGCCCTGTCCTCATTAGGCTGATCATTTACTGTGGGAATAGAGCACTCCTCTCCTTCAGCTCTTGTACTTTGCTCCATCCTTCTAAGTCCATCTGAAATGCTCCCATGTCTGCAGGCCTTCTCTGGAGCAGTGAAAAGAGCCCCTGGGTAGGAGTCATGGGTCATCACTTCTGATATAGCCTCTGACACTTTCTCCTTGTGTGTGGGTGGGCAAGATGTCATCTTTCTGGGCCTCAGTGGTCTTATCTGTAAAATGAAATGATTGGGCTAGATGGCTTCTACTTTCCCTTCGAACTCTAAATCTGGAATTCTATGATTCTTAGTGGAAGCAATATTTCTTTTCAGTACTTCCATGGTTCTTTGTAGCTCTCAAATTAATGTATTTGTCATGGGTTACAGTTATCTATGTTTTGTCTTATCCTTCCACAAGACTCTAAATTCCATGAAAAAAAGTGTGTATGTCTACATAAACTCATTTTTTTTTGCCAACTCTAGAAGCTAGTACAGAGTTTTATAAATGGTAGACAATACATTTATTTAAAATTTGAAAAAAATACATTTTATTGACTTTTAAATTTTATATAGCATAAAATTTCCCCTGAATAATATAATACAAAGAATAATTTGTTTTCTTTCTCTTTTTTTTTGGATTAGGGAAGGCAGGGCAGTTGGGGTTAAGTGACTTGCCCAAGGTCACACGACTAGTAAGTGTTAAGTGTCTGAAGCTGAATTTGAACTCAGGTCCTCCTGACTCCAGGGCCAGTGCTCTATTCACTGTGCCACCTAGCCTCCCTGAATAATTTATTTTAAAAAAGATAAAAAGAGGAATAATGGAAAATTCAACAAAAGCAATCAATATATCAAAAAAGATTCCAAATATATGTGTTTGTATACACACACACAGATACACATCCACATATACTTGTGAACCCTCCCTGTCCCCTTCTCATACTTATTCTTTTTTTTTTTTTAAAGCAATTGGGGTTAAGTAACTTGCTCAAGGTTACACGGCCAGTTATTATTTCTGGGTGTGGTGCTGAGTATCTGAGCCCGGATTTGATCCAGGTCATCCCTACACTGGAGCTGGTGCTCTTACTCGCTGAGGCACCTGGCTGCCCCTAAGCAATTGGGGTTAAGTAACTTGCTCAAGGTTACACAGCCAGGTGTTTCTGGGTGGGTGCTAAGTGTTTGAGCCCGGGATTCGATCTCCAGGTGTTCTCAACCCTGGAGCCGGTGCTCTTACTCGCTGTGCTACCTGGCCGCCCCTCATACTTATTCTTTAGGGCCAAATTTGTCCTTTGTAATTTTGCAACATGTAAATAATTTTTGTATAATTTTAAATTAATAAGCATTGCTATTTTTCTCTCATCCCTCTGCAGTTTAAAGAAAAGGGAAAACTTAAAGTTTAAGATTTTAAAATAAAAAATTTCAAGAAAAATTATTTTAAAGAAAAAAAGGCCAAATCAGAACTCTTGGAACAAATATGCATAGTGAAACACAATAAATTCCTACTTTGTTCATGTCTAAAAATATGTATCTTATTTTGAGTCTTGAATTCATTGCTTTTCTGTCAGGAGATTGGTGCCATAGTTAATCATCATTCCCCTAGAATTTCAAAAATTTTTTGTACTATATTCTTTATTGTAGTTATTGTCTTCCTGGTTCTGCTTACTTAATTCTGCATCAATTCATACAAGTCTTTCCAATTTTTTCTGAGTCTGTTACTTTTGTCATTTCTTATGACCAAATAGTGTTTAGTTGCATTCATATATTTATCAATTGAGGAAGCGAATTTTATTGTTTTGTGATTTTTGTTTTTTTGTTTATATTGTTGTAGTCTTTGTGCATATTGTTTTCTCAACTCTGATTATTTCACTTTGCATTGGTTCATGTAAGTCTTTTCATGCTTCTCTTTTCACCTTATTTGTCATTTCTTACAGCATAGTAACTTTCCATGATGTTCATGTACCACAATTTGTTTACCTATTCTCCAATGGATGGATGTTTACTTTTTTCCAGTTCTTTACTGCCATAAAATATTTATGTTAGCATACATGTTTTGATATACTTAGGACTTTTATTTGATATATTAGCCAGGAAGGAGGAATCTCAGCATCAAAGGTTATGGACATTTTAACAACTTAAATTCAAATTGCTTTCCAAAATGGTTGTATCAATTTACAGATCTACCAACAATGTATTAGTGTGCTTATCTTTCTACAATCCCTCCAACATTGTCATCTTTGTCAGTTTGTTGGGTACAAGGTGGAAAACTTGGTTGCAGTTAATAGTTTGCAATTCTTTTGATAACTCTTTGTTCACATATGATAGGAGGTAGTAAACAAGATAGAATAGTGAGCCTGGAGCCTCACAGCCTTACTACCTGTGTGACACTGACTGAACCTCTACTTCAGTTTCCTCAACTGTTAAAATCGATGATCATAATAGTACCTATCTTCCATGGTTGTTGTGAGGTATTATGCCTTGCATGACAATGATACTTCTACTAATAATAATGTTTACATGGATTTTTAATGCTTGCAAGGCACTTCACCTAAATTAGATCATTAGATCCTCTCAACAAGTCTGTGAAGTAGAAACCTCAGGTATCATCAAGCCTGTCTCACAGATGGGCTCAAAGAAGTCCTGATTTTCCCATGGTCACACAGCTAGGTGATGTCAGACATGGTTTAACATCCTCATATGGCATAGTTTCCAGTCTTCTCATCAATGTGAACTCCATCCCTCTTTAAGTATTCCAGGTAGTCAATGTCCTTGCCAAAATGCAGCACCCAGAATTAAGCAGAATATTTCAAATGTATCTTCTTGCCAGAAAAAAAACAAAGCAAGAGCTCATAAGACTGACTCTCTCTTCCAAGCTTCTCTTAGAAATAACAGGAAATGCTCTAAGAAAAAGCAAACTTTCAGAAATCATCATTAAAAAAATTAAAAATGCAAAAAACAATGAGTAAAACAAGAAGTAGAAATAAAACAAAAATAGAGAATCCAGGGGCAATCATTCAAATCACTCATCTACTCAGCAAAAATGTATTAAGTAATGGAGGTAATTACAAAAGACAAAATAGATCATTTTGATTACATCGAGGATGAGAAGGAAAGCAGTCAAATAGGAAAAAAATGTTTGTATGAAGCCTCTAGAATAAGAGTTTAGTATCCAACATACCATACTTTTAACAACTAACAGGAATATATAAGACCAAAAACCATCCCTTAATAGAGAAGGAAAGAAACAAACATTTATTAAGCACCTACTGTGTACTAGGTGCTATGCTAAGAACTTTATGAAAATTATCTCATTTGTGCCTCACAGCAACCACACGTACAGTCATTGAAATTCATAGACTGTGGGTCAAGAACCCTTTATTGATAGGGAATCCAAATGGACATTATGAAGCATGCCCTCTGTCTCACAGGGCAAGCACCTCTGGTGAGGATTTTGCATGTTTTTGTAACCTTATATTTAACGTTTTGCACTTAAAACCATTATGCTGGGGAAAAAAAAAAGGTTTATAGGTTTAACCAGACAGTCAAAGCACTCTACAACACAAAAGACTTGAAAAACCTCTGTTATAAATGATGGGGTCCTGAAGATGCTTCCATTTGTATGAACAACCAATAAGCATGTGCATTTTACATACATACACACACATACCCCCATGTTTGTATATGTGTATGTGTGTATACTAAATATACATGTGTCAGTCTGTAAGTATTTATTAAGCTCCTACTATGTTCCAGGCACTGTTCTAAGCACTGGTTACACAAAAAGAACAATTCTAACTCACTATTGATTGGAGAAATGCAAATTAAAACAATTCTGAGGTAATACCTCATACCTATTAGATTGACTAATAGGACAGAAAAGGTAAATGACAAATGTTGGAGGGGATGTGGGGAAAATGAGACATTAATGCATTGTTGGTGGAGTTGTGAACTGATTCAATCATTTTGTAGAGCAATTTGGAACTATGCCCAAAGGTCTATAAAATCATGCATACCCTTTGACCTAGCAACACAACTACTAGGTATGAATCCCAAAACAGATTAACCGAAGAAAAAAAAGGAAAAGGACCTCTATGTACAAAAATATTTATAGCAGCTCATTTCTGGGGGCAAAGAATTAGAAACTGAGGGGATGCCCATCAATTGGGGAATGGCTCAACAAGTTGTGGTATGTGATTATGATGCAATACTATTGTACTGTAAGAAAGGATGAGCAGAATGCTCTTAGAAAAACCTGGAAAGACTTACATGGGCTGATGCAAAATGAAATATGCTGTGTACAAAGTAACACCAATAGTGTAAGATGATCAACTGTGAATGACTTAGCTGTTCTCAGCAATACAACGATCCAAGACAACTCTGAAGGACTTATGATGAAAAATGCTATCCATCCCCAGAGAAAAAACTGATGGTGTCTGAATACTGATCAAAGCATACTTTAAAAAAACCCTTTATTTTTCTTGAGTTATATTTTTCTTGTCTGTTTTCTTTCACAACATGACTATTATGGATATGTTTTGCATGACTACACATGTATAACTATATTGAACTGCTTGCCTTCTCAAGTAGAAGAGTGGGAAAGGGGTGGGGAGGGAGAGAGGAAGAGAGAGAAATTGGAACCAAAAGTTTTAAAAATGAATGTTGAAAATTGTTTTTACATGTAACCGGGGAAAAAGAAAAAGAAAAGAAAAAAACAGTAAAAGGCAGACCTTGCTCTTTAGGAGCTTATAGTCTAATGAGGGAGGCAATGTGCAGATAACTATGTACAAACAAGCTATATAGAAGATAAATAGGAAATAACAGAAATAGGGAAGTCTGGAACAAGGGCCAAGATCACAGATCCACAGAAGTGTCAAAATACCATTCACAGGCATCTATAGAACAAGGACTGGGTATGCCTGGGTGTGCCAGAACATCGAAGAGTGATCATTACCCTCCCTCTTCTTCTCTGGGAAAAAAACAGTGTCTATCTTCATCTTACAGTGTGCTGACATCCCCAGTCCAGGTTCTTCACATGCTTATAGTACCATGATTGCCTCTCATTTCCATGGCCACCACCATAATCCTGGTGTCTGAAGTTAGCATTCCTTCCACTGTTCCCCACCTCTATAACCCATCCTACACACCACTGGCAGACTATTCTTCCTACTCTCCTCTTCAAAATCTCACAATCTATTACTTGCTTCAGAAAGTCCAAACTCCTCTGTCTACCTTTCAAGGCTCTTCATCATCTGACTCCACCCTACTTATCCAACCTCACTTCCCATACACTCAAGCTTGACTCCAAGATCCTCTCCTTATTGTCCTATACTGTCTCAACCCCACAATACTTTCCCCTCTCCCTTCACAGTCCCAGGCTCCTGCCTTTCATGCTCTTCCTTCTGCCTGGAATTCTAGCCTTCTTTCCCTTTGGTTATCTAAATATTTATTGTCCTCCAATGCAATTTTCCCTCTTTGCTCAATTTCATGATTTGGATTTAGGATCTAGGTTTGAGTCCTGACTTTGTTACCTACTATTTATGTAACCTTAGGGGGCAAAAACACAACATTTTTAAAGCCTCAGTTTCCTTATATGTAAAATGAGGTGTTTGTACTAGGTAACTTCTAAGATTGACCTGTAAGGTTTTCCTCCTTCTACCTCTAAATATTATAATATTATGTGTGTAGTCTACCACACACTTTATAAATATTTTTCATATTTAAATTGTAAGGTAAATAAGACTTATTTTTAAACCACGGAGGATTTACTTTTTTTTTTAACAAAAAAATTTATAAATTTTGTTTTGCTAGAACAGGTGCTTCCTAAGACACATTCAAACAAATCCTCCTATAAAATATGTTCTCAGAAAACAGTCTACCAATTGTTAACAGAAAGGAGAAGTGCCTCTCTTCACTTTGGCCGTTAGGTACTAATGTTGACCAGTGTATTTTACAGAAGTAGTGAAACTGTCTGTTTTGCTTGGCTATGTTGACTTTATTTATATTGTTGTAGTCTTGGCACACATTGCTCTTTTGGCTCTCCACTGTTATGTTACTTGATATGCCTTCCCAAGTTTTTCTGAACTTTTATCCTTTCTTCTTTATAGCACATTCTTTATGTCACATTTTTATATGATGATTTGGTCAGTCATCTACTAATTATTGGGCACATATTTTGTTTCCAGCTTTTGTTCATATTGCTATGAACATTTTTGAAAATGTGGGTATTACTTTCTATAACTCCTTTGGATCTTAGTAGTTTAATCTTTGGATTAAAGGGTATAAAAGATTTAGTTACTTTTTTTTGCATGATTCCAAATTGTTTTCTAGAGTATTTAGACCAATTCCCAGTTCCTTTTATCAGTGAATATTTGTTCATCTTACCATATTTTCTCTTTCTTTTTTCTCATGTTTTCCCACCCATGTTTGATAACTTGCTGAGTATGAGGTGATTCTTCGGGGACTTTTTTTATTTTATTTTATTTTTTTTAAGCAATTGGGGTTAAGTAACTTGCTCAAGGTTACACAGCCAGTTATTTCTGGGTGTGTTGCTAAGTATCTGATCTCAGATTCGATCCCTAGGTCATCCCAACACTGGGGCTGGTGCTCTTACTCGCTGAGCCACCTGGCCGCCCCTAACAATTGGGGTTAAGTAACTTGCTCAAGTTTACATGGCCAGTTGTTTCTGGGTGGGTGCTAAGTGTCTGAACCCGGATTCGATCCCAGGTCTTCCCAACTCTGGGGCCGGTGCTCTTACTCGCTGTGCTACTTGGTCACCCAGACTTTTTTGATTTTTATATCTAATTGTAAATTATATTGAATATTTTTATGTGGCTATTGATAGTTTGCATTTCTTCTTTCAACAAACTGATAAATTTCTTTGGCCAGGTTTCTATCTATGTACCACACATTTTAACACTTAATTGGTCCTTGTATTTTACCTCTTTGTCACCCTAATGAGACAATAAGCTCAATGAGGGCAAGACCATGCCATTTATAGCTCTGTCTAATTCTATATCATCTATATCAATAACTACTGCACCCCAGCTTTCCAATCTTATCTTCCCATTTTCCCCTACAGTAAGCCTGTCCACTTAAATTAAATTTTTGTTCATCTCTATCTAACCTCTTGCCTCTTTATGTTTGAGCCAAAACTCAGGATACAGTAATCATTTAAGTAAAAGAGGAGAGAAGAATATATTATTGGGTATTTTGGACAGTTATGGGATGGAGAAGTTGGGGAAAGAGCAGACCTTTATTCTGGAACTGCCCTTAGTCCTTAAAGAGGTATGAAATATCAGCATGAGTTTTCTGCTCTGAGATGTTTGCAGGGGGTCTGATGGCCCTCCTCAATCTCTCTCTTCTCTGCTATAGCCACTCTCCTTTTATTTTTACTTTTCAGTTCTCAGTTTCTCTTTTTGCCCATTGCCCCTGCGTGACTGATTCTTTCTGTTTCAGATTGTTAAGTCCTGAGTAGGTCCTGGAGACTGTGTTTTCCCACTTCTGCTACTGGGGCTACTCAGTTCTTGCACTTTTCACTCCTTCATCTCAGGTTATATCTCCTTGATTGGTATGTGACTTTATAACTCTCAGGCATGAATCAAGTCTACCTTCCAACTCAAAGATTTCAAAAATCCCAATTTACTCTCATAATTGGGAGAGAAAGCTTGTCTGTCTGAAATATGAATGCTAACATGACGGCCAGTTCTCAAATTCCTATTACACTATGAGTCCTTGGTAGGTGCGAAATAATGTTTCTATTAATTTCCTTTCTTTGGATGGCTAATGAGGGGGTAATATGACACTAAAGAAGAAAGGTCCTAATTATTTGCTATAGATAGTGATATTTAGAGGGGAATGAACCTATAGAAGCTTCTTAATGTGACTAGTG
Organism: Petaurus breviceps papuanus; assembly: GCF_028583685.1. Classification (NCBI taxonomy): domain Eukaryota; kingdom Metazoa; phylum Chordata; class Mammalia; order Diprotodontia; family Petauridae; genus Petaurus; species Petaurus breviceps. The sequence continues at coordinate 17,375,272 of NW_027185754.1, read as the reverse complement.
CCCAAACATCTAAAAAACTGTGGGCACCCAAATAAGGGTGGTTTCTTGAAATTCCAAAGTATGTCTGATATCTGTACATGTAGGTGACCAGTCTCATCTACCATATTTGCTCTAAAGTGTTTTGTTTGGTAGAGGAGGGGATGCCACAGTTCCATATTGTAATCTTGTTTTTCTGAGTTCCTATCTTCCTTTGAAAACTACAAATGCTAGCTACAGGACAAGGCTTTCTAAACAAGATCTAGCAATTCACAATGGGCAAAAACAAATGGAAGAAAAAGACTTTCTATTGGTGCATCAGGGCATGTTCCTTGGAAAGGTACTAGCAGAGCCCAAAATTGAATAAGAGGAAGAGACTAGACTGAGTGACACTTGTGAAAATTAGCAGCACTTTTAACTATCCCAGGTTACTCACTGACACAAAAACCTGTCTTTTAAGCATGAACATTTTCTTGATGATGCTATAAGACTCTGACTCATGGAATGCCACAATCTATGAAGAATCTAAGTTGTGAATGACCAACTGGTCTATGGAGAAACATGGTGGCTGTAAATAGGCTATAGCTTATCATTAATGATAACTTGCATGCAGAAAATGGCATAGGAGATATTATCTAGGAAATGGATGATTGGAAAAGGAATTAGGCTGGTCATGTAGCAAAAGCAAAGGAAGATGGACAGCCTATATGTTCAGCTGGTAATCACAAAATGCAAAAAAGGCCTAGAGGAAGGCTAAAATATGTTAGGCAGACAATTTATAGAGGATTTATGGGGGAGCATACACTCAAATCATACAGAGTGAGCAGATATGGCTGGGATGCAAACTGTATCATAGGAGAAGGTAGCCTCATCAGTAAGGTCACAAATGCATGTAAAATATTGAAGATGTAGTATCATACTAGAAAGCATTGCATTAGGCATCAGAAAACACAAATTCTCGGGGCGGCCAGGTAGCACAGTGAGTAAGAGCACCGGCCCCAGTGTTGGGATGACCTGGGGAATCGAATCCAGGCTCAGACACTTAGTATCCACCCAGAAACACCTGGCCGTGTAACCTTGAGCAAGTAACTTAACTCCAATTGCTTAGGGGTGGCCAGGTGGCTCAGCGAGTAAAAGCACTGGCCCGAGTGTCGGAATGACCTAGGGATCGAATCTGGGCTCAGAAACTAGCACCACACCTAGAAATAACTGGCTGTGTAACCCTGAGCAAGTTACTTAACCCCAATTGCTTAAAAAAAAAGAAAAAACAAATTCTTGTCCTGTCTCTGCCACAGATTGAGTGTGTGACCTTGAGCGAGTCATTTCCCCCTTTTGAAATCATTTTCCTCATCTATAAACTGAAGGTATTGGGTTAAATGCTTTTTGAAGTCCCTTCCAGTTTCAACATTCTATTTTTCTAAATATAGTGAAAGAAAGTGTTAGGATTTTTAAGATCTTTAAATCACATTTCTGCAGTCTTTCCTGACCAGAATTCTACCTCATATGATGGCATAAAGAGTCCTATTATAGGTGGTGAGCCTATGTAACTTCACTGACAGTAATCCTTATAGCATAGGGATGTAGCCTCCTCTTTCCCACCAATAATGCCATGATAATTCATTATGACTTGGTCTTTCTTGGAGTTATAGAAACCTTTTTTGAGTTTCTTCATATATTTTAGCCTATATCCTCTCTTAAGTGAGTTCCTCCCATTTACACTCAACTATCTAAAGTAGAACTTCTAAAATGTATCTCTTTTAAGCTTCAAAGGGTGCCCTCTGGTTCTACCATATTGGGATTTGGTGCACAAGTCCATTAAAACTCAAAGCAGGGTTGAATTTTTCTGATGGCTTGTTCTTTCATTTTATTGCTGACAGCATGTCTATGGGGTCCATGTACCACTACTCACAGAGTGAAGGTAGTTATCAGAAACACAATTTGGTATTTATAATTGAAAGTGTAAATTAGAGAATAGAAAAAAAGGTACTCATTGCTACTTGGCTTGAAGTGAAATCATTGTTTGGGGACGTCTCCTTTATGTATAGTTAATCTGCACAGTTGGCTAGTGTAACTTACCATATGATGGGTGATTTGTAAGTCTAAGGCTGTATTCATCAAATAAGCATTAGTTCGCTTCTGTGAAAAACTCATATTTCTACATAAATTTTCGTTCACTGCAGTAAATTGTTGTCCTATGGTACTGTGCTATGGCCACTGAATTTTCTAAATCTGAGAAGACATTTTAGTGTGTATCAAAGGTACTCAATTGGTTGGTAAGTTCCCTGAATAATCGATACCATGTAACAGTGAAGAATGGAGTTTTATTACTAGTTAGGAAGATCTACAAAAGAGGGACTTTTGGAATTCTGGGTCCTGGGCTAATTTACTTATCACACTCTTGGAATCAATAACAAAAACTGCCTTTAGTGACCATCTAGCATCTGATATTAGAGCTGGAAGGAATCTAAGGGAGAGTCTAGTTCAGCCTCCTCATTTTACTCATATTGTTGCCTTGAAGATACTCAAAAAATCTGTTAACACCTCATCAATATGGGCATCCCCTCCAACAACCAAGACTGCAACCCATCTGCACCTGCCCTGCTGTGAGATTCTTATCTGTGTTCTCCCATAAGTTTTGCAAAGGTGGGGTGGGGTGGGTGGGTGATGGGGCTTCCCAACATGCTGGAGTCCTTCCTCTTTTTCTCTTGATATCATATGATTGCCAGCTGTGCACATGGGCTGTCCACTCTTTTTTTTTTATTCTTGTCACATGACCAACACATTTTCACTTTGCATCAAAACAGCACCTATGATGACATTTTTTCTTTGCTTTGTCTTTATATTTTTCTTGTATCTAGTAGGTATCACTGAAAAATGAAAAGTAAAAATGGGTCACAGAGATCGAAATTACTTTCTCAGAGTTTTACAGATCCTAAATTTGTGGCAATAGCAGTGCTAGAACCCAGATCTTCTAATTCATAATTCAGTGTAGGAGAAGCAGTGTGATAAGGTGGAAAACATTGTGGCATTTGAAGTCAGAAGACCTAGGTTTGAATCCTGACTCTGCCACTTAACTAACTACATGATTTTAATTTGATCCCTGGGACTTAGTATTCTTTTCTTTTCTTTTTTTTTTGGAAGCAATTGGGGTTAAGTGACTTGCCCAGGGTCCCACAGCTAGTAAGTGTCTGAGGCCAGATTTGAACTCAGGTCCTTCTCCAAGGCCAGTACTCTATTTACTGTGTCACCTATCTGCTCTGGGATCCAGTATGCTTACCTGTAAAACATGAGAGTTGAACTAATGACCTCTAAGACTTTCTGGCTCTGAGTCTGTGAGCATGTTCCCCACAATTTGTGGCATGATTTACAAACAAAATATTTGGAAGCAACTACATTGCTGCTTACTCTATGAAAGCACCCTACTCCAATACTATTGTCCTAGAAGTGCTTTTTAGTGTACACAGCACATTTACTTCTATTTAAAACTGTTTCCAAAAGGGACTCATGGGTAAACAATGGAAGAATGAATTTCTTTCCAATGTGTCTTCTATTGAACAGGTCACCTAGTATCCAATGAAAAAGATTCCCCCTAAAGCAGTCCATAAAATCAGTTTAGGCCTTCTGCATACAGACTTTCTCTAAGTAACTTTGCTGAGATGAGAGTCTGTTTAAACCTGATGTAGGAATAAGGGAGAAGAAAAATGGCTTTTATTAGAAAATCCTCAGCTAACTTGCTTCTAAAGTTGACCAGATCCTGATTCTGTGCCGCCTTCTTCCCCTCCCTCCCCCGCCAATCCCCTCAGCTGCTAAGGCCTCTATACATTTAATAAAGGTACACTGTTTTTTCTAACTTACCTAGGAATATGGATGTTGTAGTATCATTTTGTTGCCTCTCACTGTGGGTGCCAACCTTCATCCAGCAAAGCTTTATGTAATAACTTTCTCTCCCTAGGTATTGGAGTTGGCCCCTGTTTGGGCATTTAGCTTAACTCTGCCTGCTTTGGAGACGGGGTACATATTCTTGACAAAGGGATAGAGGGATGTAGCAAAGGACCAAATGGAATTGCTTAGCTGTGTTATTCATAGGGTCTCACAAGAGCAGAAACACCTGTGATAACTGAGCACTGACCCTTCCTTGAGAACACACAGGCTATTGTTCAATAGCCCTTGACATTTCCCATTTCATACCTGGAGTGGTATCTGGATGTTCTGTAATGGGAGCAAGAAAAAATAAGAAACAAAACCATGAGACAGAGAGAAATTTTAACTGGCAAATGGCACCAGGGCCCTATGATGGCCCTTTCCTTTCCACTTCCTCTGTGCTTTGAAGTAGCCTTTTGAAGGTGCCTTGGGGACTTCTCATTAACCATCTAAGTCTCTACAATGTCTCCCCTTCACTCTTTTCACTGTAATTCAGTAAAGAGCTTTGCCCATCTTTCTGGCGCAGTGACTTTTAAGCAAAACTGGTATGTATGGGGAGATAAATCAGTCTAATTTGGAAAATAGACAAACCCATGTAGTGGTATTTGACGATGGTTGGGAGAATGGCATTGTATTCATATCCAAAAAGGAAAATTAAACAAAATATTCACAGAAATCCCTCCCCCCTTTTTTAAACTAGGAAAGCACTAGCCCTCCTTAGCCTATGATAGTGTTAGTTTCAGGGCTGGCTTCTCTTAGTAATTAATAGCATTTAAGTTCCAGAGTCGTCAGTTTTGATTAGCCAAACATTAAATTAATTCAATCTGCGAACACTTACTCTTTAAGAACTATTGAGGGGAGAAGGCATTTGGATGGACAGAGGGACGTGTCTTCATTGGATTGCTGGCCACCTCCAAGTAGTTACAGTCAGATCAATACAGCTCCTGGAGCTATAATAAAATGGCTTCGGCAGGCTCATCTGTGGCTGAGAACACAGTATACACATTGATTTCCTGGCCTGATATAACCCATTTACCTATTCAGCTAGTCCGTTAAGGAAGGTGTGAGGCTACGAAGGCCCAAGGGAGCAATGATGTCTGTAAGTAGGTTAGCAAATGCTTGGGAAATGTCTTAATCTGCCTCGCAGTTACTGCTTCAAGAAGATACATTTCTTTGTAAAGAAAATGACTCCATAAGTTCCCCTGCATTTTGGGAATGGGTTTAAATGGGGAATCATTGGACGCTTTGGGGGCCGTCCTTCCACTCAAAGTTTTCTTATTGTTTAGAACATTTAGATATCTAACCATTGCCCTGGCATTGTTTTTAGAAATGAATAATAGCAATGGTTCAGAAATATACCCAGCCTAACCCATCATCTGTTATTTAGCTTAGGTTGGTTGGGCAATCTTCTTAAAGGCTGGAGTGTGGGGGCTGACAGCCTATGGTTAGTTGTTTTTATTCTGGCAGCACAATTTTGAAAATTTCTCAGGGGGGAAAGTAAAACATAGTCTAAGTGTGACTATCAGACAACAAGAAGGATTTTTATAAACTGATTTGCCTTAATTTGCTAATCCAAATAAGTGTCATCTTCTTGAAAAGTTGTTTCTTTATAGTTGCCTGAATATTCTGGGACCACTCTTTGAGGATTAATTTCAAAGTCTTTGGCATGGTGTTTTGAATGTTCTTGATAGTGGCAAGTCTTAGGATGATGGATGTAGAGGGACTTTAGAGTCCATCTATTTCAAACCCTCTGATTTTCTCAATAAGGAAACTGACCCAGGGAAGTTAGGAAATTGATTTACTTGCCTAAGGTCTTATAGGTATTAAGTATCATAGGTCAGATTTGAACCCAGATCCTCTGACACCAGTCAGTATTCATTTCATTGTACTTATTGGGGGTTAATTTGATTTTGGGTAGTCAGCTAGAGTCAAATCTCATCAGTAAAGTGAGAAGATGAACTGGGACTGTTGGTTTGTGTTAAAAAATTGTTTTGAAGAAAGTAATCTGTAATACAGTGATGAAGTAGGTAACAGTGGCCATAGTTCAGCCCTTTTACATCATAGAGAACCTCTTAGAGAACATTTCAGAATCTCTACATAATCAATCTGAAAGGATGAGTGAGTGGTGAGATGAATGTTGCAGCCACAATGCCATCAATATCAAAGCAACCCATCTTCATTCATGATTTTGACTTGCACCTTCTTGGGACGATCTCTCACTCTCTCTCTCTCTCTCTCTCTCTCTCTCTCTCTCTC
>NW_027185754.1:17342565-17367565 GCF_028583685.1 Petaurus breviceps papuanus | reverse complement strand
TGGTTTTGGAAGTCCTGCTGCTTGAAGTCTATGCATGTGTCAGCCTGTTCTTGCTATTATCAGGTCTCTTCTGCTTCTTTGCTGTGGATTACAAATATGTGAAGATTTTCAGTGTTGCATTTACCATATTTTCTGAGTTATTTTACTCCTGGGTGATGATAGAATGTCCAAGGTTGAATACTTCTGGTTATCACTGTTGAGGGTTTGGAGAGAATCCTCAGTAGGTATCACACCTTAACCTGGTGTAACTTTCTCATTCCATTTTTACAGCTGCTCCAATTTCATCGTAATGTTGTGGGAAATGTGTGAAAATGCACATAGATGACACCTCGGCCTTATACCAATTGCTTTGTGATTAATTTTTATTATTATCGTATATTAGTGCCATAATGTTCTTATATGTAGACATGCATGCTGTATGTTATAGCTAAGCTATGTTATCGTACTACATAGTAAACATTGTTTCAGTATACATAGTATGTGATTCATATTCATCATTACTTCATTAAGTACCTACTATGAGCAGGATACTCATAGTATCTATTTTAAAAGAAAAAAAATGTTATGATTACATAATTGAATTCCAAGTGTAGCAATGGACCATATGGGATTTAACATTTATTAATATCTTTTGCTTTTATTTTAACTTCATTTCCACATATAGCCCTACTACCTATACTACCTAGAAAGCCATTCTATTACAAAGAATAAAAAAATAGCACAAAAGGCAGTTCATCCAAACTAACCAATATGGCCATGCAATGCAGTGTTCTGCACCTGAAGTCCACAACCTGTACAAATAGGAAAGAAAGCTACATTTACTTTATCATTTCTTCTTCAGGAAAATGTCTTTCAGAAAAGCATAGTATTGAAATGCACCCATAAGACAGTGGGCTTATGGCATCAATGAGACCATCACTAATTTAAATATTTGAACCTGTAATTTTTCTGGCAGAAGGATGTTACCCCATGATCCCTTTCTTTTGTAATTACTTCCTTTTCCTATCTATGCAAGAAAAAATTCTTCAAAGTTCTCTTCCTCTACAGTTGAATTGATCACTACTGGACTGGAGACTCTTATTTCTACCGAACCAGTGAAGTTGGATATTCATTAATGATGTTAGGTTCAAAATATGGTCATTAATAAAAAGGATATGTTAATATTACTTGGAAGGTGGTCAGTTTACCTGTCTATATTATTGAAGAATTCTCCAGATAATTCAGTTATTATAGACAGTTAATCTATTCTCTGCCTTGGTCTTTTCCTGGTAGTTTTGATTAAATCACCTGGCTAATTCACTTCTTCATATTGACTGAGTCAACACAGCCATTCATAAGATTCTGTATTTTTTAGTGTGGTTCCAAAATCTAGGGGAAAATGTGACTGGAGTTTCCATCCATTGACTTCTTTTCATTCATCAAAGATGGATGAAACACTGGATCAGTGTTGATCTAGCCCTCACAGACTAGATGTGAATTGTACCTCTCTGACCAAAGTGACAGAAAGAGAATTGCCCCCTCCCCAACCCCTGCCTGCCTCCACCATTATCTGCATTCCTTCTGTGGGTTGCATTTTTAGGAACCAATCTACTATTTAAAATGAGTTTGCCAACATGGTCCATGGAACTTAAAGGAAAATGAGAAGTTAAAGAATTGTCTCAAAATAAATTATAGTGTTTGTGAAATCTCTCTGTTATGTGACAAAGCTCCCTTGCTTACTCATTCTGCTAGTGTGCCCCCACTCCTCGCAGCATCCCCAGCCTTGTTCCTCTGTGGCATGTCTCATTTTCTCGCTCATTCCATAGGCCAGGGAGTCCCACTGAGCAGGTGGGGAACTCAAGCCACTCATGAGGAAAGAGATATTGAAAAAGACAGAGTGGTAAAGCTGCTGATAGGTGGTTATTAGATGCAGATAAACTGTAATCTTAAGTCATCTTATGAGCATACTAATTACAAAATGACATTACCTACACAGAGTGCCTTTGCTTCGTTAACATATTAAGCAACGTCCTTTATTAACACTGCAAGAAAGGACCTCCTTTCATTAGATGGTTATGCAAAACTGTAATTATACTTGCCTGGGAAGCCTGGTGAAGTTGTGAAAGGTTAGTTAACTTGTTAGGGACTTGGCGGTTGTTATTTATTTAATTTTTTTACTCTGTCCTCTCCCTTTCACATACTATGTGGGAGGTGACACATTTTAAAGTAAGATATTTATTTCCATTCCAGACTCAGATTTCTACCTTCCCTTTATCATTAGTATAATAACAGCATTACTCTTGATGGAGAAGTATTGAAATTCTAAGCTACCTGTGGCTGAAGAGCTCTCCTGACCTAGTAACAAACAATATACTGGGAGAAATGCATTTATCACTGTAGGTAGATGAGGCATTTTAAAAATCATTTTTTAACTTTGATTTTTTAGAAAAAAAATCTACCTTCTTTTTTATCTAGTAGCTTCTGTAAATGTTCTCGATCTTCTATTAATTAAGGGAAAATTATTCCAAGTGGGACTGACAAATTATTTTGCCTTGTGCATATTTTTGCATATACAATTTGGCATGGCTGAAGAAATAACTTTCTTTGAATAGGAAGGATATATACATATGTACATATGTATATATACACACACATATATGAATATGTCTATATGTTTGTAGCAATCATCCCACATTGAATCATTTTTTGTATGCCTATGGAGGTAGTTTAGTAGGATGGTTAGAGCCCTGGGCTTGGCATCAGAAAGACCTGGGTTTATCTCACTTCTGGTACTCACTGTCTGTGTGATATTGGGCAAGTCACCTGATCTCTTATGTGTATCAGGCAGTTCATTCGAATTTATCTACTAAGTCACAGATGGGCCAGAGATCTGCTTCTGGTGTGTTCCCTTCTGTGACCTTCTTATACTTTGGGTCCCTATAGCTAAAGATATTGAGATTTTTCTTAAAGACATTTCCTTCCCTTTCCCCCTGCCCCCCAGAAGTTGCTTAAGAACTGAGAAATCTGTTTCCCATGGCAATTGAATAATTCATTCCTATTTTTCCTGTTCTATCTGAAACATTTTAGGCAAAATTTTCCTGGGCCATCGAGAACTTCAGCTAGTGTAGCAAGAAGTAGTTGGAGCTCGGTGACTAGAATCATTACTAGAAATTGATTATTTTCCTCCTTTTCTTCTTCAGTCTATTCATTCACTCAACAAAAATTTATTTGTCGTTTACCATGTGCCAGGTCCAGTGGTAGGGACTGGAGACACAAAGATGAAAACAAAACTGTCCACATCCTCTAGTAGCTTCTATTCTGGAAGAATGGAGGAGAGGAAAGGGAGAGGAGAGTGATACTGGTCAATGCTAACAGAGATAAATAAATACAAAATACATACAGAGTAACTTACCGGTGGGAAGGATACTCTCCATAGTGAATCACCCAACTCATTAATTATTAAGTATTTACACTGTCCTCTAGGGTTCTAGGTGTCATTATCAAGACAAAGAATCTTACAGAAGGGGGGTTCAGGAGACCATTTGTTCCATTCCTTTGCTTAATGGCAGGTAATAACATTCTATTTTTATAGCATTTTTGAGGCACCTGAAACTAGGTGGCTTGAGATCACTTAGGATTGAGAGCTGGAAGGGAGTTGGTCATTTATTGTGGCAGATCAAACCCATCCATCCTTCCTCCCAGTTTCAGTTTCTGTTGAAGGTACCATCATTCTTCTAGCTTCCCTGGTATGCAACCTTCAAATGCTTCATCAATTGCCACGTCTTGATGATTCTGCCTCCATGTCTCTCATATCCATCCCTTCTACATACTCACATAGCCTCTACATTCTATTTAAGGCCCATCACCTATTACCTCACATTATAGATGAAGAAACAGAGACCCACCAAGGTCAGGTGACTTGCCTTATTTAGCTGACATACACAGAAAGGAGCAGAGCTGGGTTTCAAATTCAGATCCTTTGATGTCAAAATTCAGGGCACTTTCCAGTATCCCATATGCTACCTGGCTTCCATGATGTCATCTGGCAAAGCAGAAGGGTGTGAGTGAAGGACCAAAAGCCAAATAACCTTCTTCTTGGTATTTTTCTTCATATGCTCTATCCCAGGGCTTCTTAAACTTCTTCCACTTACAGCATTGAGTGGCCTGAGGGCATGCACAGTGCAAAGTGCATGTGTTTTGTGTTTAGAACCAATGTTGTAGTGAAGTTGCATGATGTAACATAGACAAATACTGCCAGAAACACCTTGGATCCGTTACGAGTTTGATCTTGAATTAACTTTTGGTTGCTGCGTGTTCAGAAATCTTTTACTGTTGCCAGGTTTTCTGTGACCCCATGTGGGGTTGCAGCCCACAGTTGAAGAAGCTCTATACCTCCAGCATGATACCTGTCTTCTAGGATTGTGTAGTCTAAGGGTGTGCACTAGATACATGTGAGATGCGATGGCCACCCCTTGTTCCAGGCCCATGCCTAGCTATGTCCTGGATGCCCACAGTAAAGAATGATGTGCTGGGAATTGGGAGGCTAGAGGAGAAAGAGAACCCTCTGCTTGACTTTTCATGGGGAAATGCAATGATACACCTGCCTCTTGGTTTTTTTTTCCCTCCAGGCAGTTCATATTGGACTATTCTAATGCAGAGCATAATATAGTCCATGGCTAGCGGATGATTGATGGACGGACGTAAAGCACACCATTGAAAGGCTCCGTGTGTGGACATTAAGAGGGATGACTAAGGCTGTGCTTTTAGTGAACAGCGTGGATCAGGAATCACTGCAACACCAGCAGAAATGGCGATGGACATGGGAGTGAGATGTAAATAATTGACAGAATGTTATGGGCTGAACAGAAATGTCAGGGTATTAAAGTGGGTGTCTGAGAAAACAGAAAGTTGCACTCTGATATGATGAATAAGCCACTGCAAGTCACAGCAGAATGTGTGACAAGTGTGCATGAGCAAAGGCAAATGGGAACAGAGTTTCGAGCAGGCAGGCAGTGACGGAGTCAGGATCCTAGAGGCGCCAGATCTTATCAAGGGGTTCTTCCTCTGCGGATGCGTGTGTATTCTCTGAGAAAGGACAGGGATCCCAGGAGTCTTCATTGACCACAGCCTCAGTAGGAGAAAAAATTGTGATGTGGCTGGCAAAAAATGGTAATTCATTCTTAATCTGAATTAAGTCAGAGAGACAAGAGTATCCAGGACCTGAGAAGTGAGACTCCCACTGCTTTCTGGACTATGTCAAATCACATCTGGAATATTGTGTTCAATTCTGAGTACCTGTATGCCGCTATGGGGGGAGAGGGAGGGAGGGAAGGGAAGGGAAGAAAATTTGAAACTCAAAGAACTGGGGAACTGAATCTTGTAAACTCAAAGTAAACGAACAAATTAATAAAGACCAAAAAAAAAATCTGAGTACCATATTTTAAGAGGACAACAGAAAGCTGGAGTATATCCAGAAGACGGTGACCAGTATAGAGAGAGGACTGGTAACTATGCCATGGAGTGTGGTAGAAGACACTGGAACTATTTATTTACCCTAGAGAAAAGAAGGCTGGAGGAAAGAAATGGCATGGAACAATTCTCCATAATCTTAGGATCTTAGATCTACATCTGAAAGTAGCCTCAGAGGCCATCTGGTCCAGACACCTTATTTAAATGAAGGAACTGAGGACCAGGAACATTTAAGTGATTTGCTCAGGGTTGTATGGGTAAGAAGCAAAAGAGACAGTATCTGAATCCAGGTCCTCTGGATCCAGACTCAAGAATCTTTCCAGGATAACAAACTAGCAGTCTTCAAATGTGTGAATGCTTTCGTGTTGTAAAAGGGATTGATTATTTTAATTCTCCTTGGTCCCAGAGGGTGAAGTAGGAAGAATGGGTTGAAGTCACAGGGAGATATACTTTTCCTCAATAGAGCAAAGGACCTTCTAACCATTAGGACTGCCCAGTAGTGGATGCCTCATTCAATAGTCAGCTCTCACTGGATATGTCCAAATACCTCTCAGGGAAAGATAGTTTCTGTAAGTGTGGGAAGCTGGGCCAGATGACCTCTATGGACCCTTCCAGCCTAAGGTTCTATGCTTGGTCTAAAGGAGAACCTTTGGGTCAGTGCAAGGATACCACTGTGAGATGGAAAAAGGACCCTGCTAATCCCTTTTGTCCTTTTTCCAGGGTTGCCATAGAACAGCAGGGGCCAAAGGATGGAGGGTGCCATCTCCCAGCAATGTAACTCAGTCTCCCTCTCACTTAATCAAAGATGTAAAAGCAGAATTAAGATTGGAATGGTGTGTGATGGGGGTGATATCCAGTGTACTGGGAAGCAGTGAGCTATGCAATGACAGGGAGAGAAGCTGAAAGAGAATACATAAGTGATGAAGAGCTGGTGCAAGTGAAGAAATTAATTTAGACTGGAGTCTGGGAGTGATCGTGAATGCTGTCATATAGATCACTAGATGGGGAATTGAGTGTTCCAGGAAAATTAATTTTCTGGAGAACCAGAATTATGGCAATGCTGTGAAATTCAATAAAGGTGCCTTGAAGTAGTTCTTGCTAAAAAAAAAAACTTTAAAATTATGCAACAGATAAACAATAGTACCCTCCCATTCCCCAAATTAAGTAACTAGCTAGGCTAAATGAAGAAGGATGTCAAGAACGTGGTGTCCAAATGTGACCCCCAAGCCCAGGAGATGAGTAATACCCATGATGAAGATGATAGAGATTTGGGAAGGAATTAACTGTCTCAAACAATTCATCATAACACAGGGGACTGTTGTCCTGTAGAGTTTATGGCATCCAAGTCAGCAAACATTTATTAAATGCTAACCATGTGCCAAGCATTGTGCCTTCACTTTACTATGACTGTGGGAAGAGAATTTAGATACTTTCCTTTGTGCTCTGAAGAATCCAGAATTTGAATTAAGTGGATGCCCCTTCTACCAGCATAGCTCATAAGTCTGCCACCTCTTCCTACCTTTTGTGATTTTTGTCTGGATCTGTGCAAAAATCCTCCCTAGAAGATCGACCCCTTACCTTTGAAACCTTCTTTGGCTGTCTTGTGGATCCTAGTGTAGATTGTGGGATGTCCATCTGTTGACTCTTATTTTGCCCACATGACTGCCTTTTCTGGATATGTGTGTCCTCAAGATATCCTTTACATATCCCTTCCTGGCTGCAAATTGCTATTGGGAAATAGCTTTTTTTTTTTTTTTTGGACCAGACCTGTGATTTCATTGGAATACAGAACTCTTTCTCCAAATATAAGCTAATACCTGCTCTGTAATTTAAGAGTCTTAGAGAAATGCCTGGGGTGCTGAGGGATTAAGCAACTTGCCCAGGGTTGTACGGTCACTACATTTCGGAGGGAGGACTTCAGCCAGTCTTCCCGACTCCAAAGTCCACTTTCTATCAAGTACATCACACTGCCTCTTTAATGCATATATGCATAGAATTATTTTAAACAGGGTTGGAGTGAATGTCTAGATTGCCTTTCTCAATTCTAGCAATCAGAGACTTAAATTTTGGTCATTTCTCTCTTGAATTTCAGTCCTGCATTAATAATAATAGCTAAAATTCATAAAATGTTTTTACTTTTTGCAAAGTGCTTTACAGATGTTACTCATTTTATTCAGACAACAACCCTAGGAGTTAGGTGCTATTATTCCCAATTTTAGAGCTGAAGAAACTGAGGCAGAAAGGGTTTAAGCAATTTATGCAGGTCATGTAGCTAGGAATCGGGAGGCTGTATTTAAACTCAAATCTTCCTAATTCCAGGCCCATCATTCTATTGATTGCACCCTCTAGCTTCTTACCAGCTTCCTGGTAGATTTCTCCAATTGGATATCCCATAGATATCTCAAACTCAATATATTCAAAATGGAAATCATTGTATTTGCCCCCAAACTCATCCATCTTTTCTCCCAATTTCACAGATTTTGTTGAAGGTACCATTATTCTTCTAGTTGCCCAGGGCTGCAACCTGTGAATCATCCTTGCTCATTTACCAAGTCTTTGATTCTGCCTCAACATCGCTCGCATCCATCCCTCCTCTGCACTCACACAGGCTCTATATTCTAGTTAAATTCTTCATCACCTGTTGCCCTGACCTATTTCAGTAGCATCTTAACTGGTCTTCCCACTTTTGATCTCTAATCTCATTGTCAACAAACCTTCATTTAATGATTTCTATATACTGTATGCTGTACTAAGAGCTGGGAATACAAACATAAAGAAAGCATATAAGCATAAAATAAATGTTATAAATATAAGCATAAAGAAAGACAGGTCTTGCCCTCAAGGAGCTTATATTTTAACTTATGGAGACAAAACATAAAGGGAAACTAGAAAATATGGGATAGGGTTGGGGAGATTTTCCATAAAGAATTCTGGAGAGTCAGTAGTAGAGAATGGAGGGGAAGGAAGGAATTAAACACGGTTGGCCTGAGCACTTTTCTAAAATAAAATTTCCACAAGGAACTGACTAATAAGAGGAAAAGGCTGTAGGGGCAGAAGGATCTTGCAGGGTGATAAGGATACTGGTACATGATGGAAAAAGAAGTCTGGTGAGTTAGGAGCAGAATTCAGAGAGGAATGAAGGAATGAGGACTTGCCCTTTCTAATTCATTGTCCACAAAACTATCAGACTGATCTTCTGAAAAACACAGATCTGACCACACTACTCCCTACTCATTGCCCACACTCCCTGTTGCCTTTTGGATAAAATAAAAATACATAAACCCCAACCTGACATTTAAAGATCGGCACAATCTGGTTCCCACCTGCCTTTCCAATCTTATTTCATATTACTCCCCCTTCAAGCCTTTCCAGTCTTATTTCATATTACTCTCCATTCCTGGAAAACTGGCCTGTGAGCGTTTCCTCATATGTGAAGTTCCATCTCCTGCCCATATGCCTTTGCACAGGTGGTCCCCTAGGTTTGAAATTCACTCCCTGCCTACATCTGCTTCTTAGAATCCCTGCTTTCCTTCAAGACACAACTCAGGAGTTTATTCCTATGAGAGGCCTTTCCTGATCCCTTCACTTATTAATGTGCTTTCATTCTTGAAATTATTTGGCATATACTTTTTATTTAATTACCTGTATAAATGTTATAACCTTCTCTTTCCCCAATAATCCTCTTTTGTCCCAGTAGACTATAAACTCCTTGAGGGTGGGGATTATTTTGTTTTTGTCTTCATGTCTCCATTATTTAGGACAGTGACATATTAGGTGCTCAACAAGCATTATTTGAATTGAATTGAGCTGAACAGAATTGAATATGATCTTAAAAATTAGGATCAAATAGGGTCAGGCATAGTCATTGATAGACAAATATTTATTAAGTGCCTTCTATGTGTAAGGCGCTGTGATAAGCAAGGAGAATTCAAAGGAAGGTGAAAGACAATCCCTGCACTTGGGTATTTAGGACAGCTGCTGAAATCCAGATGTTGATGAAAGCAACTAAACCTTCATGAACTCCATGGTGACAAGACTGGAAATAATGAAGAACATTCCTGAAAGCTTTAGGGGACCTGCCTCCAGTGGGACAGGAGAAGCTTTGGGCAGCTGTTTTCTTTCTCTGGAAAGAGACTGACGAAACTAAGACATGACATGGACTTGGATTGTATCTTATCCATATGGCCTCAGTTTCTTCATCTGTAAAATGTGGTGGTGTTCTAAAATCTAGTCTCTAGATTCTAGTATCTAGTACCTACAATTCACTTAATAAAAGGATTTGTTCTGTGAAATTCAGTTTCAGTCACAGGGCCGCACTTAAGGACCTAGATGGCCACATTTGATCTCAAGGCTGCAGGTTTGCCACCCTGTATTAGATGATCTATAAGGGGCTTTCTCATTTTGCATCTATGAACCTACTCTAATGTGGGAAACAATATGATAATAACTATGTACAAATAAGATATAAACATAATAAATTGTGGATAGTCTATAAGGGAGGGAATTTAGATTAAGATGGACTATGAAGGACTTCGGGGGACCTTAGCTGAGACTTGAATGAAGCCAGGGAATCCAGGAGGTAGAAATGGGGAGGGAGAGAGTTCAAGACATTGGGGACAACCAGGGAAAATTCTAAGAGCTGGAAGATGGGGTGCCTTGTTCCAGGAATAAGAAGAAGACCAGTGTCACTAAATCAGAGTATGTGGAGGGAATCAAGGTATGAGACTCCTGGAAAGATTGGAAGGCGTTACATTATGAAGGACTTTGAAAGCTAAATGGAAGATTTTTTATTTGATCTTGGACATAATAAGAAACTATTGGAGTTTATTGAAGAGAGAGGTGACATAGTCAGACTTGTCTTTTAGGAAGACCAATTTGACAGCCATGTGGAGAGTGGGTTGGAGTGGGGAGAGACTTGGGTAAGCTGCTCAACCAGCAGACTATTACAATCATCTAAGCATGATTGCACCAAAGTGGTAGCAGGGTCAGATGAGAAAAGGAGGCATATACATATACAAGAGATGTTATAAAGGTAGAAATGCCAATCACTGATTGGATCTGGGGGTGAGAGAATCAAGGATGATGGTTAGGTTGTGAACCTGGGAGACTAAGAGGATGGTGCTACCCTCAACAGTGATAGGGAAGTTTGGAAGAGGGAAGGGTTTGAGCGAGACATTGTGATTTCAGTTTAGGACATCCTGAGTTTAAGATGTCTGTACGACATATATCTTAAGATGTCTAGGAGGTAGTTGGAGATGTGAGTCTAGAGGTTGGGAGAGGGGTTAGGGCAGGACAAGTAAATCTGAGACTCCTCTGCATAGAGATGATCATTGAAACCACTGAAGCAGGAGAGACCATCATGTATTGTGATATAGCATCAGTCTTTCCAAGTTCCAGTCCAAAGTCCACCTTGGGATTGAGTCCCAGACCCTGGCTTCTCTGCTTGGCTATGGCCTGGAATCCTGGCTACAAGATCTCCATGACTGGAACTCCCTGGAGAAAAGGACAAAGGGAATAGACCAAAACTCTAAGCCTGTTTCTTGGGGCCACAGAGCCAAATGGGGAATTGTCCATGATAAAACTCATTTTCCTCAATAGAGCTCCTTTAACTTCCAGCTGCCTCTGATGTTAACCAAATTCACTCTCAGATTTTCACTGAAGAAGAGTTTTGTTCCTGTGGATATGATTCTTCCCATTTCACAAATAGGGAAACTGAGAGTCTTGTAAGTGAAACGACTTGTTTTGACTGAAGGTAGAACTTGAGTCTTCTGCTTCCTCAGTGTGAGGAATAGAATAAGACAAGATGGTTGTGTCCACATCTATATTTAGATTCATGTAATAATTATAGCTAATATTTGTGTAATGTTTATTATATGCTAAGTGCTTTACAATATTGTCTCATGTAATCCTTTAAACCCTGTAAGGCAGGTGCTATTATCATCTCCATTTTACAGATGAGGGAACTAGCAGAGGTTAAGTGACTTGCTCAGGATCACACAGCTAGTAAGTATCTAAGGTCAGATTTGAACTCATGTCTTCCTGACTCCAGGCTCTGTGTGACCAAACTGCCTAGGTAATCATTGTTGCCACATATATATGCTACCACCTCTGAATGGTTTTCCTTAGGTATTGTAGACCCAATCCATTTCAGGTTCCTCTGCAGAAGGGGTTTATAAACTTCCATGAGGGAAGATATCCTTGTCATCTTGATCAGAATCCGCAAATACTACCTACTTCATGAAACCTTCCCTGGTCTTCCTGGTGGGTAATTCACTTTGTTTTGCAAATCCTCAGTCCAAAACTTGGAATGTCCTATTGTGAATTATTATTATCTGTGTATGAGTACTTTCTTTTACTAGACTGTGAACTCTGTGAGGGCAGGGAGCATGTCTTATCCAAGCTTTGCTTCTGTTCCTGTGTCTAGCTCGGTGTCCTGTAAATAATAGATTGTGAATGAATCTGTGATATAACTTTTTGTGATTTATCGTGTGTTTGAATGTGATGTGAGACTTACAGACTACCTAGCCATTGTGGGGTGGCTCCTTTCTCCCCCTCACTAGTCTGCAAGTTGCCTTGTGTTCTTCTTCTAAAAGGCTGAGATACGTCTCCAAGGACCTGGAAGGAACATCCAGTTCTTTCCAAGTCATTACAAGGAAAATGGCACATTAAATGAATAAGCCTAGGGAGACAACCTGCTGGGTCTGCTGGGTCTGAATTACAAACACCTTCCTTCTTTCTTGCAATGATCCATGGATTAGTCTGGTGTTTAAAATTAGAGGTGAGATTTCAAGGAGACCATATAGGTAACTGCATCATCTGCTTTTTTCTTTTTCTTGAGCTTTTGGCCTGTTCCTAGAGAATGCTAAACTAGGCATTAGAAGACCTTGGTTCTAATCCCAGTCACACAATTTATTTGCAGTATGACTCTTAACTTCTCCCATCCTCTATTTATCTATAAAATGAGGCTAATGATACCTGTCTAGCCTACTTCACAGTATTATTGTGAAGCACAAAGCAGGAGATGAAGACTAGATTCATCAAATATTAAAGTTGGAAATGACATTACAATTCATCTAGTTCTTTCCCATCAACCCACACCATCTTTCATGTTCCCATTTTTCAGCTAAGAAAACTGAGGTCCAGAGAGATTAAAAACCCCTGAGGTTAGGCACATGTCAGAAATAGAGTCAAGATTAGAACCTCAGGTCTTCTGAATCTTAGTTTCATGTTTCTTTCCATTTGTATGATGTGCTTTTAAAATGTAAAGTTCTATTCATATGTAAAATCCTCTTCCTCTCCCTCATGGCACCAAAAATTTAGAACTGGAAGAAAAAAAAACCTCAGGGGTCATTGAGTCCAATGCCCTCATTTCACAAGTGAGGAACAGAGGAGCAGAGAAGTTAAAGGACTTGTCCAAGGTCACACAGCTAGCTAGTGTCTTAGCTGGGATTGGAACCCAGGTTTTCTTGATTCCAAGTTCAGTACCCTTCACCTCCTTCTTCTTCTCCTTTATCTCTTCCTGAATTAATAATCTATTACTTGTCCCATGAATCTCTTTAAGTGTCTGTACTTCATTCCCAGGGAGACAGATATCAGTCCTTTCTCACCCTGTCCTGTTCCAGGCTGCAACCAGGCCAGGTAGTGTCTACATAAATCTCACCTTTGGTCTGGCTACAAACCTTCCAGAAGCAAGTCTCCTAGAGTCCCAGGCTCCAGTTTCACCCTCTCTTCCCATTTTTTTTTTTAATTTTTGCTTTTTGGAGGGGAGAGGGCAGGGCAATGGGGGTTAAGTGACTGGTTACACGTCTAGTAAGTGTTAAGTGTCTGAGGTCGCATTTGAGCTCAGGTTCTCCTGACTCCAGGGCTGGTGCTCTATTCACTGTGTCACCTAGCTGCCCCATCTCTTCCCATTCTTGCAAGTGCTATATACCAGAGACCCACTCCTGAAACCTCACAAAGCTCAGCTAGGTTCTTGAATATTACCGGGACTGTAATGGCCACATAAGCCAAGACATTCTTGTAATAGCTGAGGTTGATAAATAAAGGAAAAGCCTGAAGTCAGGGAGACCAGGGCTGTCAGTCTGACTCAACCAAGCAATTACCTAAGTAATGTGGCAATAAACAAAAAAAGAAATCAAATGGATTCTTTCTCTTTCCACCTTGACTGAACCACATGGAGGCTGGTTTGCAGTACACCTCATGCTTCATATAACAGCTAGGAAATAAAATAGCTTCCATTAAGATAAATAAACAAAAAAAGCAGAAAATTAATAACCAGAAAGGTACATGCATTTTATTACTATTTTTCTGAAACAAAACAACTCAGAATTCATAAAAGGCAGACTTGTGCAACAGGAAAGGGGATAAAAGGAAGGTTGGAGCTGGCAGCCTCTGTGAGGCCATTTTAACTTGAGCTAAGTCTGTGGGCTTGAGCTGAAGAGCAGGTATATTAATTCCAGGAATGAATGATTACCATACTTCATAGACTCATAACTGAATGCTATCTAGAGCATGTGCCTTGGTGCTCAGGCCTCTGAAAAACAAATATCCCTCGTGGAAGATCTTGCTTCTTCCTGTTTCTCAGACCTGTAGGAGTCACTCTGACCCAAACCAATTCATCTGGTACGTAGCCCAGCAAATTTCAATCCTGCTTTCATCGCATTATATCACTGTCCTGCTTGACCACCTTCAATGACTCTCTGTCACCTGTAACACAAAGCCTACATTGCTTAGTCTGGCATTCAAGGCTGTCCATATTCTGACTCCTACTTATCTTGCCAGTCTTATCTCTCATTATTCTCTTTTCATAGATCTTGTACTGTGACCAAACTAAGTTATTTTTCATTTCTTTTTTTTCATTGAACATCTTTTTTCCCTTTATATTTCCACATTAGTTATGTGGAGAAGAATCAGAAGAATCAGAATAAAAGGGAAAAGCCACGAAAAAGAAAGAACAAAAAACAACAACAAAAAAGAAAATATTATGCTTTGATCTACATTCAGACTCTGTAGTTCTTTTTCTGGATATGGATAACAGTTTCCATCATGAGTCTTTTGGAATTGTCTTAGACCTTTGCATTGCTGAAAAGAACAAAGTTTATTAAAGTCAGTCATTATCCCATGTTCTTTTACTATGTACAACGTTCTCCTGGTTCTGCTCACTTTATTTAGCATCAGTTCATGTAAGTTTTCCAGGTTTTTCTGAAATCTGCTTGCTTATCATTTCATATGGAACAGTAGTATTCCATGACATTCATATAGCACAACTTGTTTAATCATTCCTCAATTGATGGGCATCCCCTCAGTTTCCAATTCTTTGCCACTAATAAAAGAGCTCCTAAAAATATTTTTGTAAATGTGAGTCCTTTTCCTATTTTTATGATCTCTTTGGGATACAAACCTAGAAGTGGTATTGCTAGATCAAAGTGTATGCACAGTTTTATAGCCCTTTGGGCATAGTTCCAAATTACTCTCCAGAATGGTTGGATCAGTTCACAACTCCATCAACAATACATGAATTGCTCATATCTTCTCCAACATTTATCATTTTACTGTTTTGTCAAGTTAGCCAATCTGATAGGTATAATATGATTCCTCACAGTTGTTATAATTTGCATTTCTCTAATCAATAGTGATTTAGAGCATTTTTTCATGTGACTGTAGATAGCTTTCATTTCTTCTTCTGAAAACTGCTTGTTCATATTTTTGATCATTTATCAATTGGGGAATGACTTGTATTCTTAGAAATTTGACTTGAAGAGTCAGATGAGGCCTTTATCAGAGACACTAGCTATAAAAAATTGTTTCCCAGCTTCCTGCTTCCCTTGTAATCTTGGGTGCATTGGCTTTGTGCAAAACCTTTTTAATTGAATGTAATCAAACTCATCCATTTTGCATTTCATAATCTTCTCTGTCTCTTGTTTGTTCATAAATTCTTCCATTTTCCTTATCTAACAGATAAATTATTCCTTGCTCTCCTAACTTGCTTATACTATCACCCTTGATGTCTAAATCATGTACCCATTTTGACCTTATCTTGTTATATAGTATAAGATGTTGGTCTATGTCTAGTTTTTGCCATACCATTTTCTAGTTTTCCTAACAGTTTGTGTCAAATACTGAGTTCTTACCCCAGAAACTGGAGTCTTTGGGTTTATTGAACAGTAGTTTACTGTAGTCATTGACTGCTGTGTCTTGTGTATCTGACCTATTCCACTGATCCACCACTCTTTTTCTTAACCAGTACCAAAAAGTTTTGATAATTGCTGCTTTATCATACCGGTTTAGATCTGGTACAGCTTAGTTTTCATTTCTTGAATACACTCTGTGCTTTCCAGTGGTTGTTGTTTTGTCATTTTCAGTTGTGTCCAATTCTTCATACACCCATTTAGGGTTTTCTTGGCAAAGGTACTGGACTGATTTGTCATTTCCTTATCCAGCTCATTTTCCAGATGAGGAAACTGAAGCAAACAGGGTTAAGTGACTTGCTCAGGGTCATACAACTAGTAAGTATCTGAGGCCAGATTTGAATTCAGGAAGATGAGTCTTCCTGGCTCAAGGGATGGCACTCTATCCATTATGACACCTACTACTCATATTTTCCTGACTCTTTACTTTTGCAAATGATATTCCTTCCCCTTGGGATACTCTCTCCCCCACTAAGGTCTCACAAGTAAGAGAACACAATGTATATTTCTTCTGTATCTCCTATAGTACACAGTTCATTGCACACTTTGTAAATTGTAAAGTGATGCATGTTAGCTATGATAATAATGTTAATTATTATTAGCAATAACATAGTATAAATAAAATATAGTCAATAATAATGCATCCATATTATTATCATAGTAAGTAGTTACTAAAATACACAATGAATTAATGATTGAATGAATTTAATGATTGAATAAATGCCTATGGCCTTTGCAGTGGAAGTGGTCAAGACCAATGCTACAAATGACAGTGTTCATTTGTTCATTCATTCAAAAAACATTTACTGAATATCTATAGAATATGTGGTACTGTGTTTTATATATTATGTATTATATAGAGTGAAAAGACAATGGTTTCTACCATAAGGATCTTCTAGTCTACAAAAAGTATGAGAGAAAATTAAAAGTAAAATCTCTTCTGACTGGGATGATCAAAGAAGATTTTGTGGAAACGGCTATGTTAGAGTTGGTTCTTAAATGATTGATCAGTTTTATCCTTCTGAGGCTTAAATGATCAAGCCCACAGGCTTCTCCTCCACATTCCAGTCTAGAAGAATACTGCATGGAAGGATAGCTTTGCTTGCTCCATAACTCATTTTACTCTTCTGAAATCAATGCTTAGGATAGAAAGGTTGACAGAATATTCTTTTCAATATGGAAAGGCAGGAATCCCACATGCTCCCAGGAAGCCAGTTTAAATAGGCCAGTCAAAGCCTTGAAGGAGCTATTGAGTTAAAATAAGTTGATATCTTTTGTTTTTATATAATCTTCATTTCTGAATGTATCACTTTCCCCTACTTCTGCCCAGTGAGGAAACTTTTATATCAAAGGACAAAAAAGAAGAGGGAAAAACAAGAAATTGCGATCAACAATCAACACATCAGTTAAGTTTGACAGAATCTGAATTATTCCACTCCCATAATCTCCTTCTTGAAGGAAGAGGAGGAAGTGTATTTTCTCATCTTTTTTTCTGGCGCTAAGTTTAGTCATTATAATTATACAATGTTAAATTTTGTCTTTCTTTTTTTCTTTCCATTTACGTTGTTGTAGTCATTGCATTTTGCTTCACTCTGGATCACATCATATATCTTCCCATACTTTTCTGAATTCTTTCCTTCTTATAAGTCTCATGCTAATCTGTGATTTTTTTTCATAAAAACATGCTCTTTATGCAAACCTATAAGGTATTATTATGTTTTTTTTGAAAACTAATAGCTATTTTTAAAATAATCAACTTTAGTTTCTAACATAAATTTCAATAGATATAACCAACAAAACAACAATAAACAAAAGCATTTTGGGGTCTAAAATAATTAATAAGTGTGTAAAAAGATCCAAAAACTAAGAAGTTTGAGAGCTATGGCATTATGAGGATGAAATGAAGTTTTGAACAGTGCCTTGGAAAGGTGACACATGAGGTGGACTTGTTTATTTTGGGCCATCAGCCCCTCTGACTGTGAAAGGTGGACAGGTATCAGTGATAGCAGGAGCTATCTCACTCTCGGCGCCTCTCTCCTCATTTCTCCCCTCCCAAAAAATAAACATGCACTTCCTGCCAAAAAGCTCCTGGGTTCCTTTATTATTTGGGCTGATCAGATTGTTCACTGAGAGGCATAAGAACAAAGTTAGCAGCATTCAATAAGAAATGTGGAGAAGGGGCGGCCAGGTAGTGCAGCGAATAAGAGCACCGGCGCCAGTGTCGGGATGACTTGGAGATTGAATCCCAGGCTCAGATACTTAGCACCCATCCAGAAACACCTGGCTGTGTAACCTTGAGCAAATTAACCCCAATTGCTTAGGGGTGGCCAGGTGGCTCAGTGAGTAAGAACACCAGCTCCAGTGTCGGGATGACCTGGGGACCAAATCTGGGCTTAGATACTTAGCACCACACCCAGAAGTAACTGGCCATGTAACCTTGAGCAAGTTACTTAACCCCAATTGCTTAAAAAAAAAAGAAATATGGAGAAAATTTAAATGTTTCCTATCACCAGATCTCTCTCAACCCCATGATGGGGCAGTTGGGGAGGAGGAGGGCATGGTGTGCTGCTTAGGAATGGACAGAGCTTCAAGAAGGCAAAGACCCCCTCATCATGCATAGTGTGGTGACCTTTGAGTAAAGCAAGAGACACAGAGATACAGACAGACAGACTGAAATACAGATAGACAGAGACACAGAGACAGATGGAGATGTAGACAGATCAAGCAGATCTCTCTCTCTCTCTTTCTGTCTCTCTCTCTCTGTCTCTGTCTGTCTCTCCCTCTCTCTCTCTTTCTCTCTCGCATCTGGCAGTTGTCTGCAGGTCAATAGAAGATACTCTGGAGCTAGTGGCTTGTGATCAATACTTTTGCCAAGAACACATAAAAGTTTCAATTCCCTATTCGTTTGTTAGCTCCCAATGTGGAAATCACCAGCAGCAGACAACAAAAGATCCTCTTTAACTGGCTAGCCACCTCCTTTCTAACAAGCATACCCCCCACCCCCAACCACCACCAAATCAAGGTCAGAGAGCTGCCTCGTTTGTGATAATCATGAATTCCTAGCCAGAGCAGTTTTCAGAAAGATGACATGGTGTCAAGTTTCCTTTGGCTGATATGCTGTGACGCTTCATGCTGGGTCACATAGTCCAATGGCAGATGAAATTTGATGTGACACCTGGCCTAGTGAATTTGGGGGGGAATGAATTTTAGGTATGTGAAAAACATAGCTCACTCTTTTCCCTTCTCCATCCTTCCCGTTGAAGTACATTCAGGTAACCAGGTTCTTGTTGGGTTTATGGGCTTTATTTGAGCTGGATTTTCATTGGATGGATCAGTCTGGAGGACAAACCTGTTTGAAAGACTGTTCACTGCTTTCACATGGAAAATGACTCTAAGTAGCTGCACTTCTGACATGTCAAGGAAGGGAACAGTTAGGAGCTTAGATCGCAGTGGGTTGGAGTCTGTAAAAATAGACAGAGTTAAAGAATGTTAGAGTCAGAAAGGCCCATGGAGATGATAAAATATATAATCACGGAATCACAGAATTTGAGTTGGAAAAAGCCTCGGTGGCCATCTAGTCCAATCTGTACGTGAAAGAAATTCACATTATAACATACTTGAGAAGTGGTCCTCCAGCCTCAACTAGAAGATCCCCAAGGAAGGAGAACCCACTACTTATTTTGAGACCCATTCCACATTTTTAGAGCTACAAATAATAGGATGCTTTTTCTGACATCAAATCTATTTTTTTTTTTTTTTTGCAACTTGTACCTGTTGATCCTGGTTCTGCCCTCTGGGGACAGATAGGACAAATCTAACCCCTCCTCTACATGACAGCGCTTTGAATGCTTTTGAATATAACTATTATGTTCCCCCTCAGTCTTCTCTTCTCCAGCCTAAGCATTTGCATTTCCTCCAATTGATCCTCATATGACATGGATTAAAGACCCTTCAGTATCTTGGTTGCCTTCCTCTGGACACAATATCATTCCTATGGATATGGAAACTGAGACCAAAAGAGAGGAACCAGCTCCCCTGTGGTCATCCTGGTGACCATGGTCCTAGTGGCCTAGTAAGGTGCTAGTGGTAGAATCAGGATTAGAACCTAGAACCTTTGACTTTTAGTGCATCATTTTTCCCGCTCTACCATGACAATATCTTGAAACTGACCCTACCCACATGTAGAGGAAAAAGACATGGGCCTGGAGTCTGAGGACCACAGTTTAAGTCTAAGCTCTGCCACTTTGTACCTGTGTGACCTTTGGAAAGTCATTTATCCTCTCTGGGCCTCAGTTTCCTCATATGTAAAATGAGGGGATTGGACTAGATGATCTTCCAGGTAACTTCCAGTTTTAAATCTATGATCATATAGTCATATACCTTTATGAGTAGAGATCAGATTTTTGGAAGTCGAGATTGAATATTAGAGAAGGAAGAAATGACTTTTTGGTAGGAGAGAGAGAATGATAAAACTAAAAGAATTAAGCTGGTCAATGTTAAGTATTTCTTAACAACCACTACTACAAGCATTTATGAATTGTCTACTGTATACAGAACACCATACTAGGTGAAGCAGAAGATTCAGAATTTAGTTAAGATCTAGTCCCTGTGCTCAGGGAGTTAATGGTCTACTGGGGGACTAAGACACAAACATCAGTAGGTTTAGGACACAGTATGACATGCTAAATGCATCATAGAGTTCCAAAATAATGTGCTATGTGACATTTGAGGGGTAAGGTAATCCCTCAGTGGGAGCCTAGGAAATATTTGGGTTTTGTAGAGAAGGTATTGAGAATGCAGTTGGATGCAAACACTTGTACTCCCTCGGTAGAAAGAGAAGTCTTGACTCCAGTATGCTCACAAAATGGGAAGAATCATTCATTTGCCCTGGAGAGTGTGATGTGTACGAGCTGGAAACGACTAGCATTTGGATCTAATTGCTGCGTGTCGTCCCTGTCTGAATGGTGACAAACTGTGGAGGCTGGTGGAAATGTTGAGATTGACAAAGTCACCACCCGGTGTCTAACTCTGTCCATGCTGCATTAGGGCCTAGTTAATGCAGAGGATATTTGGAACTCTGGGGAATTGGGATTTGTACCTCTGTGGTCAACAGTATTCGCTTTAGTCTAGGGGCAACGGAGAGGATCAATGTTGCCATAAAAAACCAGCTTCTCAAAGGCTCCCCTAATTGGGTAAGTCTCTATGTTTCTTATTAAAACATCTTTGGGGGTAATACTAAGGAGAAGAACTATTTTCGTACTAGTGGGGATGTCGTGCAGCTCTTCTTAGTCGTGTTATGGGGCTGTTTGGCAACGTTTCGCTGTGATTACAAGAGGGAAGTGCTCCATCCATTATTTGGTCTGAAGCCATAAAGGGTAATTTTCGTGGCTTGGATTGTACTCTGTCTGGGTTCGAGTTACTTTGCTGCTTAAAGTTAAATTTCCCTTCCTCATGGCATGCTACAGAAATGTTCCAGTTGTTTTCTTCCTTATCTACATAAACAACATAACTTTGTCAGAGAATTGAAAATGTGCACTTCGTCCCATCAGCTAAAATGGGCTGTCAGACAAGGCTTTCTTTTCCCCATTGCCTCAGATGAAGGATGGAAATGGTTTTTGGCTCTAGAGTTTTTCCCCCCATTCTTTTGGTCTTTTTTTTCTCCCCTTCTTCTTTCCTTTCTCTTCTTCCTCCTCCTCCTCCTTTTTTTTTCTAGGCACCAGAGTAAATGATCAGAGTAGTAACATTTTTAACCTTATCTATCATACTGAAACATTTTTTCTGCCTCCAATAAAACATGTCAGAGTCGATTAAGGGCATTCTTCAATGAGGTATAATTCACAGATTTTAGTAGCGAATCCAAGAGCACTGAAGTATTAAAGAGGCTGTGAATACTTAATTAGGGCTATGTTACCATCCTACCTTTTACTGAATTCCCTTAACACTTCGGTGCTCTGTTCAGAGGACGCTCCCCTTTCTTCTGATGCTTAGGGAGAAGGGGGAGGCAGGTGCATCCCATGGCAGAGTATATGTCACATTGTATCTGGTGACAGTGCTGTGAACGATAGATAGCGTGGCTCCCGTGCATTCAGCTCTGCTTATCTGGTACATGAGTGCACATTACTTTCCATAGGTTGGATCACTCTGGACAGTATCATTAAATGCCCCGTCATTACCTGTTATGGACGAGTACTTTTGCTTGAAGTGCCTCTTGGGACACATGCAACAGTGGGAAGAATGATGGGCAAAGATGGAACCAGCATTAAATTTTCAATGGAAACACTATTGACTTTGACTTTTCAGAAGCCTCTTCTGTTAGATGGTGTTTGTCACTGAACCTGGGAAGCTGCAGATATGCGGCTGTTCAAAGTTGCAGTCAGTTGAACGATCCGGACAGGTGAAGGTTCCAGAGGGATCCACTGGTCTCGCCTTGAGCGGGAGGGGGGGTGGTGGTGGTAAATTGAAGGTTTATTTATCCCGTTTGCTGTCAAGGTCAGCTTGCTAGAGAGCTGTCCTATGTATGCTTACAAAATGCCAAAATCCTGGCAAATTGTCGGAAAGAGCCTCCAAATCATTGACCTTTGTGCAGCTCCCATCAACATGCCAATGTCTCTGAACAGCATCCTTAGAGGGCGTTAAATGGTTGGTAAAATGAAGCCTATGCTGTAATGTCAACAGAGGAACTCTGTGAGGGGTGTGTGTGTGTGTGTGTGTGTGTGTGTGTGTGTGTGAGTACTCACATACACATTTTCTACTCTAAGGATGGAGTTAAAGATCAGATTGATGGGAAAGGGAAAGAGAAACATTCAGAATAATTACGTTTATGTGGGTTCTGGAAAACAAGAAGAGCTGAATTGCTGTTGTTTTGAACCTAAGGTCTGTGGGAAATCTTTTTGTATTTTTCAATGTGTAACAGCCTTCATTTTCCCCTTCACAATGGATTTTTTTTTTCTTAAGCTCAAACTACTTATTGGCTTTGTATTCTGAAAGTTTGGCCTTGGAAAGTTGTGAGACCTGGGACTTTACTTATTCTCTCTGAAAAGGCATGATTTCTTCCCTTCCTTCCCCTTTTCTAAGGCCACTGTTTGCAGGTGACCTCTGCAGGGCAGGGAGCTAACAGAACCTCAGAGGAGTGATATTTCTAGTTGGGCTGTTTCTAGTTATCCCTGATGGTGCTACTCCTTTGAAATGAAAAGATCTTTCCTGTTCCACCTCCCACTCCTATCCCCATTCAGTCTCTAGGAGTTCCTTCTACTCTGGGGTCCCAATTCACCTCCACTGGGCTCGGAGAAGACAGAACCTCTCCACAACGTGCACCAAGGGTTCACACATGGTCAGCTGAACTGATGCTTAGGATAAGTAACAGCTTGCCAAGGGAATCAAGTGTTTCATCTCTTTCAATGTAATGTTAAAAGCAGCCTGTTTAGGGGCCCATGCATCCTCTATTTACAGGACCATTTAAAAGCCTCCTTCTTATTTCTAAATTCAATTAAAGAGCTGTTAATACGTCCCAGGTTTGCTGTAATGAGCCTATAACTGAAACTGACATCATTATCAATTCAAACAAAACACAAACTCTTCATCTGCCTCTTCCTTTGGGAAATGCCAATGTCTCCCCCAAGCTGCAGTGATGTGTCTCTGACCAGACTGTGACAGGGTCATCACTTTGGGCTCCTTTCTTTCCTAAGCATTCATAGCTCAAAGAAAAGAAATGACTCTGGTGTGATCTTTCCCTTTATCCCTCCTCCCCTCCGTGCTCCCTCCCTACTTCTTGCCAGAGGAGTCTTCTAAACCTTTGGTTTAGGAATATTTTTTCTCTAGTCAACTTATTCTTCTATGCCACCCTTTTAATATCTGAACTCTGCACAGATGAGGAAGGCATGTACAAGTTAGCGGCTCCACACAGACTGATCTCTTCATTGGTGGTTAGGGAATTTGTGAGTTGGTTAGGATTGTATAGCACCTTCCTCTGAAGTGCTCCAGGCACTTTCCTATAATGAACATTAAACACTTCGCAAGCCTCCAACAGTAAAACAGCTTGAATGGAATAGGAGCAAAGCAAGGAAACTGAGTAATGAGAGGGAAAGAGGAGAGAACAGACGTGGGGAGAACAAGCAAGAGCCAACCTGCGAATCAGGCCAGGAATCCAGTCCAAGTCCCTGGTGTGATTTACAGGAGGAGGAGTGGGAAGTAGAAGGAAAGGAGGGAAAGGAAGAGGGTGCAGGTTATGTAGATAGCAGGGAAATGAAGACAACATGATGCAATGGAAAAAAAAAAGGAACTGGTTTTGGACTAGAGGGCCTGGCTTTGAATCCCAGCTCTGTTACTTGCTGTCAATATGAACTTGACTAGGTCACTTAACTTCATCTATAAACTGGGACTCTGTTTCCTCATATACAAAATGAGGAGATTGGACCAAGTGACTCCCTATAGTTTCTTTTAGCTACATGTTTATGATACTGACTATTCAGAGCTTACAAACTAGGCATCGTTAGCATTCAGTCAGTCTTGAGTATGCTGACCCCCAAATAGTATTGCCTTTCTGATTTTTATAAATGTATAGCACAGACTTAGAATGGGCAGGGGCCTCAGAGTTCATCAAGTCTATCATTCTAATTTTTATGGGTGAGGAAACTGAAGCCCATAGAATTCAAGGTATCTGCCCGAGGTCACATGGGTATCATCAAAGGCCAGATATCAGACTCAGTGATTCATATTCTCTTTACTGAACTGATCCAAAAGAAGGTATAGTGTCAAAGAGAAATAGAGTCAGTCACATATATCCACAAGATTTCACTTTTAAGCTATCCTGGTAGCCAAGTGTGATTAGACCATCACAAGAAATACTGACCTTAATGCCCAGGGTACCTCCATGTTTTGTCCTCCATAAACCCCAGGGACTTAAAATAGAGCTGCTATATAATTGGCCATGTCCTTTCCTTTCCTCCACCTCCAACACCCACTTCCATCTGTGGATGTCCTTTCCCTTTGATGACCACATAAGGAAGTAAGCTAGGAGCCCCATCAATGCTCTCAAAGTCCTTTATATCTTTTGAATAAATATATATTTTTGTATATGCAGTAATTTGGAATGCATATTATTCCAGACTTGGAAATAGGGCTGTATTGGGCAAATCTGTGTGCAGACACTTTCTAAAAAAGTGGAGTTTTGACATGGAGGACTGTAAGGGCTCCCTTGGAGCCATCACAAACTATCATGTGAATCTTCAGTTCACAGATCATTGACTTGATAGACCTTCAGAGCCATTACTGGGTACTTGTCTGCGTCTCACTGCTGTGCGTGCACCATGCAGTCAGCCCATCTCTCTCTCTCTCTCTCTCTCTCTCTCTCTCTCTCTCTCTCTCTC
>NW_027185754.1:17337152-17342465 GCF_028583685.1 Petaurus breviceps papuanus | reverse complement strand
TCCCTCTTTATCTCACTCTGTCTACTCTCTCCCTTCCTCCCTCCCTCCCTCTCTCCCCTCTGTCTGTCTCCTTTTCTGTCTTTTGCCTCTTTCTCTCTCCCTCCTCTCTTTCCTTTTCTCTGTCTTTTGCCTCTTTGTCTCACTCTGTCTCTTTGTTTGTCTCTTTCTACTCTCTTATTTATCCCCCATCTGTCTCCTTTTCTCTCTTTTGCCTCTTTGTCTCACTCTCTCTTCATCTCTCTCTGTCTACTCTTTTTTTCTCCTCTTCCTCCTCCTCTTCCTCCTCCTCCTCCTTCTTCTTCTTTTCTCTCTCTGTCTCTCTGCATCTCTGTCTGTCTCTGTCTCTGTCTCTGTCTGTCTCTGTCTCTCTGTCTCTGTCTCTCTGTCTCTCTGTCTCTCTCTGTCTGTCTCTCTGTCTCTCTCTCTCTGTCTCTCTGTCTCTGTCTCTCTGTCTCTCTGTCTCTCTCTCTCTCTCTCTGTCTGTCTCTCTCTCTGTCTGTCTGTCTGTCTGTCTCTCTCTCTCATTTTCCAAGAAGTCCTGCTGTCCACCCCTCCTGAGCTACTGGGAGGAAAGATCAACTTTAGATCTATGTAATTGAACCTAATAATTCTACAGCACTTATGAATGAATAACATACCTTTGGATTATTTACCCATAACTAAAATACTTCTGTAATTTCTGTATCTAAAATACTTAGCTATTGCTGAAGTAAGGATGATCATTGACTAAGACAGAAAATGATGATTTATTTTCCTTTATTCAGTTATTTTCCTTTCCTTCACAGCATGCTAGATGATTTTTTTAAACACACCATTTTGGGGGGAAATAGGTTAAAATTTTGAACAGAGTAAAACAAAACTATGACCTCTGGGGACAGAGCCTTGCTACTGTTTCCTTTATTTTCACCTCTTCCTGATGTTTTTTCTTCCCTGCACTTGACTTTGAACCCTTTTCCCCAGGAGATCATAGTTCTATGACTTTTGAGGTACCTGCATTTGCCAGTCAAATAATCCAGAGTCCCCCTGAAATTCTCCCTAGGTAGATTGCCTTATTTCCCCACACTGGTAACTGAGCATGGGGAACAAAAGGAAGAAGGGGTGGTACAGGGCTTTCCTCTATGTGAATGTCACATTTTGGTCATAATTAAGATGTAAAATATTGAGGACTGGGAGTTTAGAGAGGAGAGGGTGTTCTGGGGAGTCTTTTTTCTGTTCAATGAAAGTGGTTTGGGGTGAAATCTATATAATTTGATGTTTTTAAAATATAGTTTTTTTTTCTTTTGGAGGGCAATTGGGGTTAAATAACTTGCCCAAGGTTACACGGCTAGTTTTTTGTGTGTGTGTGGGTGATAAGTGTCTGAGGCCAGAACTTGACTCGGGTCCTCCTGACTCTGGGGCTGGCGCTTTACTCACTGCACCACCTAGCAGCCCCAAATATGGGTTTTTTTAATTAGCAAAATTCATAGTCCCTCCCTCCTACCCCACCCCCATCCTCAACTGAGATCAAAGGGAAAAAGAATCTGTTACAAACATGTGCTGTTAGGCAAAATAATTTGTTGCCCTGACCATGTCCAAATATATATATATATGTATAAGTATACATGTGTGTCTATATATAATATATATTATATTATATGACACACACATGGCTCATTCTGTACTGTCTTTCACTTCTCTGTCAGGATGTAGGTATCATTTTCATCATTATTCCTTTGTAATTGTGGTTGGTCATTGTACTAATCAGAATTTTTAGGGCTTTTAAAAAGTTATTTGTCTTTACCATATCATTATCATCATATAACTTGCTCTCCTTGTTACATTTACTTCACTCTGTGAATCAGTTCATGCAAGTCTTTCCAGTTTTCTTTGAAACCATCCCCTTCATTGTTTCTTATAGCACAACAGTATTCCATCACATTTATATACCATGATTGTTCAGCAGTTCTCCAATTTATGGGTGCCACCTTCAGATTCTCATTCCTTGCTACCTCATAAAAAGCTACAAATATTTTTGTAGATCCTTAGAATTTTTGTTTTCCTTAGAATGAATCCCTCTCTTAATCTGTTGTTGTTCAGTCATTTTTTAGTTGTGTCCAACTCTTTGTGGCCCCATTTGGGGTTTTCTTGGCAAAGATACACAAGTGGTTTTTCATTTCCTTCTCCAACTCATTTTCCAGGTAAGGAAACTGAAGCAAACAGAGTTAAGTAACTTGCTCAGGGTCATATAGCTAGCAAGTTTCTGAGGCTAGATTTGAACTCATTAAGATGGGTCTTTCAGACTCCAGGCTTGATATTCTATCCATTGTGCCACCTAGCTGCCACTCCCTTAATCTAACATCCCTCTAATTCTCCCTTCTCTCCTTTCTTTCTTATTTTCTTGTTAAGTAAAATGAATTTCTATATGTGATTCTCTGTGTATGTGTATTCTTTCCTCCTTCTACCAGTTTAGATAAAATGTCAGCTGATTCTCTCAACACCTTCTTCCTTTTTTGTATAGATGTGTATATGCATTGATGATGTCAGATAATTTCCCTTAAACTGCCTTTCCATCTTCCCCACCCAATGTATTCTCCTTTCTTTCTATTTTTCTCATATGATCATCAGGACATAATAGAACCACTCTCAGGTGTTCTGTCTAATTAGAATCCTTCTATGAACCCTGATAATGATAGGGTTCAGAGAGACAAATGTATCATTTTCCTATATTTGAATGTTAAAAGTTAATTAAAAATTTTTTAAGTTAACAGTTTTCTTTTAAGATTTCTTGAAATATGATGTCTAGGCCTCTTTTTAAAAAAAAAATCATGGCATTTATGTAATCCAAAGATTCTTAATTTTTTCTCCTTGATCTATTTCCCAAATCAATTGTTTTTGCTATGAGATACCTTAGATTTCTTCTAATTTTTCATTCTTTTGACTTTAATATTTCTTATTGTTTCATGGAGGCATTAGCTGCTATTTGGTCCATTCTAATTTTTAGGGGATTTATTACTCGGACAAGGTTTTGTACTTCTTGTGCTAAACTGTTAATTTCCTTTCTAATTCTTTCTTCCCTAGTTCTCATTTCCTTCCATCTTTTCTCCATTGCTCTTATTTCATTCATAAAATCATTTTTAGCTCTTTAAAAATTTTTTTTGCATCATTTCTTCTAGGAGTCCTAGTTGAAATTGTGCCCAAATTGTATTTTTCTTTGAGGCTTTACTTGTAGATGTTTTGGAATCATTCTTTTTTTCTGTGTCTTGAATATTCCTGTCATCATAATATTATTTTTAATGGTGAGATTCTTTTAGTTATTTTTTTTCTCATTCTTCCAGCCCACTTTCTGACTTCAAACTTGGTTTTAGGGCCAGCTCTGTGCATTTCCAGAGGGAAGGTCAGGGCTGGTCCTTTTGGTGATTTCCTAAGCTATTGAATGTTATTCTAGGATTTCAGGGACAGCTCAGGTTGGGCACCTGAAAGATTTCAATGTCCCAAAGAGGTCTGATCCAGGATGAAGTCTGGTCACTGCCTTTCCAGTTTGAGCTCTGTACATTCCTGACCTTGGTTTAGGTTTGAGCAACAGGAGTCTACTCTTAGAATCAGCTAGTCCCATCCATATGGAAAGTCCTCCTGGTTCTAGATGATAGAACTGCAGTTCTCCTTTGGTCTGAATTTCTTACTCTGCTTATTCCCTCACAGGCTCCAGACTGAGCGAGAAGCTAGAACAGAGACCCTGTTCTCTCTTGGGATCAAAGCCACACTATTGCTGCTTGCTTCTGAACTTTCATCTGTCTTAGTATGCTGTCTAGGCTCTACTACCTAGGCTCTACTTCTAGTCCTCTTTTAGCACTCCTTACCCCAGACACCACCTTTGGTTTCAGATCCTTTCCTCATTCTGCCCTGAATCTGTGACCTAGAACAGGGTAGTAAATGATAAAGGTGACAATCAACTCCTATTCCTATGCCCCTGTGTGAGACTGGGACCTCCTATTGGCCTTGTGCTCATCCTCTTTCTGCACTGAAACGCTTCATGATTGTGGTGTTCTTGGTCAGACCTTGCTCCCAGTGTCCACAGTCTTCTTTGTCTACCTATACTGATCTGGGCTAGAAAAAAGCCTTACTGTAACTCTTGGATTTCCCAAGCAGAATTCAGTCTGGTGCATTTTCTAGATCTATGTGGAGACATTTAGGTAAATAATTTAAATATAGCCAATGTACTCTTAGACCTTTGTTAATTGAGCAATAGCATCTAGAATGAGGGAGATGATGATCCCCTTGTCCTCTGCCTAAGGGAGACTGTTCAAACCATACTTGGAATATTGTGCTTAGTTCTAATATCACTTCTTAGGAAAGATTTTTGACAAATTAGAGCAAGACCAGAAAAAGACAATGAGGACGAGGTGGAGACTGGGGCCATGTTATGTGGAGATTGGTTGAGAGAGCTAGATTTGTGTGTGTGTGTGTGTGTGTGTGTGTGTGAAGGAGGAGTTATGATGGCCTTCTCCAGTCATGTGGAGGCCTGTCACTTGGAAGAAGGATTATGCGTGTTCTGGTTGGCTGCAGAGGATAGAACTAAGAGCAACATCAAGAATAACCCCCCCACGCCCAAAGGGACCCAGAAGTGCAATGGATTGCCTCAGGACAGACTGATTTCTCCCAACACTGAGCATCTTCCAGAAGAGGCTAGGTGATGCTTCTTGAAGACGCAGGACTGGTCGAGAGTGGGACTTTTGTTCTATGTCTTCATATCTCTAGGTTACAAAGAAGTGCTTAACACAAAGGAGGCATTTAAGGAATGCTTGTTGGTTGGTGATCAATGCAGCCGAAGAGATTCCCATTCAGGTCCAGGTTAGACTTCAGGACCTCTGAGGTCTTTCTCATTTCAGAGATTCTATGACTCGTCTCTCCTTCAACTTCTTTCACCTGATCCTGCCTTTCCAGGATTCTCTTCAGGTCAGACAGTGGACTGTGGGGAAAGAGAGTGAGACCATGGAGACCCCACCCAGCTTCTTCTTTGTGTTGTCTTAGCCCATTCGATTAGGAGCACCTGGAGGGCAGGGGCTCTTTTATGTTTTTCTTTGTATTCCCAATGCTTAACACAGTTCCCTGACACATAGTAGGCACTTAATCAATGTTTACCTTCTCTGACTCTGTCAAAGAGCTTAAATATAAAGAAATATATACACGTATATATACATATACACCCACATGTATATGTGCATATTATATATATATGGACACACACAGAGAGAGAGAGAGAGAGAGAGAGAGAGAGAGAGAGAGAGAGAGAGACACAGAGAGACACAGAGAGAGAGACACAGAGAGAGAGACAGA
>NW_027185754.1:17313653-17337052 GCF_028583685.1 Petaurus breviceps papuanus | reverse complement strand
GAGAGAGAGAGAGAGAGAGAGAGAGAGAGACACGGAGGGAGAGAGAGAGTGCGTGTGTATGGGAGGTTATTTGGGAAGCTCTCAAATTTTTTAAACAATTGGAAAATTATCCTTCTCTAGAGAGACTTCACTTTGTTGAAGTCCTTCATAAAGTGTGACATTTAGAACTAAGAACAATATTTAAAGTATGGTCTGAAAAGTTCTTTCTGGGCAGAGGACAAGAGGACCATCATCTTTATTCTAAACATTATTCCTCTATTTATTCAGCCTAAGAAAATATTAGCTAAGAACAAATTAGACAGATTTCCCCCTAAGACCATTATCTTTAGGCATAAAAGTGATTCCCTAGAATTACCTTCCTAGTCCCAAAAGGTCCCCAGAGATTACTTGAGGCCCACTGCATGTTCCCAGAGACCATTCTAGTTGGTGTGAATAGCCCCATGGATGGGAGATCAAAGGCAGAAGGCAGGCCATCTCCATGGGTTATTTTTATCTTTGGCCCTGCTTGGTAAGTGATGATTTGGATGTTGAGCGAAGGGAGAAAGGGGAAAGGCGTGAAGCAATAACAATCACTGAGGGTGTGAGCACAGCATCTTTGAGGAGGACATCAGTGGCAGCAGCCGTCATTATGAGCAGCCTATAGTGAGGTGCGCTGCTCTCATCACAGACTATAAAAATTAATCAGTTCTTGGGCAGGAGTTGCTGATGGAAGCTGCTTCTGGGCAGATTAATTCTGCAGATGGTCTTCTGTCCTCACTGACACTTGCTGAGCTCATTCTAGTAGCCCTGTGAATAAGGACCCCTTCGCTTCTGATTGGGCTTTCTGTGCGGTGGTCCAGTCAAATCACAATACAGTTGAGTTGACCGTTGTGTCATGGAGGGATTACAGAGAGATGAGTGTGGTAGCAGAAGTTACCATGCGGGGAGGGGATGTGAGTGTTTTTCATCTACTGGCTCCATTTGGCATGGAATCTCTTCTAGATTTTGCCATCAACCAAACAGGTTAGGCACTAACAGATAGACTTTGCTCTGTGGAAATTCATGAAGAGCTGCTTTGTAGAAAGGCCACAGAAGGGTTTCAAGTTGTGCGGATGGAGAGAAATTAAAATCAAGATCTGAACTAGAATTGCTCCTGAAAATAAAAGGGAGAACTTCCCTTCTGCCCCACCCCTACTCCCAACCTGCCACATACCCCTTGTTTCTGCTAATTTAACTCAAATTTTTTTTTCTTTGGGAGAAGATTAACTTGGCCCGTGTAGCCAAGATGGCATGCCACTACCTAGAGTGTTCCATATTAGGTTATGATCATGCCACCCCAGTTATGCTAATCCATACCAGAAGCTAAACAGAATCAGGATGAGTCACTTAATCAAATGGGTCTAGAGACAGACAGCTCATGACAGAGTTCAAAGACCTCTGGGTTCCTATTTAAAGAACCAGGGTTTGTGTCCTGTCTCTGTCACTTATTAAAAGATGTTATTTCAAGGATGTTACCTTCCCTTTTCTAGTCTTAGTTTTCCTCATCTGTTCAAAAGGGAGTGAACTAAGTGATATCAGTGGTTGTTCCCTTCTAGATCTGAATTCTATGGTCTTATGGAAGTTTGATGCTTAAGAATAGTATTCTCTCTTTGGCCCTCCAAATCTTGGCCTTCATTGTACTCAGATTCAGGTAAGGTGAGTGGGAAAGGGAGATGAAATTTCTCTTCTCCCTTCCCTTCCCCCCATCCAATATTTATTCTTTGCAGGTGATAGGAAATGAAAGGGGTTCTGTATATTGCTGCTGGCATTTATGCTGATTAATCCTTCACTCTCACTTTATCAAATGCTGATAATGGATGGTTTATATACGACAATAATGCTCAGTGGCTAATGTGCTTTGAGTTGTGGGGTT
Source organism: Petaurus breviceps papuanus (assembly GCF_028583685.1). Lineage (NCBI taxonomy): Eukaryota > Metazoa > Chordata > Mammalia > Diprotodontia > Petauridae > Petaurus > Petaurus breviceps. The sequence continues at coordinate 17,335,161 of NW_027185754.1, read as the reverse complement.
TGCTATTACAAAGTACTGGCCTTGTGTTATACTGATTTCTCTCTCTTAAAAGCAGTGGTATGTAGGAGAAGGTGGTTAGGGTTAGGAATGCTTTGAATGATAACTTTTCTTAGAGAGACATTAACTTCCAAAGGAGACTGAGCCCATGACCTTGACCACCTGAATGTCATGCTCTGGGAGTTCCTAGAGTTCTAGGGAGCCAATGAATGTGAGCCAACCCATGAAAATTACTAAGAATATTTACAATTGGCCTTTAAACAGCAGTGGATATGAATAAAAGAACAATCTCTCACATCATTAGTCCATAAATATGCAGGTTAGTTTTATTTGTCAAATAAAATAACCTGAGCTAGGATTGTCTCTAGATGAAAGACAGAAATACAAAATTTTCGGTCTTCTTCTTCCATCCTTCCATAAACACAAAGTACCCTGGGACTGATGTAGTTTAGGGATATCTTTCAATTCTCTGATGTTTTTGTTGTTGTGTAGTCATCCAGTTGGGTCCAACACTTTGTGACCCCGTGGACTTGTCCATAGGGTTTTCTTTGCAAAGATACTGCAATGGTTTGCCATTTCATTCACCAGTATTTTACATTCTCCCGTTTTTACAGATGAGGAACTGAGGCAAATTGGGCTTAAGTGACTTGTCCAGAGTCACACTAATAAGTGTCTAAGGCCAAATTTGAATTCTGATCTTCCCAGCTCTTGGCCCAGTGCTCTATCCACTTTGCCACCTTACTACCCAATACATAAAACAACATACTAAATATCTCCCTGGGAGAATTGTCTAGGTTGATCTCTCTCTCTCTCTTCTTTAGCCTTTAAAAGACCAACTGGAAAGCCACAACACCCTCAAGTCCATCATTGAGGACTCTTCAGGGAAGGGACATCTGGAATTCTTGTCTAGTTTTCATTATTTAAAAGCAGAACATTTCCATGCTATAAAAAGTCCTGGCTATCTTTGGGATGTCTATCCTTGGCTTCCAGTGCTTTGTTTAGGGGGTGTCATGTGTTTGGAGAGTTTCTATTCTCAGTAGAAAAAAAAAGGAACAGAGGAGTTTGGGTACCTGTTGGGGATACACTGGAGAATGAAATGGCAAACAACTCCAGTATCTTTGCAAGTCATTGGGACTTGATTTCCACATCTGTAAAATGGATGGGTTGGACCAGATGGGCTCCAAGTTACCCTCCAAGTCTAGGTATAGGATCCTGAGATCCCACCAAAAACCAAGCAGTATTTCTAGGTACCTTTCAAAGACCAATTAGGTGAGAAGTTTAGTAGAGATAGCAAAGCCATAGACCAAGTAAGCAAGGAAACATTTAGGGAAGTGTATGTATTCAAGACTAAGCCCAGTGCCAAACTCCTGCATTTAGCTTCAGATACCCAAAAAACTATTAATTTAAAATCACTATCTTGTCCTTACACAGACTGAAGAGTGTGTTGGTAGATGTGAATTTTCATATTTCAAAGAGAAATTTTCAATGGGGTCCTAACTTCCAATTTGTATGTGCTGCCAGATGCAAAACCCCCTTGTCTTTGAAAAACCGTTGCTTATGCTTTCATGTCTCTAAAGAGAAGAATTGAGCTCTATACCCAGCTCAGAGGTTGCTCAGTAAAGCATGTTGCAATCTGAACTTTAACAGTTGTTTATTTTTATTTATTGTTCTTGAACACAAACGTTAAAGACAGCTTATCTTGTCTGGGCTCAACATCCCAAAGTCTCTGCACAGGAAGCCTGAACTTTATCTCAGAATGTCAGCTCTTTCTCTGAAGGACATTGACTTCTGACTTGGCGTTCACCTTGGCAGCCTCAGAGCCTGGGCCTCATCTTCAAGTCTGGGGACTGCGCCACTGAGAAAATCAGTCAGATTCCAATGTATGGCATGATCCCATTAAACACCATGGTTTAGGCAGCAAAATCAAGGGTGTTTTCGGGGGAAACTCCAAGAGTTATTCTAATGATACTCAAATTTCTCCCTCATGTCCTTCTACCTCTGGTTTCCTTTTTCACTACTCCCTATATCCTCCTGTTGACTACCGTAAGTAAATGGTAGTCCTATAAGTAGTGTATGCTAGTAAATCACTGAGGCCCTCTAAAAATGTAGGAACCTAAATAGAGAGAGGACATATTTTTCAGTTAATATGTGGCAACTTTTTCCCATTGTAACTTCAAGGCCCCTTTAGAATATTTATATATGCAGGGGCTATATTTTATGAAAATAATATGTTTATTTCTCTCAAAGAAGAAAGTTGGTGACATAGTAATTGACATTTATCTAGCTCTTTAATGTTCAAAAGGCACTTTGCACACCTTAGCTCGTTTGAGCTTTATAACAACGGGGCAGGTACTACAGGTATTGTTATCCCTACTTTACAGATGAAGAAACTGAGGTTCAGAGTGGCTTTCTCAAGGTCACAGAGCAAGTGTCAGAGATGAGATTTGAATTCTGGTCTTCCTGGCTTCAGGTTCAATATTCTCTCCACTGCCCTATTTATCACCCTCCTGCCACCCCCAACATAAAACATCTCTCTTGAACTTATTGTAGTCATGGATCACAGGATCACAGGCTTAGTGTTAGAAGGGATCTTAGAGACCATTATATTCAGTTCCTTACTTTTATGCATGTGACAATTGAAGTTGAGAGAATTTAGGTTTCTTCCTGAAGGTTACAAAGCTGGTATGTGTCAGAGCTATGGCCAACACTCTATTTATTGCACCACACAATTTTCCCAGTAGAATGTACCTCCTGGGGCAGCTAAGTGGCGCAGTGAATAGAGCACAGACCCTGGAGTCAGGGGGACCTAAGTTCAAATCCAGCCTCAGACACTTGACACACTTACTAGCCGTGTGACTTTGGGCAAGTCACTTAACCCCATTTGTCCTCCCCTCTCCCCTCCAAAAAGAAAAAAAAAGAATAGAATGTACTACCTCCTTTGAATTTATTAAATTTATTGAATTTATTAATTAAAAATAATGATTCTGGGAGCACAGAATATTTGTTGCACACTGCTTGTATAATGTGATTATCAAGATGGGAGTATATGTAAAACACTTTGCAAATATTAAAGCACTATATAAAAGTTATCATTATTGTTGTTATTATTATTAGTTATTATTGGGCAGCTAGATATTGATACCAGGAAGAATTGAGTTCAAATCCTGTCTCAGATACTTATAAAAGATATGACCCTGGGAGAACCATTTAAACCTCTCTTTGTCTCAGGATTCCTAATCTGTGAAATGGGGATAATAATAGTACCTAGGGTTTTTGTGGGGATAAAGGGAAATGATATATGTAAAGCACTTTGTAAACTTTAAAGCATTAAATAAATGATAGCTATTATTGTTTGCTGTTATTGTTATCTTTTTTATTATCTATGATAAGACCTGTTAGAAGGAATGATATTTTGATCTCAGAGTTCAGTGTGGTAGAAGGGTTGAGCTAACTTGTTTGGGGGAAGCCTAGTTGTTAAAGAGGAGGATGAGCTTCCCAGAGTCAGGCTTTTGCACTGCCCTTGCATTTTTCAGCACACAGGCCCTGATAATAAAGGACTCCAGGATTTTTCAGTTTATGGCCCTGGTTGGAAGCTTTGGAAAAGATGATAATTCTGACATGATTTGTGGAACTGAGATGCTGGACCCTGGAAGGGGCTGTGCAGAGCTGGACAGGGTAGGGCTGGGCTGGGCTGGCCATGACTGGGCTGGGCATGATTGGCTGGGCTAGACAAGGCTGGGAATGACTGGGCTAGGCTGGGCAGAGTGGGGTTGAGCTGGTCTGGTCTGGACTGGGCTGGGCTGGGCTGGCTGCTGCTGCTGCACTCCTGGGCTTGCATGTAATCCCACCAATTCCATGCCTGGAGTTTCATCTTTGTCAGGTACAGTGCTTCTTTATGGAGCCAAGGCAGTGTTTCTCTGCTCTGGCACATGTCAGAAATGGTGACATAAGACAGAAACTCTTACAACTTGCCATGAACCACGAGGAATGTGTCTTGTTAGCACCCGAGGCAGTATCCACATCCTGATTTAGCTGCTTTTATTGCATCTGTACAGAAGGGAAAAGTATCCTGGAATGCACCCCCCCCCCCCATCATATTCCTGATTTAAGAAAAAAAATAGTCCTGGATATAGATTGTCAAAATGTTGGGCTTCTGACTTTCAACCCTTGCTGACCTCCATGCCCTCAACACATGCTGCTGGTGTGACATTCCCTGTGCTTCACCTCCCAGGGAGCTAGATGGGCACCCATGGCTTTGGTGCACAGATAAACCAAGCTATTGGGGAGGGTAAGCAGTCTGCCCAAAGCCTCATCCATCAGATTACAGCCAAAGGTTCCATTTCTGTTCTGAATCCATGGGGTACTGTAAGCAGGGGTTTCTTAGCTGTGAACCTCCAAGGTAGAAGGAATTGGAGCAGTTAAGCTTTGTCTACTCAAGCATATTATTCATGTTTTATTTGGAAAATGGAGTGGTTAACCGTTTGTCCACATTGATCTGTGAGAAAGGGTAACTCAGTCTTCTTTGTTTCTGCAAAATTCCTGGTCTAGCCTCAAGTTTCAGGGGGCTCCACATATATACAAAATATGTGAATAACAAGGGTTATTAAATGTAAAGTCTAGGAAAAGTAAAGTATTTTAAAAGACAAGATGGGGGGGTGAAATAAGAGAAGGAAAGTAAATGCTGATTAAAGGGATCACAGATCTAGATCTGATAACGACCTTCAAGGTCATCTAACTCAATACCCTCCTTTTACAGATGAGGAAACTGAGACAACCTAGGGAGGTTAAGTAACTTGATCAGGATCACACAGGTACTAAATATCAAAAGCAAGATTTGAACCCAGGTCCTTTGAATCCAGAGTCAGGGTTCTTGATTCAATTCCTTTTAAAAAATTATAAATCCGGAAGCCTGGTTTTTACTTTCCTTGTGTGTAGTGAGAAGCTTTGTAGAGTCACAGAAAAGAGCAAAATAACTCTCTACCCTCCTGTTGATTAGGGGTAAAGGCTTGTCCACGCAGTCCACTGCTTTCTACCCACCAAAGGCCACAGAAGACCTACAACAATCTGCCCTAATCCTGCAGGCTCAACAATGAAGCTCATTTCCTAAGAAACAGGAGATGGATCAAGTTCCCCAAAGAAGGAGGATTTGCCTTTGACTGATTAATTAAAAGCATTTATAAAACACATTCCCAAGCAACTTTTCCAGGGACAAAAATTTTAAATGGGGAGAGGAAAGTGTCTTAGCTATTTCAAGGTCTTGGATTCGATCCCTTTCTTGCATTTGTGAACAGCATTGCAAATTTTGAAACTGCCTACATCAATGGAGGGAGACTTATTTAGCAAGTATGTGAAAAGAGCCCACTTGTGTTAAGCAATTACAATCCTATTTTAAGATTAAAAAGCCCCCTCTTTATATGAGGAAATGGAAAATGGCTTGAAACTTGATGGTGGTGGACAGACAGGCATTACGTTCTTTACTAATTTCACTGCATACGACCCTTTTATTAAAATAATACTCCTGTTATGTTAAGAAAATAAATCTAAACACCTTTACCAGCTTTTGTTTTTCTTTTTCCATTGGTATATAACCTCAGATGCGACCAACCTGGAGATGCCCTGAAGAGAGACAAGCAGGATGGCAAAGTGCTCTAAATCCATTCTAGGTGAGGATTAATTGAAGGAATCAGGTATATTGAGCCTGAAGAAGAAAAGACATGATAGAAGTCTTCAAGCATTTAAAGGGTGGTTATACAGAAGATGGATTAGTCTTATTCTTCTTGGTCCCTGGTGGACAGAACTAGAAATGATGGGTAGAAGCTATAAAGGGCAAACTTAGACTCAAATAAACAAAAAACTTCTTAATGGTTATAGCTATCTCAAAGAGAAAGTGACAACTTCAGGAGGTAGAGAGGTTCCACTGGAAACTTTCTTGCAATGGCCTGGTGACCACTTGCCAGATATAGAATCAGAGGTCGAGAACTTGATGTTTGACCCTGGAGACTAAATTGGTTCAATAAGGATGATAATAATACATGCACAACTTAGCTTATAGAGTTGTGAGAAAAGTATTTTGTAAATCACGAAGTGCTACTTAATGCTAAGGTTACATTTCTTTTTTTGCCTTTTTTTTGTGAGGGCAATTGGGGTTAAGTGACTTACCCAAGGTCACATGGCTAGTAAGTGTGTCAAGTGTCTGAAGCTGGATTTGAACTCAGGTCCTCCTGACTCCAGGGCCGGTACTCTATTCACTGTGCCACCTAGCTGCCCCATAAGCTTGCATTCTTAACGCCACCGCCACCACCGCCACAACCACCATCTTCATCATCCTGAGGGAGAGACAGGAGGCAGCCAGTGCCAGACTGGTCACATTATCCACCCCCATACATCTTAGTGGAGAGCTCTGGAAATTGTAATCCCCCCTTCACTCTATGTCCACCTGAGAATCAGCTTGATTTCCAAAATGGTCCCTGCAGCCATCATGGAGGTAAGTCCCTTGAGAAGGGGACTGTCATTACTGTTGCCACCAGCATCATCTGCTGACCAATTCTAATAATGGTGAGGTAATCTCAAGAGCCCCAGGAGTAGAGAAACTCCCTCGCTCACACCCTGGACCACATAACCTCCTACCAGTTTAGTAACCATTGTGAAGGGGAATAACCTTTCTGAATATGAGACCTGTCAATGTCTTTGCAGGGGCCACAGTCCCTGCCACCTCAACAGCCACAACTACCAAGACCCAAATGACAAGTTTTTGACACCAGAGTCCTTAGAGTTGTCAGCTCTCTCATCATTGGAAATAGATGTGATTTTGTCAATGAAAATGGCATTAAAGAAGATGCATTGCCCATCTGTTTTGCCACTGTACCCTAAGGACCATGAGAATTTTTCATTTGACTCATGGCTGTCTCCTCCTACATGGGCTGTCTCCTTCTATGTGCATTGTCTCCTGCTGCATGTGTTATCTCCTTCTACGTGTGTTGTCTCCCTTTATTAAAATGAGAGCAGGAACTTTCTTGTTTTTCTCTTTGTATCCTCAGTTCTTAGTACAATGCTTTCCAAATAGTAAATACTAAGTATTTAGGTGCTTTTTCATTTTGGAAAGTAAATTTGAAAGAACATGCCCACTGTGATCTTCATGAAGCAATACTCACTTTCTCTTAGTTATACTGATTCTGTCAGCTCCCCCAAACCATTCTGTTATTACATCTTATTCTTAAAGTGGAGGGAAACTAGCTTCAAATCCACTTCTTTCTATAACTCTCCATGACTACATAATTATGGCTTTGTTTTGTGTGCTACCAGTATGTATGATTATTTAGTGTTCCATTAATGTGTAAGGAATAGTGAAAAGTCCAGAAAATCTCTGGTCATTACCATGAAAGATATTAGAGGTAGAATTAACAACCAATGTTCAATCCTTGAATGGCCAAGTTATGGCCATGCCTGGACTGCAGTTTTGGTTGCTAGTTCAAGAAAGACCTTACTGAGCTGGAGAAGGTCTGGGAAATGGCAGCCACAATAATCAAGGGGTCACAGTGGCTTGTAGATGAGGACAGACTGAAAGGAGTCAGCTTTTTCTATATGTCTACATACAGTATCAAATAATAAAATAGCTGTACAATATTTTGTAAATGTTAATGCATAAATAAAAGGTATTGTTATCTTTTTCTTTGTTAATATCTGTCTATCTATCTATCTATCTATCTATCTATCTATCTATCTATCTATCTATCTATCTATCTATCTATCTATCTATCTACCATCTCTCTGTATATATTCATTTATCTAATCTACCAACTCTATCTTTACCTCTGTTTATGTATTTATGAATATAACCATGTATCTATCTGCCATCTCTATGTATATATGTATGTATATGTGTATGTATGGACAGATCATCTATCTATCATCTCTCAATGTATGTAGATAAGCCTGTGTCTATCTATCTACCATTTTTTTTGGTATATATGTATGGATGTGTGTATCTATGTATCTATCCCTTCACATGCATTTCATCTACCATGAGAAGCAACATAGTATTGTCTAAAGAGAGCTAGCCAAGTCAGAAACACTTGGGTTCATGTCCCACCCTCTGACGCCCACCTGCTGGCTGTGAGATATTAGGTAAATCAATTCATCTCTCTGTACCCACCCCCACCTCCACCCCCGCAAATTTATTAAGCTTAAATTGTAGAGATATTGCTGATCTTCATTGGTAGAGGGCATTTTCTCACCACAGGTTCCCTTCATTATTAAAATCACAGGTCTAGCAAAAAGCAAATCTGTGAAGTATACATTTATGTTTGGACCTGTCATTTCATGATCAGATCTAGTTTCAGTGTAGAAACTCTATCCACTGATGTATATTGGTAAAGTTTTTGTAACTTCTATTCTTAGAAAATTTTGCTTATGGTATTGTGGGGTTAAATTGTGGGAAGCAGGATTGGACTGGCCCTCTGTCCTTTATCCAGGGGTGGGGAGCAGCTTCAAGGGCACATGTGGCCTTCTAGGTCCTTGGGTGTGGCCTATTGACAAGTTTTACAGAACAAATCCTTTTATTAAGGGAATTTGTTCTGTGAAGTTTGGATTTTGTCAATAGGCCACACTTGGGGCGGCCAGGTAGCACAGCAAGTAAGAGCACTGGCCCCAGTGTCAGGATGACATGGGGGTTCGAATCCAGGCTCAGACACTTAGCATCCACCCAGAAACACCTGGCCATGTAACCTTGAGCAAGTTACTTAACCCCAATTGCTTTAAAAAAAAATAGGCCACACTTGCAAGTTCCCCACCCCTGCTTATGCTATCTTGCCTCTCTATCTTAATAATAATATCATAGTAATATCTACATTTTTGTTATCCTTTAAGATTTACAAAAGGGTTTTCCTCATAACACGCCCCGTGATAGGTAGGGACAAGTATTATCTGATACTGTTTTATGAATGAGGGAATTAAAAGTTGGAGTAATGAAGTAACCTGCTCAGGGCCACATAGCTGCTAAGTATCAGAACTAGGATTCTTGGATCTAGAAAGGTGGAAAGGCTAATGGGGGTATATGATCAAATTCCAGAATCTTACGCAAAGTGTGGATTAGTTGTCCTTTGTGCTTGAAGAGGACCAAAATGACACCACTATGTCAAGATCTAGGTATAGTGTATCTGACTGTTGCTTATTAGGCCAATGTGAGCTTGGAAGGCTCTCTGCGGGTTGGCCACAAATAGTTCACATGAATGTTGGGAGTGGAGATATCACTAAATTTGTGCATCTCACATTTCCTTTGAGCTACTGCAATTCTACTTTGTCCACAGAGCACAGCATCTTCAATGTGGGCTTTGATGTCACACTGAGAGGTCCTGTGCCTGTGTCTCCCATGTCTCCCAATCAATTTCAAAATTCTTCAGAAAGACTTTGAGAGGGTCCTTGTATTATGTCTTCTAACCTTCATGTAAGGGCTTGCCTTGTGTGGGTTCTCTATAAAATAGGTTTTTAGGCAAAAGTATGGTAAGTGCAGACTTGTTCATAGAGTCTTACTTGGACTATTCCAGTAGCTCTTGAATTAGTCCCTTCAGATTCTCATCTTCAATCAATCCTATATATGCTGACAGGCTAATTTTCTCAGAGTGCCCCTCTGACTGGTTCAGTCTCCAGGTCAAAGATTTCCAATGGTTCCCCCCGCCTACAGAAAACACCAACTCCACATCTTGTCGTTTAAAGTGGTCTGACTCTGCATCTGCCTTTGTAACTGTACTCAAGACTGCTTATGCCACATATTCAAGTATTCCAGCCTCCACCTAAATTAGACCTCTTGCTATTTCCCTAACATGCCCTGCCTTTCCCATTTCCATGCCTTTTCTCACTTTTAGGATACACTTCCACTGTCACCTGAAAAATCCATCTTTCAAGACCCTGCTCAAATTCTCCCTCCTCTAAAGTACTCTTCTTAATTAAAAATAAGATATTTTTCTTTAATTTCTTAATTTACCTGCCAGATTTTATGTCACCATTATATGAATTCTTCCATAGTGCTTTACTGGTATCTCACTTCAATCCTTATTATGGGTGTTGGGAGGATGGACTTTAAGTTCTGTCTAGGACAGACTGCATCTTTTTCTTCTGTTGTGTCCTGCTTAGCACCCAGCATGGAAGCTTCCACATAGCAAAGACCCAGAGAATGTAATACTGAAAGAATACATGACCCCTGAGCACTAAGAAATCAAATGGAAAAATGCCTATCAACTGGGAAATGACTAACCAAATTGTAGTACGTGAAGGTAATGGACTATCACTGTGCTGCAAGAAATGACAAATAGAATGAACACAGAGAAGCATGAAAAGCTTTACAGCAACTGATCTAGAGTGAAGTAACCAGAACTAAGAAAATGAAATACACAATGACTATAACAATGTAAATGGAAAAGGCAACCACAAAAAAATAAAAAGTGGATGGCACAAAATTATTTATAAAAAAATCAAGTATAGGTGAAATAAGGGGCAGGAAAAGACACCTGTATTCTATTCCTTTGCAGAAGTGGGAAGTCCATAAATGTTGCACATTGCATATATTTTCTCTCTTAATATTTTTTGTTTTCAAAATGCTATTTGTTATGTGGAATAGATCTCTGGAAGGAAGAATGGGAAGAGTACTGGGCCGGGGGGGAGGAGAATTATGGTGATGTTAAAAAAAAAAAAAAAACAACAACCAAGTACATCAATAACAACTTACTGAAATCGAGTGGAAACAGTTTTTTGTTTTTGTTTTTTGGCCCTCCCTTCCCAACTGTGCGCTTAAAGCAAGTGTTCTGGGCCCCAAATATCTCCTGCACCCAAATCCTTGAACCAGGCAAACTAGAAGGGAAGGATGAAATGCAAATTGTTTCAGTAAAAATTTAACGAGGTCTGTGTTGATTTCGAGGATTTGTGTGAAGTCGCGACACTACCAGATCTTCTCAAGGCTAAAGTATTTCTGTACTCTGCATATGTTGTTTGCAGTAGGATGGCTTCTCCTAAAGATAGAGCCTGGAGCCACATGGAGACACATACAAAGAAAGATTGAGATCAGAGAAGGACATATAAACTGGGAACTGTAGCTGGGAAAGAAGAAGGGAGGGAGGAAAAAGCATTGGATGGAAAATTTTTGGTTGGTCTTGTGTAAGAGTGAAGCATCCAATCAATGTGATACCGTTTCCCACTCAATACTTTTTCTTCTTGGGTTTTCCTCAACTTTTCTCTCTTTAACAGGTGGTGCCATTATCACTACCTGTGCTAAGGATTTAATTTTGTAACAAATAGCAGTGAGACCAACTGGTGTCACTGAATTTCCCTTGACCATTGGCCCCAGGAGCAACTTTAACAGAGAAGTTTCTGACATCAGGCCTCAAACAAAACTTTGGTAGTTTCTAGTTGAGGAACAAAGTCTTTGGAGGAAAATGTCAATATGCTGACAACACTGAAGTGTGAACAATGAAAATGATTGGCTTTCCAAAGAGTAGCATCTGCCAATTGTATAAATAAGAGGTTTTTTTTTTGAATCATTCCCTTTATTTTCAAGAAACATATAAAAGAAAAGTCACTTTAAAATATGTGCTTTCCCTAGAACAAAAATTCAACCACAAGTAAAAATCAAGTTATGCATACAATTAAAATATATATTATATAAATATATATTCTATAGTTCTGATTTTGGGGGGCTAAGACTATTATCTTCTCACGAAAAGACCAGTCATTCCTTGAGACTGTTTTTTCCTCTCTACTGGAACCTGTGTGCAAGTTCTGTCTTTAGATGAGGATTTGTGAATCTTCTATGAACTTATTATCTTAGAAAGCTGCCTAGGGGCACTAAAAAGGTTAAGTGACTTGCTTAGGGTCACATAGTTTACTAGCTTGTCATTCTTGTACATACTTTTGTCAGACTTAGAACCAGGTCTTCCGCCAGGACTAGCTTTGTATTCACAATACTAAGCTGTCTCTCATTCTTTGAGACAGTCCAATTAATTCTAACTTCACGAGAAGGGGGTAGAGTATGACCAGCTGGGGATGGACAGTAGTACCAAATAAAGAATATTCATTTGGGGCTTCAAAAAGACAATATTGAGAATTTTTTTTTCCTTTTTCAGGTTTGAAGGCAATTATATCTTTATTGCCCCTCACCCCTCACCCCTTGTTCCAGTGTCAGCTACTAGCTGAATATTATCAGCATGACATCTCCTTTCCTGGAAAGGCTGCCCGTCACACTTTGAATCCCCCCCTCTCCATGGATACGTTTTCTAATCAGTTCACATGATTGAGCTTACATCGAGTGATGCTTTACCTAATTCCTTTCTATCTGTAGGGTGTGAGGCTTGGAGGGCCTCTCGTCAAAACTTCCGAGGGCCCTGTCAGTTTGAAAAGAACATGACCTTTAAATTGTATCAGTATGTTTGCTGGTGCATAAGGGAGAGGAAAAGGTTTGTAGTGATGGAAAACCACTCCAAAGCTGAAAAGTGATTCAGAGGAAACCAGCCCAGGAAGTTAATTTGTTTATCTGTAATTGGCTAAGTTGGTAACGATGAGAGAAGCTGATGGCAGCCTTTTGGTAGTAGTTTGTGGTAGGTGCCTCCATTCTGGGGCTCTGACACTTGGTATTAGACCAAGTTATTTTTCTTTCCTCTCTCCCTCCACCACCAATCCATAGATTTCGCTATGCTATTATTGTAACTGGTAAAAAACAATGTAATCCTGTTACTGCAATTTAGGTAAAAAATGTGTCTGCCGCTATACAACTGTCAGCTCTGGAGTTGAATTATGAAGTTAGACTTACTATTGCTGGGAGGATTAATGGTGATCATTCTTATTCCGTGTGTCACTGGCGACCAATCTGGCAGGGTTAGGATCATTTTTGTAAGAGAAGTTTATGAAAAAGGAAACATGTTTTTGCAGGATAAATGTGGATATTCTGACTTTACTTTGAGGGTTTTATTAGAGTTGGATGAAGTGAGGAAACCCATCTGGTAGCACTATATGTGTATATACATATATATATACACATATATATATGAATATATATATACACACACATATACATACACTCATACACATATATTTGTTGTTGTTTTCAAGTTGTAAGTCTTCTGAATATAGAAAAACTCTAACTATTGCTCCTAGAGGCCTTCAGGACCTATGGCTTAGATTGGTTCCCTCTTTCCTCTTTTTTTTTTTTCAGTTAAAATGTTTTGATTTATAATGTAAAAAAAAAATAGAGGTTAAGATAATGAACATTTCCTAGTTTAGGGAGGTGACCAAAAATAACAATATGAGCTTGGAAGAGATATGCATTTTTTAAAAAATGATTTGTATCATGCTTGTCTTTTGGAGTCAAGAATGTGTTTATCCCTAACCATTCTCTCCTCTAAGGACAGAGAAGAATTTAACCATATACCCTCTGTGCGTGTGTGTGTATGTGTTATGGGGTGCAGAATGGGGGATTGGGAGTATCATTTAATGTATTTGTACTTCAGTAAAACAGGGACAATACCATCTCTATTTCATGAGATTTTCTTTATTTCATAGAATTATCATAAGGATGAAATTAGGAGTTTAGATCTAATTTTTACCTGATATAGTTCTCTATGTGATGAAGTTTATCAGAATCGATAGACAACCAACATTAGAGTCAGGAAAATATGGGTTTAAGTCCTGCCTCTGACACAGACTGACTGTGTGATTAAGATAATTCTCCGAGATTGTAAGTTACAGAGCAAGTGGGCATCTGCATTGTTATAGGAAATCACAGGTCTGGTACAAAAAAATCCTCTACATACGTCTACAACATATTCCTAATTAAGACTGTGGAAGAGAAGTGGCATAAAGGATATCAGCAGGAAGTTTCCCTGCTTCCCGCATGTGTGAAGGTTATATGTCAGGAGATCTAAAGAAAGGTCTCTGGTACATGGATGGGTGGATCGTGTTTGGAGGCTTTACCGGAGGACCTGGACACGAGGTACATGAAATCCATCAGCTGGCATTTGTTCAGCACTTACTATGTGTTAGGCTCTTGTGCTAAGCATTAGGAATAAAAGCAACAACAGTGCCCATCCTCAAAAAGCTTACATTCTGATGGGGGAGATGACATATATGATCCAGAAAATGCATGATACTTGCAGAGGAGATAGTAACATGGAAGGGGGTGGCACTGGCAGCTGGGGGCAGCAGAAAAGGTTTCCCGTAGGAGCTGGCATTTGGTCTGATTCTTTAAGAAAACCAGGCATTCTAAGAGTGGGAGATTGGGAGGAAGAGCATTTCAGGCAGGGAGGAGCAGCGTGTACAAAAGCCTGAAGACGGGAGATGGAGCTTTATGTGCAAAGAATAGCCAGGAGGCCAATAGAGGCGGGTTGTATGAATATGGAAATGTCGAATAGAATAAGGCTAAAAAGGTAGTAAAGGGTCAGATCGAGAGCTGCTACAAAGGTCAGGTTTTATATTTGATGCTGAAGGTAACTGGGGGGCTACTGGAGTGGGATGGAGGTGGAGGACATAATCAGACCTGCATTTTAGAAAAGACACTTTGGGACCTGAATGGAGGATGGGAGCAAAGCAGAAGCTTCTATTTAAATATTTCAGTGGAGAGGTGATGGGGACTTGGACCAGAGTAATGGCAATGTAAGTAGAGAGAAGCGTATGTGTATAAGAGATGGTGAAGAGAATGAAGCCGTATCATTGGGCCACTGATTGGACATGTAGAGTGAGTGAGAGAGCAAGGGTGGGTTGACATCTGCAGCATTGGACAGAGCGTCAATATCCCAGAGATCATGGATCCACTGAAGTACTGAGGTTTGTTCCTGAACTAAAATCTTATTCTGAGGCTTCATTATGGCATAGAAGTGAACCCTTACGTTTCCACTTCTCCAAGGTTATGTTAATGGCACACAAACTGTTGTAGATCCTATTAAATTGGAGAGGATTTGAGGAGAGGCCTGCTGCTAATGAACTGTGCATCCTTTACCTAGGGACTACCAAAATAAATTCAGAAAGTCAAACAGGGAAAACAATATATTGTTCAAAAGGATTAATTTTTTTTGCTTTTTTTTTGGAGGGAGGAAGGCAGGGCAATTGGGGTTAAGTGACTTGCTCAAGGTCACATGGCTTATAAGTGTTAAGTAAGTGTTAAGTGTCTGAGGTCAGATTTGAACTCAAGACCTCCTGACTCCAGGGCCGGTGCTCTATTCATTGTGCCACCTAGCCACCCCCAAGGATTAAATTTTGTAGGGGAAATATTTGTATTTCTGTATAGTTGTCTATACATAGACAACTATAGGTGTATAATACTGTAACATGTGACACACATGTATGTACATGTGTCTGCATGCATGCATAGACTTACAATGCAAGTGCAAACAGCAAGTGAAGACTTGGTTTACCAATTATTCTTCCCTAAAGCCCAGCTGTGAAAATTAGCTGTGCAAACACAGCTATAATACATGTATACAGAAGTGCATATTTGTGTCTGTGTTTATATATGTAACGTGTTTTTATATATTCACACATGCATATTTAAGTATATATACACAGACACATACATGTATAAGCAATATGTGTTGTGGTTGAGACATTCAGATGTCAAACTAATTTGTCTGAAGCATGGGTTTGACCACATCACTCTCAAATTCAATTCCAGTATCTCTCTTACCATTAGGATCAAATCCAAAATTTTCCGTTTGGAGTTCAAAGCCCTTCATAAGCTAGCTCCTTTCTCACCTTTTCAGTCTTCTTACCCCTTGCATCCCACCATGTACTCTCTCCTTGCTGTTCCATAAACAAGTCACTCCAGCTCTCAGCTCTGGGTATTTCCACCCGTTGTTCCCCACACCTGGAATGTTCCCCCTCCTCACCTCTGCTTTCTGACATTCTTGGCTTCCCTCAAGTCCCAGCTAGCATTCCACCTTCTATAGGGAGTCTTTTCTGATCCCTTTTAAGTCTAGTTTCTTCCCTCTGTTGATTATTTCCCATTTTTCTTGCACATTGCCTCTTTGTGTGGACTTGTCTGTTTGTTGTCTGCCCCGAATCGATCGTGAGTTCCTTGAGAGCAAGGACTATCTTCTGCTTTTCTGTGTATTCCTGGTGCTTGGCATGGTGTCTGGATCACAGTAGGTGCTTAATACATGCTTACTGGCTAATTAAGACTACATGGCTATTACTGCCTGGGAGTAGGAAAAAAAATCAATTATTAAGCCATGTCGCCAGGTTGTAGTTGAAATTATATTGCAAAATGCATTTGTTATTTTAAGGTCCTCTGTCTTGATTGCTGATATAATTTTATAAATTGCTGACTGTGCCTGGATTTCTTTTATGAAATGTAAACTGTTGTAATTTCATTGTTACTAACTTTTAATGAATATAGAGCATTTCCATAAACTATATTAGCTTTGATAGGAGACATGTAAACAGGTTTTTATGTAACGATAAATTTTCTAATGGCTTTTCTTGGCTAAAGACAGTCTATACACATGTATAGCTATATGTATTTTATTGTTCTGCGTCTAGAAAATCTTTTGATGATGTTATCTGGATAAGAATTATTGAACCCCCACACTTTCAGAAGAATCAAAATGCAGGTGACCTAAAAGGAATTGGAGAGCTTCACATTTGACCTATGTAGAGTGCTGTGTATCACCAATGAAGACTTATGGGTAAGAAATGACATAAAAGAAGATATCATTGAAAAACTATATGATTGGAAAAAGGAAGTGGGCTGGGCAGAAAATAAGCAAGGACAAGAGACTGATAGCCTGGTCACTGTGCCAAGTGCCCATAATGTATTAAAAGAGAGATGAAGGCCTCAGCACATTGGATAGATCTGTAAGGATTCAACTGAGGACATGGACAAAGTTTGCAGAAGATAAAGGAACATGTATGGGACATTGGAAGTAGGAGCCATATCAAGATCACAGCTCCATTGACATATGAAGTTATTCATGAGACCATAGAATGATAGGTTTAAGATTGTAAGGGACTTTGGATGCCATCTATTCAAGTCCTCTTCTTGCAGATGAGCTGAGGCCCAAGGAGGTTAAGTGACTTGTCCCTGATCACTCAGGTAAGTGACAGAATTAGGATTAGAACTGTGTTTCTTTTACCTGAAATCTATTTCTCTTTCAACTTCATCAGGACACTAGATAATATTTGTGGTCAAAACATACAGCACATCTCTAAAACTAAAATGAGGTAATGGATTTAAAAATTCTTTTAAAGAGTCAGACAGTTGAAGTGGAAAGTGTTCTGGACTTGAGTCCAGAAGTCAGGAGTCTGGAGGTTCTGAGTCCAGTGCTATACCCAACACTTAGTAACTGCGTAACCATGGGAAACAATTGAACTTCCTAAGCCTCCATTTCCTAACCTGTAAATTGGAAATAATAATGAGCAAAGCACCTACTTACCAGTTTTAAAATGAGAATCAAACAAGATAATTTATGTAAAGTTTATGGCAAACTTTAGGGCATCATCTGAACATTATAATTATTGACAATCAACTTATAAGCCTGTTTAGACATCTGTAAAATGAATGGATGAATGAAGTAACATTTGTAAAGCATTTATTATGTATCAGGTACTGTCCTAAATTTTGTGTATAAAATTTAAAAACTTAGCTCTTTCCCTCAGTGAACTTATATTCTAATAGGGGAGACAGCATGGATAAGGGAGTGTTGGCTGGGAAGCATGAGTCTACTGAGTCATTAGGGTCCTGAGTTGATGCATAGATTGGTCAGCTGACATACCTTTTCCATGAGCCCAGAACAAGAGGTAGAAAGTAGAGGGGAAAAAAAGAGTAGAAAGGGGGTGGGTATTGGGGAAGGAAGGGTATGCACAAACTGTCAGGGTGGTAACAGGTGACCCAGGGCTAATGACTTGTTGGGATAAAAAGTACGGTCTGGTATTATGGTCTGTGACTGGTTATATGTAGATGGCAAGATGAATTTATGCTTACTTATTCACTGTTCAAGAGTGGAATTTCTAAACTGAGTAGATTAATTCTGCCAATGCCTATAATAATTTTGTGGTGTTCTGGTCTAGAAGTGCTATTCTAGGTGAAGAGAAGCAGGGTAACAGTCAAGCAAATGGCAGAATGACTTGGGGGTTAGGGAATTTGCAGCCTGTATGAGATATGAGGCATGGTCTGGATATGATGATGGCAATTATAGGATTTTTGATGAGAAGAAGATCTAATGAGATTATATCTGTAAAAGGCTTTGTAAACCTTAAGATGACATGTAAATAGCTAACTTGTTGCTGCTTCTATCATTAACTTGCATTCTTATGAAGAAAGATTTCAAATATCCCCATGATGAAGTTAGAAATTACAGCTGGACCTGATCAAACAAAGAAGTGTATATTTGAAGTGACACACTTTAAAAGTCATGTAGTGATTAACTTTTTCATGCTATCTTAAAGAGTGGAATATTCCCAAAGTATGAGAAAGATCATGGATGGTACTTTTGCCAAGAAAAAGTCACTGAGAAGAAGTTAACAATTTCTGAACCATATGCCTACTTTCTCAACACTGTAAAAGCTTTATGAGAATGGTCTATGCACATACTGATGGCATCCTTGATGAAAAAGATAAGGGAATAAACAAGATGACATTTTGCAGCAGATGACATCTTTACAGTCACATAACTGTTGGAGAGATACAGAGAATGTACAATTCAGCTGTTTCTATTGTTTGTTGATTAAAAAAAAGTATTTTACTTAGTGGAATAGGATGTAACTTTAAAGGATCCTCTCATAAAACGTGTATTTAACATATGTTAACAATCAAAAAACTCAATGAGAGATATAACCATGGAGATTATTTTATTCAGCAGTCCTCTAATTATCAATATCAAGCAGGCACAAATTAAAGAGACAGGCTTACTTAAGGTGTCATGGAAGATGTCCTACACAGGATCCAAATAGAAAAAGGATTAACTATCAGTGGTGAAATTTTCTAGATGCTTCTGTTCACAGATTAAAGTGTGTTGATTATATTGAGTCCTGGAATACTGTAGGGTCTCTTCAAAGTCCTTCACAGTTATTTCATTGTCATCTTTATTCAAAAGAATTTGTCTTTTGGGGGCGGCTAGGTGGTGCAGTGAGTAAAGCGCCAGCCCAGGAGTCAGGAGGACCCAGTTCCAGCCTCAGACACCTAACACCGACACACACACACACACACACACACACACACACACACACACACACACAAACTAGTCTTGTAACCTTGGGCAAGTTACTTAACCTCAATTACCCTCCCCCCACCAAAAAAAAAAAAAGAATTTGTCTTTTGTCCACACGAGAAAAGTAAAATGGGTGAATATTATATTTTGTCCAGATTATGACATACTGGTCAACAGACAGGTTGTTGAGTTTATTAGTATACAACATACATGTATTATAGATGGACAACAAATTGGTCCTAAAATTGAACAGGAAAAGAGAAGACTAAATTACATTTGGAAAGCTACACGATATTTTCGATAATTCTAACACCCCCACCCTCCTTTTCCCTTCCTCTGTCTCTCTGTCTCTGTCTCTCACTCTTTCTTTATTTTAGAACAATGGAAAGACATACAGTGGCTAGCATATTATTAACCATAACTTGACCGAATAAAGTCCCGTGAGAGGTCTAATTTAAGAACTTTATAGCTAGAGAAGGAGATGAGCCAATTTTGTACTGAGTGAAGGGGTAACATAGCAAGACCTGCCTTGCTATCTATGAAATAGTAATCAAAGAAAAGCCTATATCATATTAGACAAATTGTCCAGGAGGATTTGTGGAAAGACACGGCCAAGAATTATACAAGATGAGAATGCATGATGCAATTGTATTCTGCACTTGGTAGAGAATGTATTAATGGTGACAACATCAGAGATACACCGAAGCATTGACATTTGAAAAAAAATACTCCTTTCAATTATTTCCTATTTATTTTGCATATAGCTTGCTTTGTAAATATTTGTTTGGATGTTTTCTCTCCCATAATTATAAACTTCTTGAAGGCAGGGTCTGTCTTTTGCCTCTCTTTGTATTCTGAACACTTAGCCCAGGGGCTGGAACATGGTAAGTGCTTAATAAATGATTATCAATCGATTGATATTATTATAATTATACATACATTGTATACCAATGTATACAGGTATATCTGTATTATAATCTCCCCACAACCAAACTTATAATGTGAAATTTGATATAACAGAGCTGAGTCTTGGCTCTCTCCAAGGGGTTTTAGTTACCACAAATACTCAAGGAATGTACACTCTCAAAGCAGAGTATCATGATATCTTTATTCAATTTTCTTAGACAAGTGAAGTTTTAAGCATAAAATACCAATGTATTGTTGCCTCAAGGGTGAAACAACAAGATCTATAGTTTGGATTTCACTGGGATTAGTGGTTTTTAACTTATTCATTCATTTATTCATGTAGCAAATCTTTATTAAATACCTGCTGTATGTAGACATGTACAGAGAACTGTGCTAGCATTGAGGGACATACAAAGTTCATATAGCATACAATGTTTGACATTATATATTGGTCTCTATAACCCTTACAACTTTTGCAATTCCAAAAACATCAGTCTGAAGAATGAAATCTTCATACAATCCAAAACAAATAAGTATTTATACCATGTACAAGATAATTAAAGATTGTATTGTACTCTATGTCTTTGTGAAAGCAACAACTCAAACATTTTGGTTAGCATGTTTTTGGCAATCATCTCAACAGGAATCATGAGTATGGAAGCAGATGAATGATATTGTGGTTGCATTCTTCTACTTGTTAAAAACATTAATTTGCTTGTCTTTTTCTCTTCTTCAGCCTCACCACTTCCCCTCAAGAAAATTATAGAGATTAGGTTATTTCAGCTTGAGGATTTCATTTTCAAGGGAAATAACATGTACCTATGTAGTACTTTGTAAAATGCAGAGTGTTATATAAATGCTTTTTTTGTTGTTATTATTTCTTAATTTTTTGTTGTTATTATTTGTTAATTCTCAAGTATATGCATGCCATAGAGCACCTTAGAAGCCTAGTTCCCACCAAGGTTCAAAGCAGGTACTACCTCTCACACAAAATTCTTTCTAAGTTTCTTTCTCCTTTTTCAAATTATCTTGCATTTATTTATATGTTTATTTGATATCTTCCCCAGGACTATGTATTGACCTGGGTATTAAAAAAAATCTTTGTATCCTTAGTACCTAGCACAAGGTTTTCCTCTTTTTGGGTGGTCTATAAAGTATACTAAAATGACAAAATCATTTCTGTTTATTTAATGTTTCTTCAATTGAATTTATTTAAATGGAAATACTAGGCAACTGCAGCCATCTATTTCTCTTACACAGTAAAATTACAAGTACTTGGGGTCTGCAAAAAAAACCCCAGCATTTATATAACCTTACCTGATGTCTGATTCGAGCTAGGAGTCAATCAATTAATAATCTGCAGTTAGAAGTTAAGAATATTCTTTATTCAATTTTCTTAGACAAGTGAAGTTTTAAGCATAAAATAC
>NW_027185754.1:17308105-17313643 GCF_028583685.1 Petaurus breviceps papuanus | reverse complement strand
TTCATATAGCATACAATGTTTGACATTATATATTGGTCTCTATAACCATTACAACTTTTGCAATTCCAAAAACATCAGTCTGAAGAATGAAATCTTCATACAATCCAAAACAAATAAGTATTTATACCATGTACAAGGCACTCCTAGGCATTGAGCAGAATAAATAGATTTGTAAACTATAATACTTGCCTTTTAAGAAATGTACGATATAAGGACTGGATATGGCATCCAAAGATGCATCATCACCATCATCATAATTATTGTATTTTAATAATATATGATGATGTATAACTAATTATAATATTAAGATAATAAAATCATAATTGCTTATATAATATTAATATAATAATCATAAAACATAACTATGAATGTTATATAATTAATGTTAATAATATATTATATATTTCTAATTATATGCCATTATAATTACTAATTGTTATGTAATAACAATAACCTATTTACATAGCACTTTAATGACTGATGATATTTATATAGTGCTTTAGAGTTTATAAAGCATTTTGTGTTTATTTTTCTAGCTCGATCCTCACAATAGTACAGTAAATAATAAGAATATTCTTATACCCATTTTACAGATTTACAGATACTGATTCTCAGGATCGCAGAATGTCAGAGTTGGAAGGGAACTCAGGGGCTGTCTAGACAAAACTATACCTACAAAAGAATGATCTCTACAAAGTAACTGACAAGTGGTCATCCAGGCTTTGCTGGAAGACCTAAAGAAAGAGACAATGAACTACTTCCTAGGCATCTCCAGCCACTTTTGGAGATCTCTAATTGTTAGGATGCTTTTTCGTCACTTAAGGCTTAAATATGGCTTTTTGCCATTTCTGCCTATTGTTCCTCATTTTGGATTCTGGGACTGACCAGAGCATGTTTAATCCTTTTTCCATGTGATAATTCTCTAAATGTTTAAAGATGATTATCATAGTGTCTCCTTAAGACCTCTCCAAACTCAGTATCACCCCTACCACAATTCCTTCAACTGGCTCTCACATGGCAGGAACTCAGAGTCCTTTCTTATTCTGGTTATTTTCCTTTGGATATTTTCTAGCTTATCTATATCCTTGGAAGTTAGGTGGGGCAACAATAGAGTGCTGATCCTGGAGTCAGGAAGTCCTGAGTTCAGATATAACCAGTTGTACGACTCTGGGCAAAACACAACCTCTTTCTGCTTAACTTTCCTAAATTGTAACATGAAGGTCATAATAGCACTCACTTTTCAGAGCTTTTGTGAGGATCAAATGAAATATTTATAAAGTGGTTGGCACAGTGCCTGGTACACAGTCGGGTCTTAATAAGTGCTTGTTTTCTGCCCCCTTTCCTCCTTAAAATGGAACCATCAGAACTGAACACAATAGTGCACATGTGTCCTGATCAAGGCAGAATGAGCATGGCTATGGATCTTATATTCCTAGGAACCATGCCTTTCTTAATATAATCAAGGGTTATATTTGTTTTCTTTGTTGTCACATCATATTGTTGATTCATTTTAAACTCATACACCATGAAAATAGCCAGATATTTTTCAGAAGGACTACACTTTAGCCAGACTTTCCCTGTTTTATACCTAACGTTGATTTTCGAACACAAGTATATGACTTTACATTGATTTGTGTTACATTGTATCTTATTAGATCCAGATCAATGCTCAGTCTGATCTCCTTTTGAATCTGAACCCTGTTATTTAGTATGTCAATTACTCTTCCTGGATTAGGGCCGTCTATGGAATTGAAGAACATGCTATCTGAGTCAAGATTAGCATTATATGAGAAGACTGAAATACAGGAGATTGAAATCCAGAAGAGTTCAATTATTTATTAGGATTATGAATCTATTAAATGCTAGTATTGGATTAGAATCTGGGCCCTTTGATCAGTTTTCTACCAATATGTTCCCTTATTTTCATTCTCTTTTTTGAAAATGACGTATTGGTAATAACGTAATCACAGACTTAGAAAGAGAAGCTACCTCCCAAGATCACATGACTCACTGTTTCATAGGATTAACTACTTGCCCTGAAATATCACCTCTTTCTACCTGCCAAGAACAAATCCCCACCATTGTCATCCCCTGTGAATATGAAGAATCACCTTTGAGGCAAAACATGTTAGATAGTTACCTGCTATTAACACTTCAGTATGAATTAGCTAATAAAATTGGTGCAACTGACCTAGATGGACTCAGAACGGTTGAACACAAGATGGATGCATTTTATAAGGTGGTGGTGAAAAGGAACCAATACATGAGATACGTCCCAGGGAGGGAAGATCAGAGACTTTTGGGAGGAGTATTAAATTCTGAAGAGAATGGAACAAAAAAAAAATGGATAGAGGAGAGGTAAAAACTATCAGCCTGCTTGATAAATTGAAGCAACTGAGTGGTGCAGTAGATAGAGTGCTGGGCTGGAAGTCAGGAAGACCTGAATTAAAATCTAGTTTCAGACTTTTATTAGCTGTGTGACCCTGGGCAAGTCACTTAACCCCTATTTGACTCAGTTTCCTCATCTGTAAAATTAAGATAATAATTGTACCAATTTTTCAGGGTTTTTGTGAGGATCAAATGAAATAATAATTGTAAAGTGCTTAGCACAGTGCCTGATACATAGTAAGCAGTATGCAAATTGTAGTTATTATTATTATCATAATTATAATTTTACCTTTTTCTTGTGGTTAACTGCTGGTTGTATCCTGGAGACCTACTAACCTCCAACTTTGTGGATTCCACCTTGAGCCTCACTCTCCATTCAGTCTTGAATTAGTGCTATTTTTAGTAACATTGGATTTTTTTTTAATGAAAAGGGGAATTAATTGAATTATCCTATGTACTTTGCTACCTATATTTAATGCCAAATGCCTCTCTAAATGAGTGGTTTTTGTCTTTAATCAGTACCAAGCTGGGAAAGGATAAAGAGAGCCCATGCCCAAAACAAAACTTGCATAATCAAACAAACAATATAGACTAGTAAGGTCATAGAAGAGCTAGAAAAGGAAGATGCTATAAGTCCTCAGGACAGGACAGGAATGGTGCCCCCTCCGACACATGTATGATATTTTGTCCATTTTCCTCATTTTCCAGGGACTTTAGAGTACTGATAATTGCAGAAACACAGTGTCATTTGTTACCTCCACTCCTTGGTCTACACTTTGGGATCTTAGAGCATTTGTAATCTGTTGACAGGGTGAAGGATAGCTAAAAAGAAGTATGGAAAGAGTCTGCCTCACTCCATGGTAGATTTTGCTAAATTTACTGGGTTTGTTTTCATAGAGGTAGGGTCCTTGCTTGAACTCTGGGTAGTCTCTAAATTTCCCAGAGGTCAGTAGGGCATGCTTTCTGCAAAGGTGGTCATTAACTCATGAAAGACATCATGGAAAAAAACAAAGAATAAAGGCGTCGTTAAGTTTGTTCATGGCCTAAACTTGTTCACGGCTTAACTCAAGTCTCCAATCTAATTTTCAGATTCTAAAGTCAAGTCAAATCTATAGGCATTTTTTAAACCAGGCATATAAAGAAAGGCAAAAACAGTTCCTGCCTTCAAGGAACTCACATTCTAATGAAGGGAGAGAACATATAAACAATGACGCTTGTAGCAACAAGTTAACATAATTTGGCCTTCTTTTTTGGTATTTCATCTGTTTGAGTATCTTGTAACCTTGAGATATATTCCAGGAGGCCATTATTGGGAGTCAGAATAGACCCAAACACAAATCCCCAAATTTTAAAAACCTATCAGTCAGAGACCAATGGCTGGTTGTTATGATGAAAAAGGTGTTCCTTAGGAATGGAGGGCCCCAATTCTTGAAGCCTATCATTCCTCAGTTTGTAGTTTTGCAAAAGCCTTTTGTCTTATAATTTTAGGGCCCAGTGAAAATTAGGAAAAATACAAGCATTTCTGATTCCTTTTCATTTTATAAGTATTATGTGATGTCTTTTGGGTGTAAGAGGACTCTTTCTCAGAGCTGCCTTAGGTCCACCTTCTTAATATTCCACACTTTTGTTGCCCAAAACATCTCACATCACCAGGCACCTTTCAGAATTCTGAGCTGCCAGAGTTCCTGGTCTCTAAACTTGGCAGACACACTGGTCCTCCCTGGCTGTTATCTCAGAATTATCAGGCTCTGCTGAATGATGCAACGTGGAAACCACTTTGATCTTAACCTTAAATTCCACTGCCTCTTTCCAATAACATCTTTATGACTTTTTATCCAGTGGGACAAGCTCGTATATGCAATGTTCCATGGTCTTGCCAACACTATGTGTTCCACTGGTAGTCAATGCCAGAATGGGATATGAAAGTTTAACAGGCTTTTGGTCTACTTATAGAGAGGCAAGTCTGGAAATTGATTATTAGTTGACAGACCCCATGGAGCCAATGGGTCTCAGTTTCCGTGAAATTTTATTGTTTGTTTTTTCTTGAAAATTATAGCTTTAGAAATATAGATTAGTTTCTTAATACTGCATTTACTTCATATTCCATAAATTCAACACTTTAGGTTGCATTGTCACAGACGTACACCACTCAAATTTACTACCAAAGTTCTCCAAACATGTGTATTCATAATCTGCTACAGGGAACCAGATGCCCCATATAGGATTAAGGAATTCCATATTCTAATGCCAGACACAGACCCTGCTGCTCTCTGGGTGCAATTGTTCTCAACACAAATTGAAACAATACATTTCCAGCCATTTTCATAGTTGTAATTACTGCAAAAATCATAATATCGCAAACATATTTTAAACACCTGTACTTTTGGCCGGGATATTTTTTTTTAAAGCTTTGTGTTTTCCCTTTTGAATATTGTTGAAACAATACAGTGATGGAAGCAGTTGCTAGATCTGTTCGTCAGAAGACAATTATAAATTTAGGTCTGTAAAGGGGAGGGAATAGAAACTGGAATAAAGGACCCAGATGTGCCCTTTTTTGTTTCTCTCCACTTCCCCAAGGCTCCCTCCCTTCCCACCCCTGAATCCATTTCCTCCTCCCAATAAAGGCAAGTAAAATTCATTGAAGCAGGTTTGGTTTTTATATGTTGAGTTGGCCCTTTGCAAAGGTACAAAGTTTAAAGTCCAGAACCTGGCTTAGTCGGACCATTGAAACAAAGGATAGAATACTCTCTGTTGGAGGAAGGGGAGGGCTCTGGTAATTGTGGAACATCTATAAGTTTTTTAACACACACTGTCTAATCAGCCTCTGACAGATCCATTGTAAATCAAAGGTCTGGTAAGTGGGGATGCCAGAAATGTTTGATCTCATTCCAAGCCTTGAAACAACTTGCTTATTTTTTCTGCAGTTTGGCTCCTCACTAAAATAAAACATTGAGAGATGAATGTTCTGACGGGTCATTGTGTGTCAACCTGTCACTCTGTAATGGTGACATATTTCAGCTGGATTGAGGTGGTGTAGTTGGGGGAGGTCTGAAAGAAAGAGGGAAGAGAGAATGCGAGAGAGAGAGTGAGAGAGAGAGAGAGAGAGAGAGAGAGAGAGAGAGAGAGAGAGAGAGAGAGAGAGAGAGAGAG
>NW_027185754.1:17265423-17308095 GCF_028583685.1 Petaurus breviceps papuanus | reverse complement strand
GAGAGAGAGAGAGAGAGAGAGAGAGAGAGAGAGAGAGAGAGAGAGAGGAGGGAAGGAAAGAGACAAAGAATAACAAGATTTCTGCTCTCTCCTTATGGCTGATCTTCATTTAAACCAAACACTTGTCATGTTCAGGGGAAGTTTTATAAATTTTTAATGATATTGGGTACAACTGGTGCTTTGAAATTTGCTGTACTTTAATTTTTTCTTCGTTAGCAAAGGTTCACTAATGCATTGAAGTGCTAAGAGCGTATCCTAGGGATGCCACGATAATTGTGTTGTTAATAATATTGTGGCACTAGTAATGTTCTCCTGGTAATCAAGGCATGAGATTTTTTTTTAATATATTCAGTTATTACACTGCATCTCGTACAAATCATGTCAATTACAATTGCTAGCCTGTGACAGTTAAAATAATTGTATACGTTTTCTAGAATTTTCCATTGGCTTGGCTAATCAAGCTAAAAAAAAATCAACACATTATTTGCATTAATTTTGTTCCTAGTCTATTTCCACTCTTAAATCATTTGTCCATCTCCTTCAAAAGGCAGAACAGTAAGTATTTTAATAATAAATATACAAACATGTTCACACTAACCTAATACAGGCATGCTTCTATATGTCTACCAAGACAGGGACTAATCTGCTTTGAATGTTTTGTGGAATTGGGTATATATGTGTCTCTAGAGATTGTCCATGCACATTGATGCTCAGTTTCCTTGGTGCATGTTTGGAGCATGTAGAATGTATGTTTGTGAAGATACACATCTGTAGGATCATTTCCATGGATTTATCCATCCCCCGCACTCCACCCTGGGCTAGTATTCTGAGTTTTCTGTTCATAGAACAAACTAGTTTAAGAAAATAAGATTTTTGCCCTTCCTCTATAACTTTCTCCTGAAAAAGCCCGATCTTTTTATTCTAAGAAATATATGTTCTAACATTGTAGAAACAAAATGGTGATTTTAGAGACTGGCCATTAACCAGGGAAGATTGGTACTGACATTTTTTGTATTTTTAATTGAATAAACGAAATGCTCTCCAAAGTTATAGACACTAAGGACCGACAACGGCCCATGAAGTCCCCTGAGGGTCATATGTTTGTCCATGGTCCCTAAACCATTGTGGTTTCTTTCTCCTTGGCCAGGTCAAGCCTTATTCCCCACTTTCAATGGAAAGGTTGAAATGGTTGGATTTCATAAATGGCCTTGCCACCAAGCATGGGGAATTATTAGCATGTCACCTTATCATAGGGCATAGGTGTCACCTTATCAGCAAAGGAGGACAGAAGGAGAGAAGACATTAGAAATTATAGTTTAAGAGGTCAGGGCACTGCATATGATTTTGCTTCAGACTTGAACATTGGGTTGGACAGGCAGCTGGGCAGTGCCATGTATGCCTACCTCTGGTATAGAAGGATGAAGAGTGAGCCAGGAATATAGCAATTACATGTGGAGGCCTGTAATAAGCCACGGCCACACTTGAGAAATAACAAGTTTACTGGCAGAAGTATCCATGGAATGACAGGCAAACATGACAGGATTATTTGAAGAATTATCAGTGAGCTGGGCGATATTATTTGGAAAATCAGAAATAAACAGCAAGGTTTTCAGAGGCTCTTCTTCCTTCCTTTTTTCCCCTCCCCTTCTCCTCCTCCCCTTCTTCCCTGTTATCATGTGAAGAGTTAGATGTGAGGATAAAGTAGCCACAGGTTGAGGGGGTCAGGGAAACAAAATGTTTTTTTTATGCAATAAGCTTCTTCTAAACATGGCTTGAACAAATCATCTCTCAAAATGTAGAATTTATTCCTCAACTTTGCCTGGAGGTAAAAGTGGAGAGAACAGATTTTTCCCCCCTCTCTCAGACCCTTTGAGTCCTGACCATACAGAATGGATGGCTTTAGAACTGTACACAGACAGCAAAATCAATGCTTCATATGAGGAGGCTTCAGGGGTTAGGTTCCCATGTTCATGTCAACAAGGCTATTGGTTTTCTTAATACTCCAAAGTTATCGTTTCCCTGTGCAAGAGCCACCACTGTGACTTGTGTGGTCAAAGCTTAACAAAAGAATTTTCCCTTTGCCAACCACAAGGGTAGCAGGGAATTTAATTTCTATGTGAGCAGAGATTGCCAAATGTGACCATTAAAAGACAAACCAAACATACCGAAAGAGTGCTCCCCTTGGCCCCCGCCCTCCCACTTCCCACACCAGTCCCCACTTGAGGGCTGCTCCTTGCTATGCATGCCTGCCCAGTGTCCTTCAGACATACATGGGGTAGTTTTATCTGGGGAGCAGGAGTTGACCATGGGCTCTAGTTTATAGTGTTCCCCTCTCAATTAGTCTGCATTTGTTTTGCATATACTTCATATATATTTATCTGTATATGTTTTTCCTTACTCCTTCAGGAGAATGTAAGCTCCCTGAAGGTAGGGCCTGTCTCAGTTCTGTCTTTGCATCCCCAGCTGCTAACATAATAGGGGTTTGATTAAGGCTTGTGGACTTGAAGTGACTTGGCCATGATTGTACCAGGTCAAGAATGTAAACTCTCTGAAGGCAGGGCCTGTCTCACTTTTGTCTTTGCACCCCCAGCTGCTAGCCCAGTGCCTGGCACATACTAGTTTCTTATTGTATTGAATGATGATAGACAGATTGATAGATAGAGCAAACACCATGCCAAGCAGCGGAGATAGACAGAGAAGTAAGCAAGATAGTCCCTGCCTCCAAAAAGCTTACATTCTAATAAGTGAAGACACATAAAAGGACATGAGAATGCAAAGGCATAGTGAGGAGGCCTAGGAAAGATGAGGTGAAAGCTCATTGATAAGAACCCAATGATCCAGGGCAAGGGTTCAAGGTTCTGGTGGGAGGGGGATAATGATCATGGCACCCTCATATGGAGATGATTTAGAAGTGATTGTACCATGCCCAGAGTATAAGCTCTTTAAGGGCAGGACCTGTCTTTTAAAAAAATATTTGTCTCTATTGCCTTCCAAAATACTTGGCACATAATAGATGCTTGTGGATTGACTTGCTCATGGGAAGGCCTGATGCTGGCTTGTTTTTTGGTTAGTGATTTTCCCACATAGAGGGGCTTAGCTTCCATCACTGTCCCCTCCAGTCAGCTTGTGTTCTCTTTTATCATCTGAATAGTTGGGACTGTTCTGCAGTCATCACTCCAATTTTAATTGCCGGTGCCCTGCCAGGAGACTCTTATAGTTTGTCAATAGAGTGACATGCCATCTAGTCAAAAGCAAGTTCCTCCAAATATTACTTTTTGTCATCAGGAGGTTTTCAACTAACTACCCAAGAATAAGGCTTTGGTTACATCTTTGTCAAATTAATTTAGACTAATTAATTAATTAATTGTTAGACTACAACTGTACTTGGCTTACTGAACAAAGAAAAGTCCACCCTACTCTGATAGCTGCCAAATATGGTAACCTTGCCATGCCTTGTGGATTCACAGAAGGAAAGCCAAATGAATTTAACCACTTCCCTGCATTCTGGGCATCTTGATCTTTGAGACTTGGATAGTCTTATACTTACCCTCTGAAAATGGCTCTTTGATCTGGTGTTTGCCTCAGCTCCCGCCCCCTGATTTTATTTTATTTTTTCCTGGGTTGTCTGTGGTGACACAGTACTAATGCCAAAAAAAAAAAGGAAAAGAAAAAAAAAAACCCGCTAGAGGCTACAGTGAGCATTGCTCACCCACAGCAAGCGGATGAAAAGGCAGTGCAGATGTAATTTGTTTTCAATGGCTGTTTCAAAAGAATAATTGTGGTGACATTGCGGGATCAATATTATAGATTTTTGTTTTCAAGTACACTGTATGTGTGGTGCTAAGGGGAGGCAGGAAATATAACACTGCGGCCTGAATACAATAAAAATGGATTGAGGTCTGTGGGTATTTGTCGGCTGCTAGCCATCATGGGTTTGGAACATCATTGGTGGGATTACTGAGTTTGTCCTTTGGGTTGGTATTTCACTGTGAATGTGTGCACATTTCCTACAGTTTTCCTCTTTCACTCCTTTGGGGACCTATTTCTTGAAACTGTATAAAGTCACTCTAGATGAGGTTCCCCAGATAGCTTGGCTTCTCTTAGTAACTAACCATTGGCCTTGGCTAGTGGGTAGTTATGTATACAATGGGGCATGGTTGGGGAGGAATGACTTGCACAGAGGGACTGGGGATTTGTATAAAGATGGCGACATATGATCTGAAGTGAGAGTGAAGGACTTTCTCATCAGGGTACACATGTTCCCTCCAAAGCAAAAGAATAGGATCTCTTCCCTAGCTTCCTGAGCCTTCTGTCTCATATTGTCCCTATGTAAACCTTCCAGAGAGAGGTAAAGAGGGAAAAAGCACTACCCGTGAAGACCTAGTCTAGACCCCAGAATGAGGAATCACTTCAAGAAGAAGATCCAGGGCCTCTGGCTTTAAGGATTTTGTGTATCAGGGTAACTAGGCAAAAATGCCATTCCCAGGGTGAAAATTATATTAACAAAGAATTAGTAATAAAGCTGAGTAAATGTAATGAGATGTGAAAGGGAGAGCATAGTGCGGGGCTTTTTCTGTCTTTCATAATTAGGCCCTGAAAAGAAATGGAAATTCAGGCAAAACACCTTTCTACTCCCTGACTTTAGAATCACAAATTAAAGTATTTTTGCTCTTGGACATGTAATCATGCCAGGAGGGTAGAGGATTTACCCCCAGGCATAGGGTAAAGTCTTCTGATGAAACATCTCCTTTCTTCATCATCTATGATTGTTTTTCTATTCTGTACCCTTAACCAGGGCAGCCTTGGCTTTGAGAAAGTGATGAGAAAGTAAGGATATTTTTTCCCATCTCTTTGGATTGATCTAAACTTTCCCGAGTTGCTACTTCTAAATAGAAATTTCCCCCTTTGTGCTCCCCCCTTCCCTTCCCCACCATAGTTCTATTAGATATAACCAGAAACATAAGAAGCAATCAGGGCATGTTCACGTCACCTACTTGCCTATATTTCCTCCTTTTATATCCTTCCTAGGGACTGAAACAGCTTACTCTTCTCCTCTACTTCTGAAGGGAAATTCAATAGGATTCTTTTAGTAAATATTAGTTGATCAGTATGTCTCACCCACTCCCTCCTTTAGGTTGGCAGCAAATAAGGTTGTATCTATGTGATGCCAAACATCTGGCAGAAATGTGGAAAATGCCATCAAAACATCTGGAATTTTCCAACGATCTGGTATTTGCATTCTTCACACTTCTACCAGATGTTTGGCACCATGCAGGCAAAGCCTTAGAAAATGTGAAAGTCACTTTAAAAAAAAAAAACAGTTCACTACTGTTTGTGTGATTTACAAATGATTGTATGCAATGGTCCCTTGGGAATAGAGGATTGCCTGAGTTTGGATGACTGGATAGAACCTGAAATCATCAAACTAAATATTTTGCCAATGAATAGTCCCCCTGGATGGATACTGGCCACTTGGCTACAAGCAGGAAAACAAAACAAAACAAAACCAGACATTAAAAGAGAAAACCTTGAGGTGGGGTGTCTGAGAAAAAAATATCTTATTCCATGAACATGTAGCCAAGGGCCTTGTAAATACCACCCAATGGGCTGTAGTTCCATTGTGTTTTGCTTTTTAAAAAATCAGCAATATTTCTGTGATGTAGACTATGTGACCAGTCTTGTTTTAGGTCAGTGCTGATCCCAACCGATCTACATCTTCTCAATTTTTTCCATTCTTATCCATGTTCTTTCTTTTTTAAGAAAATTATTTTTATTAACATGCTTTTTTAAAATTACCTAAAATTTCCCCTGTTCCCCTCCACCCACCCCCACCTAGAAAGCCATTCTATGTAACAAATAAATGTTTCACATACTTCTATAAATCTTCCACAGAGGATGAACCCCCTGTGCTGGAAGCCTACCTCTATGTCTTTATACATTTTGAAGATATCATTTTAAAACTTGACCTGCCCACTTGTTATCCCTTCTTTCCTTTTCTCATCATATATATCTTCAACGATATCTCTCACACACTTCCTGAACATAGGCAGAGGTATGCTAGTAAATTTGTTTAACAATCAGCTCTCTGGTGTAAAAAATGTATACCAAACACAATTTTAAGCTTAATCTATATTATTAACATTACTTATAAGCCTTAACATTATTAATATCACTTTATTAAGTCTAGACAATCAACCAAAATTTAATCAAGCCCTGCATTTGCCAGTTCCTGAGGTAGACATGCTCACTGAAAATTTAACATTTGCCTCTCAGGAACCAGTGTGAGTTGGCTCCAGTGTGCCCCTAAGTATAGGTCATCACTGAAGATATGCTTCATTTTACTTGGGCCCACCATGAATATTTGCACTGCCTTTTCAGTCACTCACAGTTATAAGTCCTTGGAGATGTTAGTTCAAGATCTCAGCCAGAGTATTTCTAGGAGAGAATCTTTTTGTTGAAAAGATAGAGCTTTCCATGTGGTATTGGGCATGGTGGCAAAGCACACTACTTGGCATGTTAAAAACACACTGGACAATACCCATTATCTAGAATAGATGATAACACAAAAAATACCTATTGTCAGTGTTATGGAATGCAACCCAAATGGCCAGTTCACTGAACTGGTACATATTTAATGGAACTGATCATGTGAATATATGATGAGTTGGACCAAAATTGAATGGAGGAAAAGAATGGGGAGGATTGCAGTTGGAAAAGTGACAACTATATATGAAAGTGCTTAAAAAAACAACTTGGAAGTACTAGACACATGTAAGACTTTATTATATGATCATCATTGTTATTATAATTATATTTATAATTATTATAATTATATATAATTAATTATATTAAATAATTATATAATTATTCATGTGTCTTATATGTCACTGTTTCTCCCACTGTGACCTAAAACAAGACTGGTCACATAGTCTACATCACAGAAATACTTTCATTGTGATGAGATGTACTAGGCACAGTACTAGGCACCAGGGATGCAAAGAATGCAAATTAAGAAATCACCACCCCTAAGGAAATAAGCACAATGATGAGAGATCAGAGTTACATATACTCTATCTTATTTGGTCCTCACAACAGCCCTCTGTGGGGCATGCATTATTGATATTAGCCAGCATTTTATACAATGCTTTACAATTTGCAAAGTATTTTGCATTCTGTGATTGTTCAAAGAATCTGTTTTGTGAGGGTTTTCTAATATCCATAAGCTTCAATTTTGGCAGTCTGGGTCTTCTCTAGATACTTCTTTTCCTCTTTCCCCAAACCATCCTACTGTTTTCTAAAAACTTCCATGTCCCTTCTTGGTTGAGCAGGAACTTACTTCCCTCTGTCAATCTCTGATACTTCTCTGTGTGCCTACAACATTATATGATGACAAATGAATGAGCCTCGTTCTGTTCCCTAAGAAAGCTGTAGCCTTCTACTGCATCATGGAACTGACCTGGTGTGGAGGTGAAGGACTCAGGCATCCCACTCATCAACTGAGAGAAGGCAGAACTTCAGTGTTTTAAATCTGAGGACAAGCTTCATTGACTTCTATTCTCTACCCCCTTCTTGTGAGTCTAGAGACCACACACCCAAGGCATGGCTACCCTGACCTACCTACAGCAACTTAAAACCTGCTTATGTATTTTTTCCCTGGACCTTTTTGTCCTTGCTCTTATACCCCCAGGCATCTGCTCCTGGGTAACTCATGTTGAGCCTTAAGCCTTTTCTTGTGTGAGTCAAAATGCCTCATTATAAAGGCATGTTGCTTTACTGATTTGTCTGACTTCTCTGTAACCATCCTTAAGTCCCCAAACTGAGAAACATGTTATCTCATGTGCTCCTCATAACAAACTGCCCCATGACGTGGATACATACACATACACATTTGATTGCATCCTCTGATTTCATTGGTGTGGAGAACACTGAGTGTGCAGGTTTTCTCCATCAATGTGGAATGGCAACCTGTCTGTACCTGACTGACATGCAGACTTAATCTGGGGCATTGAGAGTTTGTGTCTTGCCCTTGGTCACACAGCTAGTATGTGTCAAAGGAAAGATTTTTACCCCAGATCTTCTTGACTTCAAGGCCAGCCCTCTCTAGAATAAGTGTTATTATCTCCATTTTACAGATTAGGAGACTGAGGTTGAGCAAAGTGAAATAATTTACCTGGGGTCACACAATTGGTAAATGGCAGAGCAAGGCCTTTAACTCACACCTTCTAATACCTCCCATAGTGTTTCTTTGACTTCATCTTTTTTCTGCCTTTTTAATATGTTGGAAAGACAAGGCTAAGACATACAGAAAGAGCAATAAAGATACAATACAATCAATTGCTGAATGCTATGAACAGTTATGAATAAGAGAAGTTCAGAAAATGAAGGTATCTATATAGACTTTAGTAGTCAGGATAGTTTCATGATCCCTTAAGGTAGGGTGGTGCCAACTTACGGAGAGCCTTGAAAACCAGGAAAAGAAATTAATGTACTGGGGTAGGTAGTAGAGAGTCATTGTAGCTTCTTGAGCAGGGGGTGGCATATATTGTACATGCCCAAGTTACCTTTTGAAAAAGCTGAAAGTAAAGAATCAGGGCTATGGCATGAATTTAGCTCCTTCCTTCCAATAAATTAATACGTAACTTCTTTGTTCCTGAAGATCAGTGGGAAGATCTGTATTCCTCCTCAAGGCAGGAGGAAGAAAGGCCAACAGTTAATAAAATGGCTTGAGTGAGTCTGAAGCCCACTACGGAATCCATGCTACTCAGTATTGGGATTCTTAGTTGGAAGTGATGGTTAAGAAAAAAATGTTCCATGGGAAATATAAAGGGATACAGACTTTTTGCTTTATTACTATTTTCTTCAAAAAGCTCATTTGGCTTTTTCCTTTATACTATAAGGTATACTTTGGGTCAAGAAACCCAAGGTGGATGACTTTCTGTCTACTGGTGAGTAGAATTCTCTTAGACATCAATTTTTCATAATTGGTTTGCCACCTTCCAAGTGACATAACAATATATATGAAGGTATAAACTCAACTCTGTCATTTGAAAACAATGTTACCTCGGACAATTTACTTAATTTCTCTGCCTTGGTTTCCTCTTTTGTAAAGTAGAGAAGTCATCTAGAAGATCTTTTCCCTCAATCCCTATGACTTAACTGAGTCCTACTAGGCTCCATAGTAAGAGAATGAGCCTGTTTTACCTCCAGATTTATATATTTGTCTAAATATTTTTGAAGCTGAAATTTGCTAAATTGTGTTTGAAACTGACTTTAGTTGAAGAAGCAAAATGGATGCACATCAGTTGAGGAATGATTGAAAATATGATAACAGATAGAATAATGAAATGTTGCTGTATAGTAAAAATGAGAAATATGAAGAATTTGGA
This sequence comes from Petaurus breviceps papuanus, assembly GCF_028583685.1. Taxonomy (NCBI): domain Eukaryota; kingdom Metazoa; phylum Chordata; class Mammalia; order Diprotodontia; family Petauridae; genus Petaurus; species Petaurus breviceps. The sequence goes on along the minus strand of NW_027185754.1, from coordinate 17,298,709 downwards.
AAAAAAAGGAAAAGTTGCATGAACTTTTGCAGAATGAACTAAAAAGAACAAGATAACAATATACCCAATGAATACAATTTAAATAGAATATCACTAAAGGAAGTCAGTTCCAGTAATAGAAAGAACAGTGATGGTCCTAGAGAGCACATTTAATCATACTACTCCCGACTCCTTCACCTGAAGAGAAGTAGAAGACTGGTAGGACAGAACATCGTGTATGTGGTCACTCTATGGGATCTAGTTTGTTCTACAAAGGATTGTTGTTCAGTGGGTCAGTTGTGTCTGACTCTGTGATCTGGTGTGCCAGACGGTCCCTACCAGGATGAGAGATTCTTTAAATGAAAAAAAATTAGTTTTCAACATTCATTTCCACAAGATTTTGAATTATAAATTTTCTCCCCATCTTTCCCCTACCCTCCACCCCAAGATAGCAAGCCTACTGAATACCCCTTCCCCCAATCTGTTCTCTTTTATATTCTCTCCCACTGCCCCCCCTAACTTTCTAGTAGGGCAAGATGGATTTCTATACCCCAGTGCTTGTATATCTTAGTTCCCAGTTGCATGTAAAAAACAATTTTTTTAACATTTGTTTTTAAAACTTTGAGTTCCCAATTCTTTCCCTTCTTCCCTCCTCACCCACCCCCACTGGGAAGACAAGCAATCCAATATAAGTTGTACATGTGTAGTTACACAAAATGTTTCCATAGTAGTTATATTGTGAAAGATTAACTATATTTCCCTCCATCCTATCCCGCCCTCCATTTATTGTTTTCTCCTTTGACCCTGTCCCTTTTCAAAAGTGCTTACTTCTAACTACCCTCTCCCCAATCTGCCCTCCCTTCTATTATCCCCCCTCTTATAAATTATCAAATTCAATGAGAGAAATGTTGACCCATTCCCTTTCACCTTCTTGCTCCTCCCCTTCATTGTAACAGTTTTCTCTTGCCTCTTTTATATGAGATCATTTACCCTATTCTATATCTTCCTTTTTCCTCCCATTATATTCCTCTCTCACCTCTTAATTTTATTTTTTAGATATCATCCCTTCCTATTCAACTGATTCTGTGCTCTCTGTCTATGTATACATGTGCACATATATACACACACTCATATATGTATTTATACACACACACCCTCCTATACATACACATACATGTATGTATACATATATATCAGGATTAGAGATTCTGTATGTTGATTACTTTGGAATGGCCTCATCAAGGACAGAAAAGGTTTATAACATATGATTTTAGGGTCCGGGGAAGGTGCCAAAATATGCCTGAAATTTCAACTTCATGGCGTTTTAAATTTAACCAATTTTTGATTCCTATTAAAATACTTATTTCCTAGGAAGGGATCCTCCCTTGGGATCATATTTTAAGCTTTTGTTAATTATTTATACTCCATTGTTAATGGAAGAACTGAGAATAAATTGAAGAATGGAGGCACAGGGATGGGGTGGAGAGAAAGAATATGAGGGTCTTGTGCCTATAAAGGAGATATGTGATTTGGGAAGTCAAAGACCAAAGACTTGGGCGAAGGGGGAATTATAGAATGCCAGAGCTATAAGAAGTTATCCTAGAATTCATCTAGTCTCACTTTCTTATTTACAAATATGGAAATTAAGAGATTAGAAACTCCTACTGGTGAAGAGACTCGCCCAAAGTCAAACTAGTTGTGGGACTAGAAATCAGGTGTAACACCTAGGCTAGTTTTTTACCACTCTTAACGCCCCAGTGGTTTCTGGAGAAATGAGTCAACAAGAATTTCCTCCAAGCCCAATCCTCAAATTTAGCATAGTGCCTGGCACATAGTAGGCCCTTCAAAAATGTTTATTGATTGATTGATTGATCCTGACATCTCTGGTTCATTGATTTTTGAGCTGAAAGAGGCGTTAGAAGAAATTCTGTTTAACTCTTTTATTTCAGGGAGGAGAAAACTGAGGGCTGAAGATATGAAGTAACCTACCATCTAGTCAGTAACCAAGCAAAGCTTGAACACAGGTCCCTGGACTCTAAGCACAGCGTTATTTCCATTCAGCATTGTTGCTTCCCACTCATTATAAAGGGTGTGAATGGGCCATGTGAAGCTGTTCATCTGAGAGGCTGAAGGGTCTGCATTATAGAGCTACTTATAACCCAAGGAATATTAGTGGAAAATTGGAATTCCTTTGGGCTCTCCCAATCAAAACAGTCAGAAGAAAAAAAGGCTGGCCTTAAACCATAGGCAATAATATAAGCTAAGTAGCTCTGACTTCCCCAGCCTTCCTCTTTGGATTTGCACCAGTTCCTCTGTGCTTTCTCCCGCCCCTCAGATCAGGGGCAAAGCCACCGGGAAAGGTTGTCATCTTTTATACTTCCCACAGAAACCCCTCCTACTCTATTAGGTTCCCTTCACATTCTCCCTTTGTGGAAGTCCCCGCCCGACAGCCAGAGCCACCATTAGCTTGAATGGTAACATATTAGCATAATGGTCAGGGCGGTGAGAGAGATTTTGCTCTTCAGGAGAAATTTGTAATATAATAGGTGAAGCCTAGGAAAGGATGCAGCCTGGACTAATAATAATTGAATCCCAGAGAGGTAGTCAAAACAGCTGGAGAAGCAGCCATATGTGTTAAATGAAGAATTGGGCAAATCATCTTGACACAGAAAAACTGCATGTATACCATGGCAGAAATTATACTTTTATAGTTATTTTTACACCTAAACATTACTCTTTGAGTGCCGTCATATTTTATGAAAACTTTTATTAACATTTCAAAATGACCTTACCCCTCATTGTGTTTCTATCAGTCCCAGGAGCCATAACCTATTTAAAATATTTTTATCTTTACAAACACAATAAAGTAAGCTGTCTCCAACATAGATTTGTAGATCTCATTAGAGATACTTTTTAAAAAGGTACGGTATCTCTGGGGAAGATAATGGCAGGTTGTAATCTTCGCTTGCAAAGTTTCAAACATGAACAGTTTGTGAAAATGGATTGTTTAATCCTTCTGGCATTGTTTTAGTGAATCCAGGCTTTTTAATTGTTCCGGCTGCCTAAGACAGGCTGTTACGAGAGCCCTGCCTCAACTAGACAGTTCAGGGCCATTTTAAGTGAGCTGATGTTGGCGAGACTGTTGGACAATAATAGTCCAGATGTGGAAGGGGGAGGAGAGAAAATAAACCCTATTTTTTCTGGTCACATGGCAAACTTCAAGCAAAGATCTATAAGAAAAAATAGGTTATTTCTTTTTTCTTAGTGAAAGTCAACAGTCCTCTAGCTTGTAAATGAGGCATTCTCCCTGGGGGTGGTTGGTAGTATTGGTGGCCCAGGGATAGGGACAATTTTTCAAAAGTGTGGCTTCCAGTGGGCCAGTGTCCTAAAGGCAGTCCTTTCAAATGGCCTTTTTATTCAGTGAGATAATGGGCAGTTTGTGCATTGCTAAATCAGGCCTATTTTGTTAGGAATGTTACTTTCAGGGGCATTTACAATTTGTCAGAAGAAATGCAGAACATCTCTCCGGGAGTCTGTTTAAGAGGACATCATTTCTCGATAAGCTCTTGCTTAGGTCAACTGCAGCCTGCCTCTTACACTATTCCCCTGTTGCTTCTGCCACACGGGAACGCTCTAATTTATTAGGATTACACAAGTCATGTCCTCCGCCTGACTGAATGCACAATGTGGAAATTTCCTCTTCTTTTTTTTTCTTTCTTCTTAAATCTTCTCTCCTCCCCTTCATTCAGGGGCAAAAGGCAGAGAGGGTCACTTGAAAAACACTCTTGGAGTCTGAGAAGGAACATTTCAATGGAAAGGTTGGCCTCCCTGGGTTGGGGGAACATGCTGACTTTGTAGCACAGCCGGTCCAATGCCTGCTTGGCATGGCAGGGGAGAGAGGTTAGGAGGTGATGCCACTGAAGGGTTGGGACACTGTCGAGGTCTGAATCTTATTATTGTTTTCCATGTTATTACTTAACGGCAATATGCCAATAAGATGTGTAGTTGGAGCTGCAGGATTATGAGCTCTGCAGAGATGAGACAAGAAATATCAGTTGTCTAATAAAACTAACTTAAGCAGTGTCTGAGGGGACAGAGAAGCCATAGCAAGTCCCCAGTTTGGGATGCCACAAACTGCCTTGTCACCTTGTTAATTACATTTCCATTTTGAGCCACCTTTCTTCTTATAAAGCTTAATGCTTGGTGAAACATTACCCTCTTATTCAAATCTATTTTCAAAGCTTCGTTTCATTACAGTTGGGGTTCTTCTTTTTGTTTTCTGGTGGTGTTGAGGGTGACTTCTCTCTTTCACTGAGGTGGTGGCCTCCCTGACCATGTTTTGGTTGAGCTTAGCATACTGCGGCATTTTTAATGAAGGCAAGTTCTGCAAAAGATGTTACAGATAAAGGAGAGAACCAAAAAAAAAAGGTCTGAAGAGTGAGCGGGCTACATTTTCAGCAGTCCAGAATAAGCTATGATGTGGCAAACATTTTGAGTAAGCTGAATTTATCCATATTTTCAATTTAACTCACCAACACTTGCTGAATACCTTCTGGTTGCTGGGTCCTCTACTAGGGATTGAGAAGGAAAGAGAGAACAAGGAAGACACAATCCCTTCTTTCATAATATCAAGAGCTGAAATGCATATAATGCTTTATGCTAAAGCATAAAGCTATGATTATCAAATAAGCTCTGGGTGTAGAATCAGAGACTGAGTTCACATTCCAACTTTGATACTTGCTACCTGTGTGCCTTTGGGCAAGCCCCTTCATCTCTCTGGGCCTCAGTTTTCTCATTTGTCATATGAAAGGATTGAATTTGGTTATCCTTTCAAGGTTGAAATTTAACATTCCATGAGGCTCCCAGAGCATCTAATAGCTTCATTTTACAGATAAGGGAACTGAGTCTTAGGAAGACAAAGCACCTTGCCCAAGGCAATACAACTGGGATTTTCAGACTCCAAATCCAGAGTGCTCTTTCCATTTCCTTACAGTGGAGACTGAAAAGCCAAAGGCAAAACAGGGGAAGGAACAGGAGAAGGGAAGAAGAAAGGAAAGAAAGAAGAAAGGAAAAAAAATTAAGTGCCTCCTATGTGTCAGGCATTGTACTAAGTGTTTTGCAAATATTATCTTATTCGATCCTTACAACAATACTGTGAGGTGGGTGCCATTATTATTATTATTCCCTTTTTACAGTTGAGGAAACTGAGGCATATAGAGGCTGAATGACTTGCCCAGAGTCACACAGCTAGTAAGTGTCTGAGGTCTGACTCCAGGCCCAAGATTCATCTATTGTGCCACCTAGGGCCTGGACCTGTGATTTTATTGATATAGGAAACTCCCACCTGGGGAAACTCCATTTACTAATTTAAGTCGGCACCTTAGGTCTTCTAATTGTAGTTTTCTTGAGTACTGAGAGGTTAATTGATTTCCAACAGTCACACAGCCAGTTCATGTGAGAGATAGGATTTGAACCCAGGTTTTTGGATTGAGGCCAGCTCTCTTTCCATTATGTTATATTACTTCTAATTTCGACTTCAATATTTTCATGGATCTGTGACTACAACAGTGTGAATATTACCTCCAAAAGTACAAATTCAGCCATTCATTCCTGCTTGTCCTGTGTGATTTTATTTCTGTTTCTTCATAAATCCTCAGGAGAGAACCTCTCTGATGATGTGTTAAAAGTCATCTTCCTTCCTTCCTTCCTTCTTTCCTTCCTTCCTTCCTTCCTTCCTTCCTTCCTTCCTTCCTTCCTTCCTTCCTTCCTTCCTTTCTTTCTTTCTTTCTTTCTTTCTTTCTTTCTCTTTTTTTTCTCTCTCTCTTTCTTTCTTTCTTTCTTTCTCCTCCCCCTTTTTCTTCTCCTCCTCCTCCTTTTTTCTTCCTCTTTTTCTCCTCCTCTTTCTTCTTCTTCTTTTGAAATTATATGGGTTGCAATGTAACTCTAAAGTTGAATATCTGTTTTCCTGAGCTCTCATTACATGACCAGCCTACTTTCTTTTTCTAATTGTATTTTGTCCTGGATGATACCTTCTACTTGACTTCTGGTCAAGTAAATGGTTATTGGTAATAAACATGCTACAACATGTTTATGTTCACAATGTAGCTCTCCTTGGCTCTTGGTGTCATGGAAAATGTTGATTCTTCGGACATTATGGTATTCAAGGATCAGCAGCCACAGAACATCACCATTGTCACAAGGTGTGTCCCGTGTAGAGTTCAAATGTGAGGGAGATGCTTGTTGGAAATTGAGTCCTCCACTTGCTCCTGTTTATGGATGACTTGTGAGACCCTTGAGTCATTGAATTCCAGAATACTATAGGACTTCATCAGTAAGATCCACAACCTCTCAAAAGAGTTTCCCTAATGTTGTTGTACACAGAAGAAGTAAAGTGGACAAAGAATAGCTATTTCCCAGTCTACATCATTTAGTTGGAAGGATAGAGGTTAGAGTGGAGGATAAGTCCATTAGTACATGTGTTTTGGACAAGCACTGCAGAGGAGCAGTAAATTGGGCCCAGAATGGAATAGGGGGAAGAGAGTAGGCCAGATTTTATTGGGAAATTGCTCAGTTTTTTTCTTTTTCTTTTTTTTCAGACTTCCCACCTCTCTCAAACTGGATGTTCCAGGGCTACTTACAGGCTCGATCTCACTACTTATCATCATGAGCTTTGACCTGCTCTGTTTCTGCTCTTGACCAGCTCATCCTTGCTTAGGCAACCTGGTGGCTACTCCACTCCTCTGGGGTTCCCCATATTGAGCTGGACTTAGTATGGCTATCCCACCTGCATAGCCCACCACAACTCATGACATCTGCCAGCCTCTCTGGTATCTTGGATTACAGGTGTCTGCTACCATGTATCCTTTGATGTAGCATTTTTAAACATTCCAAACTACTCCCAACTCAAAACTCCATCTAAAGAAATAAACACTAGTAATCATGATAAAAAGTAGAAATATGTCACAAGATAGGTATTATGAGAGTTATAATAAAACTAATTCATCAATGTTATTGTTATTATTATTTATGAACCTCAGAGAAGATCTCCCTTCTGATTGGGAGAATCAGGAAAACTCATGAAAGAAACAGAATTTTGGAATCTCACAGGATAGGAGGTAGGATTTGAGCAGACAGAGAGGAGGGAATTTCAGATACAGAGAGAAGTGTAAACAAATGCAAGAAGGGGGAAGATTTCAGGGCGTGATGAGGGACTCACAAGTAGCTCATTTTTTATTGGACAATAAATGTATGAGAGAAAATCAGGCAAAAAACCCTAGAAAAGTACATAATGAGCAGATTGTAACATGAGGGATCTGGATCTCATTCAGAAGGATCTTAGGAACTTTCAAATGTTTTTGAGCAGGAGGAGGAAGGATGTGATCAAATTTTTTCCCCCATGCCCTTTAGTGATCCAGGTGTAGTGGAAATAGCCTTGGGTTTGGATGGAGTCAGAGGACCTGGGTTTAGATCCTGGTTCTGCATATATTATTACCCCATGACCTTGGGCCAATCACTTTAATGTGAAGGTGTTGTACCATAAGATCCCTAACATCCGTTCCAGCTCTAAATGTTATGATTCTGTCTTTGGTATTTCTTAAAAACTAAAATCTTAAACTATCTCAATTCAATTAAACTCAACAAGCATTAATTAAACATCTACCACGTGGTAGATCTTAGGGGTTCAAAGACCAAAACAAAATGTCACCTGCCCTTAAGATGCTTACGTTCTAGGGGAAAACAACATGAAAACATAAACAAATGCAACAATATAGAAAATAATGCTTAAGTTACTGAGGAGTGGAGGGCAAGACTTACAACTGAAGAATAAAGAAGAAAAGTCCTCATTTATGTGGGAGGTAGAAACTGAGCTGAACTTTAAAGGGATCTCAGGATTTCAAGAAGTAGAAGGGAGAAGGGAGAGCATTCCAGACATGGGGTACACAGACCTGGTGTACAGACAAAGGCACAGAAATGAAAACAGAATATCAAGGTTGATTTGGTTGAAATACAAAGCACATGAGGTGACTAATGTGAAATCAGTTAAAACAAACAAACAAACAGAAGCATTTGCATTTTATCCCAGAGGCAGAAAGGTGCTCCTAAAGCTTCCTGAGGAGGGTACTGACATGGTCAGTCCTGTGCTTTGGGAAGATTGTTTTGGCAATTGCTTAGGGAAAAAGTTTACTGTGGGGACAGATCAGAGGCAGGGAGACCAAATTAGGAAGCTAGGGAATAGTCTGGGCAAAAGTAATGAAAGATTTGAATTAGAGTGGTGTTGATGTGACTGGAAAAAGAGGCTAGAGAGAGGCTAGAATTGACAAGACACAGCGACTGATTGGATATTGTTGGGGTGGGGCAGGAGAAGAATCAAAGATGTGACCAAGGTTGCAAAACTGGGTAAATGGAAGGATGATGGTGCCCTGGACAGGAATACCTGTCCATGCCAACTTCCAAAGGGTAGGAGACATTCTATCTCCTGACTCTGGGCATTTTCATTGGCTGTCCCCCATGCCTCTCTCTCCTTTTCTCCATCTGCTGGCTTCCCAAGCTTCCTTCAAGTCCCAGCTAAGATCCCCCTCCTGATCCCCCTTAATTCTAGTGCCTTTCTTATTTTGATTATCTCTAATTTATCCTATATACAACTTGTTTGTACCTAGTTGTTAGCATATTGTCTCTCCAATTAGACTGTAAGCTCCTTGAGGAGAGGGATCGTTTTTGCCCTTTGTAAAAAAAAAAAAAGTGATATCCCAAGCACTTAGCACAGTGCCTAGCATACAGTAGGCACTTAATAAATGCTTTTTGATGACTGCCTGACTGATGGCGATGCCCCTGACAGGAATAGAAAATTTAGGAGGAAGGTGGGCTTTAGAGGTATGAAAATGAGTTCTGTTTTGGACATGTTGAATTTAACATGTTTGCGCGACAACCAAGTGGAAATGTCCACTAGATGGTTGATGTTGTGGGACTATAGCTCAAAAGAGATGTTTTTGGGGTGGATGGGGAGTGGGTGAGGGACAAGATCACACCTGTGATTTATTGTTAAAGGGAATATTTGGTGAGGAAATTATTTCTATGAATGAAGTTCGGCAGCTGCTTAGCAGTTCAGAGCCCTAGAAAGTTTGACTGGGGAGCCGAGATTTTTATTTACTTGGAGTTCACACACAATTAATATTGTGTGTCAGAGGCAACACTGCATTTCAGTCTTCCTGACTCTTAGGCAGGTTTGTTCTCTCCTGAATCCCACTGCATTATTCCAAGGCTGATTCCAAGGAGTCATCTGCATAGAGCTGACAATTAAAGCCCTGAAAGCTTGTGAGATCCCTACTATAAGGAGAAGAACCGGGCTTTGTCAACCTTTTTGTGTCATGGACCTCTTTGGCAGTCTGGGGAAGCCTATGGATGGACACCTTATGAGAATAATTTTTAATGCATAAAATAAAATATGCAATATTACAGAAGAAACAAATTGTACTTAAATAGTTATCAAAATACTTTTTTAAATTTACATATGATACTTTAAGAACTAATTCCTTTAAAGTGAGGAAAGAGGGCCCCACACAGAACTTTGAGAATTACTATGCAAAGGGGCAAGGCAGGGATGGTGAGCAAGCAAAGGATATTGATGAGGGGTCAATTGGGCAGGAGGAGAACCAGGAGGGAAAAGTGTCCATGAATACTCAGAGAGGAGAGAGTTTCTCAGTGATTTTCTGTATCAGATACTACAGAGCAGTCCATAAAGGGAAGGAGTAAGAAAAGACTTTTTTTTGGATTTAGCATTTAAGAGATTCTTTTTAACCCTGGAGAGAACAACTTCAATTTAGGGGTTGGGGTTTTTTTTTTTCCCTGCTTCTCCTCTTCCCTAAGTCCCGCTTTCAACCATCCCTCCTTTTATATCTCTGAGTCTTAATTCCCTTATTTGCAAAATAGGAGCACTGTACTTCTATAGTACGTCTATAGCAGTATACAGGATATATAAGGTTGTAGAAGGGTGAGTCTCATTGAAAGTCATGAAAAAGACCATGGGTATGAATAGGGGCAATTCCTAAACTCCAACTTAAGCAGAAAAGATATGATTTCCTGGTCAGTAGCAACTTCCTGGGAAGTTGAGAGACTCAGCCTCCCAGACAGAGGAGGGGCTATTTCTTAGTCTGTGTCAACTTTTGGAAGTTAATTTTTCTTCTGAAGAGAGTCTAAACCCTTTGGGAAGTCAGGCTCACCAAAATGTGTGTGTATGTGGAGGTCAGCTCCACCAGTACTGAGTTCGTTTCCCATCTAAGGAGAGTTGAACCCACAGACATAGCTAAGGAAATCTAGGCTTCCATAATTGTGGTATGTTTAAATCCTTGAATTCCAAGTTCAAATGTCCTGAGCATCTAAAGCAGGTGTATACTGGGGCCTGCTTGACCGATCTTGCAAGAACCAATCGTTAAATTTGTACCATGAGTATTGTTTACACATCAGAAATCAGCAAATGGGGGCGGCTTGGTGGCGCAGTGAGTGAAGCGCCGGCCCTGGAGTCAGGAGGACCCGAGTTCAGTTCCAGCCTCAGACACTTAACACCCACACACACACACAAAAACTAGCTGTGTAAACTTGGGCAAGTTACTTAACCCCAGTTGCCCTCCAAAAAAAAAACAATTAGGCAAATGCTATAATAAGTCAATTGGACTTGATTTATTATTTTGGTGATTGTCTAGATATAAAAATGTGATGGAGAAAATGCTCATAAAACAGACTAAACTTAAAAGTGTCATGTATAATTTTTTTGGAGAGCCAATTATTAAATATTCTCCAGCTATCCAGCTACTCTTCATTTGTTGAATCATCTACTTTCCAAAAAAGAAAATTCTTGAGCAGAGTTATAGCTATGTTATAGTCTGGAAAGTTTTCCTCCTTCCTTCTGTATTACTTTTAATAAAATTAAGCATCTTTAAATCCTTTCCCATCAATTTAATCATTTGGACAGTTCTGAAAGTTCTCTGTGGCTGCTTGAAAAGGCTGGGAGGATGCGAAGTTTGGCACTGCAGGAGTAGTTTCCAACTGAGCAACCTTGAGTAGGACAGTCCTAGTGAATGGCTATTTAATACGAAGGAGAAAGGGAAGGAAATGCACATGTACAGCGCCTACTATGTGTCAAGCAAACTAAATGCTTTTTGCATATTTTTTCTCATTTGATCCTCACAACTACCCTGTGAGGTAAGTGCTATCATTATTCCCATTTTACAGTTATGAAAACTTAGACAAATGGAGGTGAAGTCACCTGCCAAAGGTTGCACCACTAGGAAGTATCTGAGGCCAGATGTGGATTCAGATCTTCCTAACTCCAGGCAAGGTTCTCTATTCGCTGTGCCATCAGCTGCCTTACTGTACCCAGAGTCAGGAGGGACCTAGGTCTGAATCTCAGTTTTGATCCTTATTAGTTCTATGACCTTGAGTATATCTTTGACCTTCAGTTTCCTCCCCTGTAGAACTGGGATGATATTACTTGTCCTACCTACCTCAGAGGTCATGTATGAGGAAAGTACTTTGAAAGCTCTAATAAGTACTATATGAACAGAGACTATTATCATTTTTACTCCTAAGGGGCATTTGCTAAGTTTTGTATGTATGCATGTATGTATGTATGGGTGCACGGGTGGATGGATGGATGTGAATGAAGCTATACCACAGTCTGCTTCTCAAATTCTGCAGATCAGAGAGAAAATCAACGAATAGAAGTAAGACTTGAGGATAACCTTGGAGGTGGAATTTTATAGTTTGTGAAAATATTTTCCCTTAACACCCTGATCCATTGCTCTTTTAGGTCAAGAAAAACATCTTCCTTTTCCTAACAGACTCCATCCTGAATGAAGAGAGATTGAGTTTAGAGCTCTCCCGAGGAGATTTTGAGACTGCAGACTTTGCCTCTCTTGACCTTGGCAGAGACGTAAGGCATTAGGGTCCAACTTTTAACAGACACTGGGTTTGGCTATCTCAAGGACACACGTTTCTAATAGGGGAGGCTTCCTGACAGATTGTTTGTTTCTATGTCTGGCCTGAAAGACTGTTTCTTCATCCCTAAACTCTGCTTCTAGCAGAGACCGAAGCCTAAAGTTGTCTGCCTGGATGGTTTTACTGGTCCATTTGTTCATTCATTTATTCATTTTAACATTTACTTGGTACTTACACTTGATATTAACTCATATATTTAATTGAATATTTATCAACATTTAGTTGAACCTAGTATGACCATTCATTCATTTGCTTTTCAATTCAACAAATAGTGAATGCACACTTTGTGTATGTCTGTGCAATGTTCAAGTAAAATGCTAAATGTTGAAGATGACACCCTTTATGTCTGCCCAAAGTGCTCTAAATTCAGGTTGGCACTACCTTCATCAGGTGGGGGGGGGTCAGTCAAGAACTCTAAGTTTATGTTACTGCTTTTTCTGCATAGTCTTTCAGTCTTGGGCAGACAGCATGGATTTGAAGATGAACTAAGCCTCAGGCTTGTTAAAAATTTTTGTTCTATCTAAAAAAGCAGGAAGTTGGGTACAATTTCTAGCTTAAGGACTTTAGAAAGAAAATTCTAAATTACCCCCTTATGTTGAATAATATGTTGTAGGGATATGAACCATGGAATACTACACACTATGAAGAATTGAAATTCAGGACCATTTGGGGGGATGATGGAGGGGCACTATGATGGCTGCAAGCAGGCTACAGCACTGAATAAATGAGTTCAACGTATAGCAAAGAAGTGTTTTGTGGAAAAGAAGGTGGGTTGGTCATTTGGTGAAAATGAGGGATAATTGGTATGTGACCCATGTGCTCCATTGTCATCCTGGGAATGTCAAGAGATAATGAGACAGGCAGTCCCCCAGCACTTTGTGGGGCTCTCATGTGATGAATCTATGGGAAGATATAGGTGAGGGCTGTACTTGTGGGCAGCAGTGGATGGACTGTGATCTTCATTGTCAGACAGAACATTGACATTGATGGGAACCCAGATGCAGTTGAACATTTAAATTGAACAGCACCTTTTCCAAGAACAAAATTAGGGCTGACGATCTTGATTCTTTGCCCAAATCACTAAGTTGGGGTCTAGTGCTGTCTCCCTCCCAAGTCCTATACTCTTACTCATTTGCTAAGGGCTCTGTTTCAGGATCTGAAGTTTCTATGCTATTCATAGGTACAGGGAGTCAAGGTTATCAGGTATGTGGAGTGAAAGAGAGCAAGGCCAAGCCTGTGACGTCCATCTGCCCAAAGCCTGCACATACTAGTGGAAATGCTGATGAGACAAGAAGAAAACAAGGGATTCGGAAAGAGAATGAGACATCATTTACATCATGGAGGCCAAAGAGCACCTTCCCAGGATGAGAACTGACAAAACTTCACAGCATGCCCTGGTGAGGGATGAGAATCCAAGGGAAGCCACAGGATGCATGACACAAGCTTTCATTGATCACCACACGCATGATGTTTCCATGATAGCACTGTCTAAGAAGTCATTAATACTGGTGAGAAGAGAATGCAGTATTTGACAATAGTTGTATTTTTTTTTTAAGATGGCTGCATTAAAAATACATCTGAAATTCAGGACACAAAGGATCCAAATGGTGTTATTAAATTTCTTGTGGAAGAAAGTCTCTGAGGATAGCTGGCTCTGCTCTTTGCAGAAAAGTTGAAGAATTTCACTTGTTGCATGGAAGCAACACTCTGGATTCTTCTCGTTCTCTTGTCCCTGTTATCTGTCTGTCTGTCTCTCTTCCTTTCTCTTTCCCTCTCTCTTTCCTTTTTGCATCTTCTCACTTCCCCGGGTCTGCTAAGGAGACGAGCATTATTAAGTTGCAAATATGCTGACGCCAAAAATAGAAGATGGAGCCTTATAAACATTTTGCATATTTTGGTTGAATTTGTTGAAAATAGTACAAAATATGCTCACAGTTGGCATCTAGAATGCAAATATTAGGAATCCAGGCCCTTGATGCATTATGGTTCTCAACAGTGAGGGATGGTGTATTCCAGTAGCTCTCATGTGAATTCTTCATTTGGTAGAGTGACAATAATATCAGTGACTTGCTTATACGGTGCATGAGGAAGGTTCATGTGGCCACGTGACAATCGTTCCATTGGAGGAGAACTTAGCGTGCAGCCAGAAAACAACAAAGTGAAGTTCCAGCATCATCAACACTACTGGTTTTTTAAATGTATTTCCTTTTCTCTACTCCCCCTTCCCCATGAAAAAAAAAAAGGAGTTAGGAGATCAAAGCTCACAGAGGGGCTTTTGGATCTAAAGCCACGTCCTTTCATGTTCCTGTACAGGAAGGTTAAGTGTTGAGCTTTTAAGTGAGGAAATAGGCAGTTTGTGTGAGAGGCTTGATAGAACTCTCTACCTACCCAAAGCTTAAATGTGCCTGACTGGTTTTTATGGCAGACAGTAAATTAGTCTTCCCTTTCCCTCTGACAGGTGAGAAGCAGCTCTCCCATGAACAGTGGCTATCACCATACATCTGGCACCTCACAGGTGAAGCTTTCCCATTCAGAATGATGACTGAAAAAGAAAAACAAGATGTCTTTCCCGGTTATAAATTTAACTCTTCTATGATTAGTCTGGGCCCAATTAGGACACCCCTGGGGTTCAGTCTATGGCTGAAGCACAGGTTGAAAGCCTGATTAGCTCAGGTCTCTTGATACTTGTTCTTGGTAGTAAATGCTGGCACATAGAGTATTGATTTTCATTTAGATATCTTAATGTTTCCAGACAATCCCGGCAGATGTGGGCTGAACTCAGATCTGTGCGAGCACAGAGCATGGGTGGGGGGGGGGGGGCTATAATCTGTGAGCATTTTTCTTGCTTTTTTGTTTCATTTTTCCTAAACTTAACTGATTTGGAATCAGGAGATATAAATGAAAAATGCAGAGTTGCCCTATCAATCATGGCATGCGCAAACATTGCCACTGCCCTTTTCTAACATCCTATTACCACCGGGTAGTTGGCTAGTCAAACAGGAATAAAAATTACACGGCAAACATCATAAGTTAGGCTTGATTTGTTGAGCAAGAGGCCTGACAATTCGGTAAGAGTTATATACCTCGGCTTCGCTGAAAATCAGCCTTGTTATGGCTCTGGTACGTCTATAAAGATTGTTCATTTCATATAAAACAGCTACCTGCACTGAAAGGCCTGAGAGGAAGAATGATGCTGGTTATAAATATAGAGGAAAATCTATTTGTCTGCCCCTTCATGCTGTTAGCAAGTCACACAGTGCAGCCCTTCTGCTATTCCTAGGCAGCAGGGGGAGTTTTCCACGGCCACCTTTGGCTATCATCGGCTGGCCTGGATCGTAGCACATCATCCCTCTTTGTCATATGAGATAAAGCAGTGAAGTGTGACCACTGGCACCGCATTGCACTCTGCCCACCAGGAGGACGGTAATGATAATGAAAAACTAGACTGAGCTGCGTCGAAGCCCGATGCGAGGGGAAGGCTGTCTGTCGGCCGGCTGGGAAAACCGTTAATGTCAGAAAAGATAAATAGAAATTATTAGAATTGGTTTGGGAGGGATTTTTATAGGGCAGGGTTGTATTCCTTTAAAGATACATTATCGGACTGTTAAATCTGATTTCAAGCTGCTGGGTAATTAAAATGATTAACATTCTTTACTCATGGAGTTCGATTCATTAAAGTTTTAAACGCCCTTTATGTTCAAAATCGAGGAACAGCACATTCATGTTGACTTATGCCACTAATCACTCAATTGGGCCTTGTGTTCTGTTTGTTGGAAGTCTTAAAACCAGTCATGTCCCTTCCCACACTATAGGAGCACATCACCTAGAAAGTACCAAGCTCTGACTGTACTTTCAACAAATACAATTTCAAAGAACATTTATTAAGTGCCTACTATGTCCATGGTTACACATGTCTTTCCTCAAAGAGGAGAGGAGGAGGGGATTTAAAAAAAAAGAAGTTCCTAAGAGTTCCCTTTCAAGTTGGCTTCCTCACTTTGGAAATATCTATGCTTCCCAGATGCCTAATGCACTATTTCTTCTCCTCTTAAGAATCAAGGAACTGGAGTGGGAGCTCACCATTCTCAAGGTTAAAAGATACCATAGAGATCATTTAATCCCATTCCATCTTTCTATAGAAAAGGAAACTGAGACCCAGAGAAGGTTAAGAACTCTGCCAAAGTCAAATAATTAATATGTGACACAGCTGGAGCTAGAACCCAGGCCTCTTGGTTCCAATTAGAGTGCTCTTTCTACCGTACATGACTGCATCCTTCTACTTTTTTCTTTTAAGTTTTAATTTATAGCAAGTTTTATTTATACCCTTGGTTGTTATATCATAGTCATGTCTGGATATCTCCCTCCCCACAATGAGCTTGAAACAAAGGAAAACATAGGCAGCTCCTAGTAAAGGCCCCAACCCCACCTCCCCAGGCTCTGCGCTCAGATGGACTTTGTCCAATTATGGGAGTGGTGCTCAAAATTTGTTCTTTCTTGCGTTCATTTTTCTTCCATTCAAGATTTATTCTGGGAAATTTTGGAATATAGTTTGTATTTAAATCTCCACCAATGTGGGCAAATAGATTCCCTATTTAGCACTGTACCAGGTGCTTAATAAATGTTTATTGGTTGATTAATTTCCAATGGTACTGGGTACCAAACAACCTTTATTTTATCCCACAGAAACTGAAGAAGACACAAAAAGTTCATAGAAATTGTCCATAAAAAATGCAGAAATTGTAAAAAAGGGACTTTTAATAGCCCATAAAGAATGGGCACTCCAATGAGTCTCTCTTTGCCTCAAGGTCCTGTTGAGTCACATTCCTCTACTCCCCTGTAGATTCTTGGTGCTGCATTGTGGTTTCACAATTAAGGTCTCTTCAACTCTAAGTCTGTTATCCTGTGAACATTCCATTTGGACCCAAATCATTCAAACAACTTGTAATAACTAAGGACAAAGCCCAGGTACTTTGTGCCTCCTTATCATGGCTTTCATTCCTTACATCTGTTCTGTCAGGAAGCAGGAGTCAAGTGCATGATCCTGTTACCTTTAGAAGGTTCATTGCTCAGAAGATTTTCCTTTTCTAGAGAGAAGTTTGGATCTCTGAACTTTTGAACTTAGGCAGAGTATCAAAGCAATCTCTTGTAAGTTGAGTCAGGGTCGCCCAAGAAATCTTCTTTGCATAGAAAGCTACATTCTAGGATCACGCCAGCTAGGAAATTCATCTTATTTGGCTAGAAGGAAAGATGACAGAACTCCAAAATTGAGGTTACTCTTGAGATTAACCACAAGGATGCTGCTGGCCAGGACATCTAGAAGTCCACATTCTAAGATCACACAGAACAGGATATGATCTCTGCTCTAACTAGGAAACAATGTTCAAGAATAACACCATCCACAAACTTCCTTCTCAAACCACATGAGTAAGCCCATGTGTAACTCTGCCATATGTCTCTCCAAAGTACCATTAATGTCTGGTGGTGATTGTAGTCTCAATTGTTGTTTCTCTTCAGAAGAAGGGTAGAAGGGAAAGTGCTGAAAAAGGATCCATAGTTTTCAATGGAAATTCCTTTTTAAGTTCAGTACACAGGAGGTGGCTCCTTCCAATGGAATCTGAACACCCAATAATCTAACCTGACCGAATAAGTTTGTTATAGCTTCAAGATGAATTCACCTCATCATTGAATCCTCTTCCTCAGGAGGAACCAAGGTTCAGAGCCAAAACAACCAGTTCTTTGGGTAGCCTCTACTCTTAACATTTAATGAGAAGTGTCTTTTATTTTCTCAACAAGGAACTAACGGTCATGTTCATTGAATTTATAAAGAGATGCTATCAAGTCTCAAAATAAAGGTTTACTCTCTTACAAGAGCATGAAATCCAAATAAAAGCTCACCTCCCACTAAGCTAATCAAGTTGATTGGGGGAACTTCTTCAATCATTCTGTTATACAATCAATAAAAACCACCTGACGGTAACCAACTGGGCATTTTGTGAAGCATTTTATACATTTAGTCCCACACATTTCAATCAAAATGAAGAAAATATTTCTTCACTGGAACTAAGATTTGTTACTACAATTAATTACGCAGGGTTTGGCTTTGTTTTGTTGTTCTTTTAGCTGAATTGATTGTAACATTGTCAATGTTGTTCTGTTGGTTCTAGTCACTTCACTGCATCAATTCACTCAAGGTTTCTTATGTTTCCTTGAATTCTTTATATTCATCATTTCTTATGGTACAATAATATTCCTTGGCACCCATATACCACAATTTATTCAGTCATTCCCCATCAATGGACACCTACTTTATTTCTAGTTTTTTTGCTAACACAGAATGCTGCTATGAATATTTTGGTATATATGGGGGTATATAATTTGTTGCATATAGGGAAATCTTCCTGAGAGATACACTAGATAGAGGAATCTCTGGGTAAATATGAGCAATTTACTGCTTTGTTTCTTTGTTCTTTGTGTGTTCAACCCTCTTTTGTCCATTTCAGATAATAGTGAAGTTCATTGGATACTTATTCCTTCTACATCTTCCATGTTTGTATACTTGTCTTTTTATGTGTCCCAATTATGACAAATGTTAAGTTTCAGCTCTTCTGTCTCCTTTTTATGTTAGCATATTCATTTTATCCTCTTTTCTCTTCCCCTTCTTCAAATCCTCAAAACTAAACCAATCCACCCCAAATCCTCTGTTTTTCTTATTTTATTGCCTTTAATAACCTTCCAGTACACTAAAGATCTGAAAGAACACTTGTTTCTTCTACCTCTATTAGAGTGTTTCCACTGCATTATCATAGTTCATTCCAACTATTCAAATAAATTTAACTTGCTAGATTTATATAGAATCTTGTATTTGTATTTCAAAGTTCCTCAGCTATGGTTTTCTCATCAGAAATACCTGAGAGTTCTCTATTCCATTAAAGATACATTTCTCCCTATCAAATTACACTCAAATATGGATGGTAAGGTTTTTTGTTGTTGTTGTAAACCTACATTCTTTGCCTTTTTGAATATCTTATTTTAAAAGCTCATGTTTATTGTAGAAACTGCCATATTTTGTGTCATCCTAACTATAACAGTTCATGTTTCTTTCTAGATGCTTTGAATATTTTTCTTTCCATGGGAGTTCTGAATTTTGGCTATCACATCCTTGGGACTTTTCCTTTTTGAGATTTTCCAGGAGGTGATCAGTGGATTCTTTCTAGCTTTGCTTTGCCCTCTGATTCTAACAGATCTGAGAAGATTTCATTCATGATTTCTGGAAATATAGTATATAGGTTCCTTTTCATAGTGTTGATTCATTTTCCAAGTCAGATTTATGTTTTTGTTTTTGGAGGCAATCAGGGGTAAGTGACTTGCCTAGAGTCACAGAGTTAGTAAGTGTGTGAGATCAGATTTGAACCCATGTTCTCCTGACTTCAGGATCCATACTTTATCCATTGCACTATCTAGTTGTCCCTTCAGATGTTTTAGATATTAGGATGTTTTATTAGTAGCTAGATGGCTCAGTGGATAGAGTGCTAGGCCCAGAGTCAGGATGACCTGAGTTCAAATCTGACCCCAAACACTTACTAGCTATGTGACTTTGGGCAGGTCACTTAATCTCTGTTTACTTTAATTCACTGCAGAAGGAAATGGCAAGCCACTACAGTATGTTTGCCAAGAAAACCCCCGTGGACAGTATGGTCTACATGGTCACAAAGAAACAGACATGACTGAACAAGAACAATTTTACATTTCTTTTATTTTTCAATATTTTATTCTAATATTTTTTGCTATCTTATGGAGTTGTTGATTTCTGTTTGATCTATTCTAGTTTTCAGAGAGGTCACTTCTTAAATAAAATTTACCACTTTCAAGTAAGGAAGAGCCAAGATGGCAGAGTAGAGGCAGAAACTTGGAGAAACTTTCCCAATATTCCCCTCAAAACAACTTTAAAATAATGCATCAAATCAAATTCCAGAGTGGCATAGCCAACAAAAGTTTGGGATGAGATATTTTTCTAGCCCAAGACAACTTAAGAGGTTAGAAGGAGAGGTCTATGATACCAGGGTATGGACTGGCCCACCGTATACATGGAGTAAACACTAATGGTGGGTCTTGGAAGTAGTTGTAGCAGCAACAGCTTTGGGGGCTCTTAGTTTAGAGATGGTAAGAGGATTGGGCAACAGGTCAGAAAGAGATTATTATGAACCTTGAGTCAACAATGGGTGCAGGACTAGGTGCTGTTTAGTAAATTCATTACCCATATGCATTTCTAGGTCGCTATTCAAGGGCAGAGAGGAATGCTTATTGTCAGTCACAAGGGACCAGGGACTGCAGTCATGATTCCAGGGCAGAGAGGAGCACTAACACTTGCACCTACAGGGGAGTAGGAGCCCTTCTGGGGTAAGGAAAAGAGGGTAGACAGTAAGATCAGTGATCACTCCTCTCCCCAGATCATACCACTCTGGAAGCTCTGAAAACTTGGAGACCCTCCAGAATTAGTTCTGAAAAGAACAGCATGAAAAAGCCTGAAGCTTGGGATAGTGCCTACCTACCTTACCCTAGGTAAGCCTAGACCAACTTTAACATAAAGTTCAAAGTCAATAAATAAGCTGGAAAAATGAGCAAACAACAACAAAGAATCTGACCATAAAAATCTACTATTGTGATAGGGAAAATCAAGACACAAATTCAGAAGAAGAAAATAATGTGAAAATAGCTACAAGAGAATCCTAAAAGAAAAATAAAATGCAAATTGGACATAAGTCCAACAAGAACTACTGAAAGAGCTAAAAAAAAAAGATAAGAGTGGTAGAGTAAAAATTGGTAAAAGAGAGGCAAAAAAAATTATGAAAAGAAAATCAACCACCTGGTAAAAAAGACACAAAAATACTAAAGAAAGTAGCATTAAAAAAACATAACTGTACAAAAGGAGAAAGAGGTACAAAAGCTTGCTAAAGAAAATAATTCCTTAAAAATTAGAAATGGACAAGTGGAAACTAATGACTCCATGAGAAACTAAGAAACAATAAAATAAAATCAAAACAATGAAAAAATAGAAGAAAGTATGAAATATCTAGTTAGAAAAATAACTGACCTGGAAAATAGATCAATGACATATAATTTTAGAATTACTGGACTACCTGAAAGCTATGATGAAAAAAAGAAAATAGACATCATCTTTCAAGAAATTATAAAGAAAAACTACACCAGTATTTTAGAACCAGAAGGTGAAATAGAAATTGAAAAAAAAAATCTACCAATCACCTATGGGAAAAGATCTCACAATGAAAACTATTGGGAATATCACAAAAAAATTTCAGAGATCCCAGATCAAGGAGAAAATCTTGCATGAAGCCAGAAAGAAACAACTCAAATACCATGGAGCCACAGTCAGAATTGTACAAGATTTAGCAGCTTCCACCTTAGAGGAGTGGAGGACTTGGAATATGATATTCTGGAAGGCAAAGGAGCAAGAATTAAAACCATACATAGCCTACCCAGCAAAACTGAGAATAATCCTTCCCAGGGGGAAAATGGATATTTAATGAAATGGAGGACTTTCAGGCTTTCCTGATGAAAACATCAGAGCTGAATAGAAAATCTGATATTCAAACAGAAGATCCTAGAGAAGCATAAAAAAGTAAATAAGAAAGAGTAGTCTTAAGGGACTTAATAAAGTTAAATTGATTATATTCCTATATGGTATGATGATATATGTAACTCCTAAGAGCTCTATCACTATTAGGACAATTAGAAGAATTCTTCATAGACAGAAGGCACAGGAATGAGTATTGGGATTAACTAAAAATAATGAAGGGGTGAGAAAGAGGACTGAATTGGGAGAAGGGTAAAAGGAGAGAAAGAATAGGGCAACTTATTTTACATAAAAGAGGCACACAATGGAGAGATTTTATAGTGGAGGGAGAATTAGAGGGGTGGTGGATAACATTTGAATCTCATTCTCATTAGATTTGATTCAAAGAAAGAAGAATATATATGTACATACTCTGTTGGACACAGAAATCTATCTTACCCAAAAATAAAACAAGAAGGGAAGGGGATAAAGAAAGGGGAGAGGGCAAAAAAAAAGGAAAGTGGATCAATGGAGGAAATGGTCAGAAGAAAGACAGATTTTTTAAGGAGGGGCAGGATAAAAAGAGACAGAAAAAGATAAACCTAACAAAATAGGTTGAAGGAAAACATGTAGTTAGTAATGATAACTGTAAATGTGAATGGATTGAACTCATGTATAAAACAGAAGTGAAGAGTAGACTAGATTAGAAATCAGAATCCAACAATATATTGTTTGCAAAAAATACACTTGAAACAGAAAAACACACAATAACAAAGAGAAACATACAAAGTCTCTGGAGCAGAATCTATTATGCTTCAGCTGAGATAAGAAAGGTAGGGGTAACTATCATAATCTCAGACAAAACAAAAGCAAAAATAGACCTAATTAAGAGTTAAGCTTGGGAAATGTATTTTACTAAAAGGTACCAAATATAATGAAGTACCATCAATACTAAATATACATGTATCAAATGGTAGAGCATTCAAATTCTTAAAGGAAAAGTTAAGTGAGTTATAGAAGGAAATGATAAAAGTGAGATAGTGTGGGACCTTAACTTTCCCCTCTCAAAATTAGATAAATCCAACCATAAAATAAATAAGAAAGAAATTAACAAACTTAAGAAAAATAAATATGACAGACCTCTGGAGACAACTGAGTGGGAATAAAAGTGGGTATACCCTTTTCTCAGAAGTAGATGGCAACTTCAAAAAAACTGACATTGCATTAGGGCATAAAAACCTCATGAGGAGATGAAGAAAAGCAGAAATATTAAATGTAGACTTTTCAGATCATAATGCAATAAAAATTACATTTAATAATGGGTCTGGCAAGCAGAAAATAAAAATTAATTGAAAAATAATAATTTAATCCTAAAGAATGAGTGGGTCAAAGAACAAATCATAGAAACAATTGATAATTTCATTAAAGATAATGACAACAATGAGACAACATACCAAAACAGTAGCCAAAGCAGTACTTAGGGGAAAATTTATATTTCTAAATGCTTTTGTCAATAAAAATGAAATAACAGATCAATGAACTAGGCATGAAATTTAAAAAGAAAAACTAGAAAAAGAACAAATTAAAAATCCTCAATTAAACTCCAAAGAGAAATCCTGAAAATCAAAGGAGAAATTGATGAAACTGAAAGTAAAAAACTCTTTAAACTTATAAAACTAGGAGCTAGTTTTAGGGGGTAAAAAAACAAATAAAACATCAACCATTGATTAATTTGATTTAAAAAAAAAGAAAGAAAAAAACCAAATCACCAGTACCAAAAATGAAAAGACTGAATGCATCACCAAGATTAAATTAAAGAAATTATTAAGAACTATTTTGTTCAATTATTTGCCAATAAAAGTGACAATCTAAGGGAAATACATGAATATATACAAAAATATAAGCAATCTAGATTAAGAGGAAATAGGATATTGAAACAATCCTATCATAGAAAAAAGAATTTGAATAAGCCACAAAGGAGCTCCCTAAAATAAAAATCCCCAGAACCAGATGATTTACAAATGATTTTTACCAAGTATTTAAGGAATAGTTAATATCAATACTATATAAGCCACTGAAAAAAATAGGTAAAGAAGGAGTCCTACCAAATTCCTTTTATGATACATATACAGTTTTGATACCTAAACCAGGGAGAGCAAAAAACAGATGAAGAAAAGTATAAACCAATTTCCTTAAATATCAATGCAAAAAATTTAAATATAATACTCCCAAGGAGATTACAACCATATACCAGGTATATATCAGGAACTCAGGGCTGGTGCAGTATTAGGAAACTATCAATATAATTGACCACATCAATAATAAAAAGTTTTTATAAAAGTCCATGATTATCTCAATAGATGTAGAAAAAAGCCTTTGACAAAATACACCAGCAATTCCTATTAAAAAATACTAGAAAGCACAGGAATCAATGGAACATTTCTTACAATGATAAGTAGTACCTATTTAAAATTATCAGCAAACATTATCTGTAATGGGGATGAACTGGAGATCTTCCCAGTGAGATCAGGATTGAAGCAAGGATGCCCATTATTACAACTGTTATTCAATATCATACTAGAAATGCTAGCTATAACATTAAGACAAGAGAAAGCAATTAAAGGAATAAAAATAGTCAATGAGAAAACAAAAGTACCTCCCTTTGCAGATGATAGGATGGTATACTTAGAGAACCATAGAGAATCAACTAAAAAACTAGTTGAAACAATCAATAACTTCAACAAAGTTGGAGAATATAAAATAAACCCATATAAATTATCACCATTTCTATATACTACCATCAAAACCCAATGGCAAGAGATAGAGAAATTCCATTGAAAGTAACTACAGATAATACAAAATAATTGGGAGTCTGCCTTCCAAGACAGACCCAGGGACAACATGAAAACAATTATAAAACACTTTTCAGAGAAATAGACAGATCTAAACAATTTGAGAAATATTAGTTGCTCATGGGTAGGCCAAGCCAATGTAATAAAAATGGCACTTCTACCAAAGTTAATTTAATTTATTCAGTGCCGTACCAGTCTACTAAAGAATTGTTTTAAAGAGCTAGAAAAGCCTTTCTGTCACGGGCTCTGTCTAGAGCAGCAACTGCTGCCCCACCGCCAAGATGTTGATGCCCAAGAAGAACCCAATTGCCATCTGTGTACTCCTTTTTAAGGAGGGAGTAATGGTAGCCAAGAAGGTTGTTCACATGCCAAAGCACCCTGAGCTGGCAGACAAGAATGTGCCCAATCTCCATGTCATGAAGGCCATGCAGTCTCTAAAGTCTCATGGCTATGTTAAGGAGGCATTTTTAATGGTACCTCACCAATGAGGGTATTCAGTACCTCTGGGATTACCTTCACCTTCCCCCTGAGATTGTGCCTGCCACACTCCACAGAAGTCATCCTCAGACAGGAAGGCCAAGGCCCAAAGGTCTGGAGGGTGAGCGACCTGCCCAACTTACTCGGGGTGAAGTTGACAGAGACACATACAGACTAAGTGCTGCTCCTCCTGGTGCTGACAAGAAGGCCGAGGCTGGGGCTGGGTCAGCAACAGAATTCCAATTTAGAGGTGGCTTTGGTTGTGGATGCGGTCAACCTCCTCAATAAAAAACTGTAGAGATATGTTTCATATTGAATAAAATTTTGGGGGAAAAAGAGCTAAAAAAGATGGCAACAAAATTCATCTAGAAGAACAGAATGTCAAAAACATCAAGGAATCAAAGAAAAAAATATCTAAAGGGAGGCAATCTAATAGTTCCAGATTGCACACTATATTACAAAGGGTAATCATTAAAACAATCTGGTACTGGCTGAGAAATAGAGTGGGGGATCAATGGAACACATTAAGTACATAATATACAGTCGTAAATGACCACAATAATCTAGAGTTTGATAAACCCAAGCTTTTGGACATTTGACAAAAATTTCTGGGAAAATTGGAAAGCACTTTGGCAGAAAGTAGGCACAGACCAACCTTTCACACTGTGTACCAAGATAAGGTCAAAACAAATAAATGGTTTAGCTTTGTTGTTGTTTCAGGGAGGAAACTGGGATTAAGTGACTTGCAGAGGGTCACACAGCTACTATGTGTCTGAGGCTGGATTTGAACTCAGGTCCTCCTGTGCCACCTGGCTGACCCAGATAAATGATTTAGACGTAAAGGATGGTATCAAAAGTAAATTAGGGGATCATGGACAAGTTTACCTTAAGGGAAGAGTTTTTGACTAGACAAGAGATGGAGAGGATCACAGGAAATAAAATGCATAATTTTGATTACATGAAATTAAATTTTTTTTGGCATGAAGCCAATAGAGCCAAAATTAGAAGGAAAAGAAAACTGGGGAAAAATTTTTATAGTAAGTTTCACTGAAAAGGCCTCATTTCTCAAATATATAGAGATCAGAATCAAATTTATAAAAATAAGAGTCTTTCTCCAGTTGACAAATGGCCAAAGGGTATGAAATAGGTCTTTTTCAGAAGAAGATATTAATTCTACTTATAGTCATATGAAAAAAAATGGTCTAAATCATTATTGGTTAAAGAAATGCAAATTAAAGCAACTCTGAAGTACCACCTCATGCCTATCAGATTGGCTCACATGACAGAAAAAGAAAATGACAAATGCTGGAGGACATGTGGGAAAATAGGAACACTAATACCCTGCTGGTGGAGCTGTCCAATCATTCTGGAGAATAATTTGGAACTACGCCCAAAGGGTTATGAAATTATGACCTAACAATACCACTACTAGATCTGTATACCAAAGAGATGAAAGAAAAAGGAAAAGGATCTATATAAAAAAATACACACACATATACATACCTATACATATAAGTATATATTTATTTGTAGCAACTCTTTTTGTGGTGGCAAAGAATTAGAAATTGAGGGGATTCCCATTAATTGGGGGAATAGCTGAACAAGTTCTGGTATGTGATTGTGATGGAAAACTATTGTGCTATAAAAAAATGATGAGAAAAATCTTTTCAGAAAAAACCTGGGAAGACTTATATAAAGTGAAGCAAAGTGAGGTGAGCAGAACTAGGAGAAAATTTGATGCATAACAGCAATATTGTAACAATAATCCACTGTGAAATACTTAGGTACTCTGATCAAATACAATAATCTCTGAAAATTCCAAAGGATTCATGACAAAAAATGATGAACTCTGAGTGCAAATTATAGTTTTTAAAAATTTTATTTTTCTTGCCTTTTTTAAACAAGCATATCTAATATTGAAATGCTTTACATAATTTCACATATATAATTGATATCACATTGCTTGCTTTCTCAGTTAAGGAGGAGGGGATGGAGGAGAGAGAATCTAGAATTAAAAACAAAAAAAGAATGTTACAAGTAAAAATTTTGAAAGTTTGTTACTTTCTCTTCTAAGCTACTTATAATTTTTTCCTCCAGAACTTTAATTTCTGAAAATCTTTTGCTTTACTTCTTCAAAAGATTCATAGGGTCCTTGTGAAAAATCCATTTTGTCTTTGAAATTCAGATTTACCATTCAGGTTGCCATTGTTAAGGAATTACTTTTTTTTTGGAGGATCTTTGAATTTGCATTAAGTTTTGATGCTGGTTGACATTTTCTTTAATTTACGCATCTTTCAAGTTTTTCTTGAATTGGGGCTTTATGTCAGTCAGGTGCTCCTTCCTGGTGTGTTTTCGTGTAGAGTTGAAAGGTCTTATTTGGACTTGCTTTGGGCCCCCTGGGTTATTGTGCTGACTTGTACCTCTTTGGGTTAACCCCTCTGCCATATCTTTGAAATTCAGGGAACTTAATCTTGTCCTTCTCTTATATCTCAGGATAAAGTGTTAGGGGTCTCTGAGACCTCGGACCTGAGCTATTCCTGTTTGATCACTGTGGCACTACTATGCTGGTCTTTGTTCATTGGCTACTGCTGCTTCTCAGGACTTTCAAGGTCCCTACCCTGGGGCTTTCTGGTAACTCTGGGGCTTTTTGACTATCCTAGGGCTTTCTCATTGTAACCATATGTTCTTGTTGTACCTAAACACAGATCCTGGTTAGGTTGTACTCATACTTACTTTACTAAAAATGAATGTCCTCTTATATAGCCTGTGGACTTCTGGATTACTTTTTATGCAGTTTTGGGATTTATATTAAAAAATTTTACTATTTTTATCATTATTTCATCCAATGAGAATTTTATTTTTCTGGGGGTAGTTATGTGGGAGTCAGTATGCTTCCCATTCAGTCAACCATCTTGGCAGGAAGTTGTCCTCCCCCACCCCCTTGGCCTCCCCATACTCTATTCTTAGGGTGGTATTATTTCCTTAATCTGAGCAGTTAAGTGGAGAGTGGGAGAAATGTGCTTGCTTAATTTAAAAGGATCTTCTCTCATGCCTACCCACCTTTACTTGGGTTACCACCAACCCAAGTACATACATGCTTCATACCTTTCAATATTTCAAGGATCTATAATTTCCCTGGTGTGTTTATTTACTCCAATTACGATGGTCATAGCTCTTCTTTAACTTTGTAGATTGTCTCAGAGTTTATGTGGCTGAAAAATTCGATGTGCTGTGGCCAACCTGATGAAGAACCTTTCCATACTCAGCTAACCCGATCCTTAGATGGCAGACACATGTACCATCACAAGGTCCACACAGGAGGTTGAATACTGGCTCTTCCCTGTACAGTCTAAATGACCTTTGACAAGTCACTTAACTTCTATATGTTTCAGTTTCCTCATCTATAAAATGAGAGAATGGAACTAGATGCTTCTCAAGTCCTGGCTAGCTCTAGATCTGGGGGCCTATAAGCTCATGATCTTTTCTAGCTTTCCTGAACTTGCCTTCCATTGGTAGAATCTTTGAGTAATCAGGGTCACCATTACACTGTGATGAAGTACTGAAGGGCTCAAGTGTGGTATGTTTATAACACACACACACACACACACACACACACACACTAAAAATATGCTTAATATAGAAAAACAATCAAGGTCTACAAAAGAACTCTCATTTCTCTTTGATGGATATTTCATTAGAAATTTCACCTGAAGTTTGAAGCTGAGAGCTGGGATTAAGAATTTCAATTTATCAACACTAATATCCTTTAGTTAATCTCTAATCACTGTGACACCACTGTGCTGGTTTCTGGCCATTGCCTGCTGCTGCTCCTCAGGACTTCCAAGGTCCCCATGGGGTCATGGTCATCAAGTATTCTGCAGTAGTTGTAGGAGCCATGCAACCTTCCACTAATAGCACCAAGGTTAAAAAAAATAAACCCAACCCATAGCCAAAACACTGTTGCTCAAATAGAAATCATATAATGCTATCATTTTTGGAGAGTCAATTGTTCCATGTCTGCATTTCTGTGACTTCCTAGTCCAAAACATCTTTTCCTTCAAAGAATTGCAAATGAATACACATTAACTGGAGGATGACTAAATAATTCATGATATGTGAATTACTGGAACACTATTGTGCTATAAGATATGATGAAGAGGTTAATTTTAGAGAAACACAAGAAGGCATATGAACTGATGCAGTCAGGCAAGTAGAAGAAAACAATTTATGCAGTAACAGCATTTTCAAGACAGTAAAAGAAATACAAAGACTTGTGAAACCTGCTCAAAGCAATGACCAACTACTATTTCAGAGGACTGATAATAAAGCATACCACCCACCTATTGACAAAGAAGTGAAATAATCAGGGTTTAGATTGAAAAATATACATTTTTTTGAAAACTCAATCTGGGAAATTATTTTGCTTAACTCTGTGTAACTGTTTTTGTTTTCCAAAGGAGAGAAAATGAGGTGAAGAAAAATAGATTTGTGTTCATTGAAAAAATAAAAATAAAAAAATTCTGGACTAGAGGGGGCAAAAGAAATAAATGTAATCACAAATGAATAATAAAAAATAGCCCTCTCTAGCTACCGCTCATTTATATGTGTTATAAACCCCTTGAGAATAAAGGCTTTCTTTTCCTATTTGTATCTCCAGCACTTAACACACTGCCTAAATAGCAAATGTTTAAGAAATACTTTTTCATTCATTAATTCAATCCAGAAAGCCAAAGGTGTTCAATTGTGAAGTAGCCAAATTAATCCCTCTTTAGTGATAACTGGTCAATAAAAGCATAAACTATAGAAACAGTTTGAGATATAGCATGCTAAAATCTTCAGCATATGGATCAAGTGCTAAAATGGAGATTTACATAGTTTTAGAGGTGGAAAGGACTTTAGTGATTCTCCAATGCAACCCCCATATGGTGCAAATGAGGAAACTAAGTCTCAGAGAACTGAAATAACAAGCCACAGATGTACAGCTTATTAGAGGAGAAAGCAAAATTGAAACCTAGGGCTCCTGACTCCTAGTCCAGAACTTTTTCTACTGTATTATATAAATTGTCAAAAACTACAAATAAAGTATCAAAGGAAATAAGCAGAATTATTAAAATATAAAAGCAGATTCCTAGAATTTAGTGCTGGGAGATATCCTACAAATTTTCTGATATAATTTCATTATTTTTTAAATGAATACACTATAGCCCAGAGAGAGTCATTTGCTTGACGTCACACAGGTAACAGAGTACTAAAGGGGGCCTTGAAACCAGATAAAGAAAATACTAATATTTTAGAGTTTCCAATGCAAGTATCCATGAAGATGCATGGCACAGTTTAAAGATATCCGGGTTTGGGGTCTGGAACCATGATTTCAAGTCCCAATCTTGCACTAACCAGCTGTCTGAATATGGGCAAGAAGTTATTTCCTTTCTATGGACCTTACTTTACTCAACTGTAAAATATGGAGTCATTCAATGAGGTTAGAATAGATGCTTTCTAAGGCACCTTCCAATTATGTGACTAAGCTAAACATTAGGGTCTGGTCCTTTTTTTTTTTTTTACCTTGAATAAGTCAATCTTACATATAGCATGGGGAAGAGATAAAAGCCCACTTACATAACTTCACATTTCTTGATTGTATATGCCTATTAGGATCACAGTAACATTGGGCAGCAAGACATTGGGACCACCAAATGGAAAGGAGCCTAGAAAAGGGAGATTAAGCTACAAGATAAATGGAAGTACAAAACATCTCTATTCAATGATTTAGGCTTGTTGTTAACTATTCCACAGTGGCTCAAGAGGTCAGAGGACCATTTCCTGAATTCCATCTTGAAAAACAGAAGGCAGGAGGGTCTGCCCAATAGGAGCACAACTGAAAAAGAAAGAAGAGCTAAGAGAAAGAAGAAAGTTGTTAAAAAAAACCCTCTTATCAGAGATTTTAAGTCCATATTGACCTCCATCAGTTTAAGAGGGACTTCTGTCGACCACAACTATTAGTTAGCCATAAGACTGACAAAAAAAATCAGATTATCTTTCTATAGTTCAAGTATTTCTACCTCTGGTAAGAATTTATATAATAATGTTATTTTTCCCCTTTTGATTATTATGGCCTCCATAACCATAAAAAGATGACATTTCTTTAGGTAAAGATCAGAAAAAAGAGGACTGCACATAAATTTGTGAATTTCTTCTATTTACATCTGATAATTTTTCTTTTACACATTTTAAATGGAATTCTCAATACTTCTTTCATTTTCTGGTGTTCCTTTTTGGACTGCTTTCAGATCTCTTCTGATTATTTTTGTAATAATTCTTTGATATTCCTTTCATTACTTAAAAAAAAAACTTTTTCTTAATTTTTAGCATTACTATTACTATTCTTCCATTTGACCCAAGCTCTCATACCCTCCAAAAAAAAATTCTCTCTCACATAACAAATAACTATAATCACACACAAAACAAATCCACACTTTGACTATGTCTGGAAATGTACTCATTCTGTATCTTTTCTAGTCCATCAATTCTCCACCAAGAAGCAGGAGACATGCTTCATCATAAGTCTCCTGGGGTGATATTACATTGATCATAGCATTTAAGTCTTTCACAGTTATTTTCCTTTAGAACAGGGGTTAGAAAACAGTGGCACATGTGCCATACAAAATCAAGTAGTGAGCTGAATTTGACCTGTGGGCTGTAGTTTGTCAGTTCCTGCTTTAGAATATTATACTCACAAAAATTGTTTTTCTGGTTCTGTTCACTTAACTCTGAATCATTTCATACAAATCTTCCCAGAGTTCTCTGAATTCATTCCTTTAGTAATTTTTCTTACACTCTGTTGAATTAATATACCTTAATTTGTCCAGCTATTCTATATTTGATGAATACTTAATTTGTTTCCAGTTCTTTGCTACAACAAAATGTTGCTATAAACATTATTTTGAAAATGTATAGGTCCTTTCCCTCTTTCACTTTTTTGGGAGTATATGTGTAATAATGATATTGTTGAGTAAAAAAAAGTATGCATCATTGTAATGGTAATGTAATTTGAATTTGAAGACACCTTTTTGTATTGGCAAGTAAGCAGGTACTTAGCACTTAGAAAACTAATCAAACCTCTGTGAAAGAAACAGAAGGTATGAACCCTTGTTCCTGATGTAACAGGAAGGGGTTGGCTGAAACAGGAAGTAGCTAGTGCTGTGTGTATGTAAGGAAAAGCCCCAGAAAGGAAGAGTCAGAATTTCTTGGGACCAGCATCTGGAGGCAGAGCAGCTACAGAAGAGAAATGAGAATCGAGAGCTGAGTCAGAATTTCCTGAGAACTTGCGGTGTTGGAGATTCTTCTGAAGAGAAGCCCAGGAGGCTGAAGAGGAGCTCAGGAGTCCAGGAGCCCAGGTTGGATAAGGTGATTCTGATCTTTTGAACGAGCTGCAGGAGACTGAAGAAACATGACTGGGATGCTGAGACTGTCTGTCGCTTGGTTGAGCCTTGAATTCCCGGGAACATAGATTGTGAAGGATTTGAGGTGGACTGGACCCTGTGAATTTCATTGTGGAGAAGGACCTACCCAGAGAGCTGGACAAGGAACTGGGAGCTGTCTGCCTTTGAATCCAGGTGACTGGTGGATTCAGGTAGGAGTTGCCTGCCTCCAGTCAAGATGAAAAGACCTCTCCGTGGGTACTGAGTAGTGATGAAATTATAGTTTACTAGTGACCTAGGGGTGGAGTGTCTATGTATTTTCTAATGATTACACTTAGTGATTAATGATACTTAGTAACTGATTGCTGAATAAGGGACTGATTGAGTTAGCTTAGTGTGCCCCATGAGAGGAAGATTTTGATTTGTACTTTGAGATGATTGTTCTTCGTTCAAAACTTTGTGTCCACTATGGTGGAAACTATGTGGCCATTTTAATGATAAGTTGTTGTAAATACTTTATTGTGATTTTCTGTGATAAGTTGTAATATTGTGAACGCTGTACCTTGATTTTCTGTGAATGTTTTGTTTTGATTTGTTATGAAATAGTGTTCACTATACTGTGTAATCAGAATCTTAAAAGCTTTCACAGTAGCATTCTTCTGGAAAGTTGCTCATGCTTGGCTTTACAGGTAATCCTCTGTTCCTGGTATAGATCCAACCTATTCATAATGTATAATCTTTTTAATATATTACTATAACTTCTTTTCTGATATTTCATTCAATATATTTACTTTGATTCATTAGAGATGTTGCTCTACAGTAATCTTTCTCCATTTTCTCTCTCCCTAGTTTAGAATCAGGACCATATTTGTGTAATATAAAGAGTTTACTAAGATGATTCTTTCCTTCCTTCCTTCCTTCCTTCCTTCCTTCCTTCCTTCCTTCCTTCCTTCCTTCCTTCCTTCCTTCCTTCCTTCCTTCCTTCCTTCCTTCCTTCCTTC
>NW_027185754.1:17227199-17265413 GCF_028583685.1 Petaurus breviceps papuanus | reverse complement strand
TTCCTTCCTTCCTTCCTTCCTTCCTTCCTTCCTTCCTTCCTTCCTTCTTTTCTTCCATTCTTTCTCCCTCTTTTTCCAAACCACTTATTATTAAAATTGATTGTTTCTTGGATATTTGATATAATTCACTTTTAAATCTAGCTTGTCTTGAGTTTTCTTTCTTTGGCAGTTCCCTTAGAGATCATTTAATTCTTCCCCCTTCCTCCCATCCCAACAGATATTGGGTTTTTAAAAATTCTTTATTTTTTGTGCTCTTAACCTGGCAATTTTGCATTTTCATAAACATTCATCCATCTCATTTGAGCTATCATTTTTGTTAGCATAATAATTTCTGGTAGTATCATTTATTTTCTCTTAATTTGTTATTAATTATCTTTGTTCATTTTAGATGTATGGAAATTTTTTAATATGCCTAATTCAATTAACTAAAGGTTTACCTACTTCATTTTTCAAAGTAAAATACAGCTTTAGTTTTATCAGTCCAATATTTTTATTGCTTTTTAAAATTTTTAAATCTTTTCTTATCTTCAATCTTTGTATCTCGTTTTGGCTGATGCTTGGAGATTGGTTGCTTTTCTAATATTTTAGTTGTTTTTCATTTCTTTGATTTTTTTCTTTCTCTTTTATTATTAATGAAATAAATTTTCCTCTAAAAATTGCTTTGACTACAACATAAAATTTTTGTTTTACTGTCTTATTTTAATTTTCTTTAATGACATTATTGTTTCTATGATTTACTATTAGATGTATCAATTATTTAGTATATAAGAATTAATTTTCCATATAAATTTTAATCTTTTCTTCAAGTGCTCTTTTTATTGTGATTTTCATTCCATTTTGTTCAGTAAATGATATATATGTGTATCTCTACATATCTGTATCTATAGATAGATATGTGTGTGTGTTTTCCTGAATTTTTAGGAAATTTTCTAAGCAAATGTTTACTTTTATGAAGGTGACATGTGTGCCTGGAGAATATGTATACTCCTTTCTCTTCACATTCATTAATTTCTGGAGATATATCTAAATTTCCCAAAATTTTATTCAGGTCATTAGCTTCTTTCTTACTTTTGTTTTTATTAAATTTAGCTAGATCTTAAAGGGGGGCAGATTGAAATCCCCAACTATTTTAGTTTTATTGTCTCCTTTTTGTAATTTGATCTTGATATTTCTCATTATGTATGGAACTTTTAAGCATAATATAATTTTCCTTCTTATCTCTTCAATCATATCTATTTTTACTGTTTTTTGTCCAAAGCCACAAGTACTAATTTTTAAAAAATTCACTATATGTATATAACTTTTTTCTTTAGACTCTCAGATTAACAGTGTGAATTCTGACATTTCAAAATGTTTTTTTCTCATAAACATTGTTGGTTTCTGCTTTCTAATTCTTTTTGCTACCCTCTTTCATTTTATAGGTGAGTTCATCTTATGTATGTTCATAGTTATAATAGTCAATTCCTCATTTGCCTCCATTATAACTGTTCATATTTGTTCCACTTTACAAAGAAGAAGGAGGTAGAGAAGGAATTGAATTAAAGGGGTTAGTCCACTTCTTCCATCTCTTGTTTCTTGACCAGGCCCGGACTTCTATCTGTTGCTCTTACAATTTTATTTATCTCTTTAAATCTATCTTCTATGATCAACTCTCCAAAACTGAATTTTGTTTTGCTTGTGACTGTCCCCTGCAACTCTATTCTCTCTCTGTCTCTGTATCGCATCCCCCTTTCCCCATTTACTTGTTGAGCTTTATATACTTCCAAGTCAAACTCTGTATGTGTTTTTGCTCTACTGTCTCCTCTAGTCTTGATGCCATTGACTCTGCTGATCTGAATAGGTTAGCTAATATTAGATCCTAACCTTTGCTTCAGTCTTTAGATTTACTCTCTTAGTATTCCACTGTGTACTCTAACCTAGTCTGCTCTTTATCTTCATCTTACCTTATCCCCAATTGAGAGTTGTTTTTATCCTTTCATATGGCCCTGATCACTTTGGTCTCATGACTCTTGTACCATCTCCTCCAACTTCCATTGCTTGTGCCAGGGTACTGAGTTGGCATTGTGGCTCTCAGCTCTTGGAGGAATGCACATCAAGGCCTTATTGGGGTTGGTTCTATATCCTTCTTCTGTTCTAGTAGGCTAGAGTCAAGATCTGGCTTCAGGTGCCTGATTATTGGAGTTTGTGCTGGCTCTCTTGTGCAAAGTGCTGGCTGGCTCCAGCTTCATTTGGGGAGCTCACACAGGCTTTCTTGGCATGGCCCTTTCTACCTCCTCAGACTTCCACATTTATCTGGGTTCTCACTGGATTCCCTTGAGCAGCTCCTCTTTCCACCTCAATCTTTTTGTGGGGTTCTGTACGAGATGAAAACATGTACGTCTGAATTTTTTATTTTGTTTTGTCTTATAGTTTGCCTTTTTAAGTCCCTTTCAGACCTATGCTGGGCTCTCTGTAGTAATATTGGGCTATTGTCTCCTCTTTCATACTATAATTTTAACCATGAATCACTACAACCATTATCCCAGACTCTAATATCACCTATCCAATTTTAAGTTTTGATGTGATACTAGATTTCCCTTAATTGTCATCTCTCACAAGAGACCTTTCCCGATTCCCCTACTTGTTAGTGTCATCCCACTTTATTTTGTATTTATTGTGTATTTCAGTGAAGGTTGGATTGGCGAATGGAGACACTTGAGCCAGGGAGATCATCCAGAATACTTTTGCAAAACTTTGGTGTGAGATGATGATTATTTGATTTTTCATGATTTTTTCCCCAGTAGAATATAAAGTGCTTAAGGGTAGGAAGTGGTTCATTTTTTTCCTTGGAATCTCAAGTACCCAGCACAGTGCTTGGCACAGAGTAGGTAATTAATAAATGCTTGGTAAATGTAACTGAATCAAAATAGTGGCTCAGAGAAGTTTTCCAGAAGAGATCTATCCTGGTTCAACAATACTTGGAGAACCCTAGCTTCACAAGAACCATGCACTGCTGCCATGCAGGACAGACTTCCTTTCCATTGTGGCTGCAGAAAGATGCCTATGTACAAAGCATGGCATAGGTCACACTTCATACTGTAAGCTCCTCTGCTTGTAAGAAAGACAAAAGCCTACCTTAGACTCCAAAAGAGTTTACAGCTACAGGGTGAGTGTGTCAAATGGAAACTATCGAGAGGAGGTGTCTTGATGAGTAAAACAGTGTGATTGTTTACCTGTGGAAGCCATCAAATTTTCCTCCATTTATGATTTGTGCTGGAGCTGCTTCTTTGGCAGCAAGACAAGTATTTAGCTTTTCTGGTAGGGGCTGATCTTTCTCTGCTTTTGCAATATGTCTCACACACACCAACTTCTATCCTCTGACACGTCCACTGCCATACTGGAATCCCTCATCATCTCATGCTTTTTGCAATTTCACTCCGACTGATCAGTGTCTAGTATATAGTAGGTGCTTAATAAACATTAGTAATTAATTAATTGATCAATCTCACCATCTCAAATCTCTTCATATTCAAGTTCTTCCTCCACTCGGATATTAAAATGATTTTCTTAAAGTACGTAAACCCTCTTAAAGTACTTAAACCCTCTAAACACGTAAACCCTCCCTCCATTCAATAGACACCAGTGACTTCCTGTTACCTCCAGGATCAAATATAAAATCCATCCACTGTTTGGCTCTTAAAGCTCTTTAAAATCTGTCCCTTTCCTACTTTTGCAGTCTTTTTACAACTTACCTTCAAGCACTACTTTGTGATGCAGTGACATCAGTCTTCTTGCTGTTCTTTGTACAAGGCAGTCCATCTCCAGACTGCATTTTCTTTGGCTATTTCCCATGTCTGGAATGCCCCCAACTTGCTCCTCTCTGCCTCCTGGCTTCCTGAAAGTTTTAGCTCAAA
Source organism: Petaurus breviceps papuanus (assembly GCF_028583685.1). NCBI lineage: Eukaryota > Metazoa > Chordata > Mammalia > Diprotodontia > Petauridae > Petaurus > Petaurus breviceps. The sequence goes on along the minus strand of NW_027185754.1, from coordinate 17,261,520 downwards.
TCCTACCTTCTGTAAGAAGTCTTTCCTGGCCCCCTTAAAGCTAGTGCCTTCCCTCTTCAATTGCCTCAAATTTATCTTGTTTATATCCCATTTGTACATAATTGTTTGTGTTTTCTCCCACATTAGAGACAGTTTTTGCCTTTCTTTGCATCTCCAGGGCTTAGCACAGTGATTGGCACATAGTAAGTACTTAATAAATGCCAATTGACCTGACTTGAGTTTTTCATAGCTCTGGTCACCACTTTTCATGTATATAATTGCTAACCCAGCCTGTGGGAATTGGGTGCATTAGATGCCTACTAACTATATCTTGTTGAATTTTTCCTTTCCCCAGTAAAGTAGATTTGGGAGTAGATAATAACCTGGGCTGTGGAAGGAAAGCAGAAAATTCAGGGAGGGAAGAGAGGTTGGTTGGTTTTATCTTCTTGCTCTAATGGAGAAATTGCCAGGGGCAGGCACCATATGTCACAACCTCTAACCTATTCCAGTCATGTTCCTAGACTGTCCAGCTGTTCCAGTCATAATTATTGAAACGAAGTCCCAGGGAACTTTGTGGTTTTGGAAATACTCAGGTCTCTTTAGATCTTTACTACTGTTGTTATAGCTGATTAGGACCCTGGCAGCCTTCTGTTGGTCTCTTGAAAACTGCTGTAATTCTCATTCATCATGGAGATGGGCCAGCTGCTTGAGAGCCTGGCTTCAGGAAGGCAGGACTCTTTTTGTGATAGCTGCTCATTGTTGGTTCTGACCTTGGTGAACCTAGATCTCAAAGCCAAAGGTATTGACCTTTGCACCACACTCACTGGCATATAAAACAGTACTTTCCTTTTCCTAATGGGTCAATCTATTTTTGTTTTGTTTTCTTGACCTATAATGCATATTGATTTGTCTATATTGAGTTCTGAACCTATGGATGGAAGGGGCAACCTTTCTGTCATTTTCTGTGTGTACCCCATCACACTGTCATAAACATTCCCTGAAAATTTCATGATGAACATATTTCTAAATGTGTTTTTAACGTATTTAAATGCATCGCATCTCAAAAATTTGTTTGCCTTTAACTTTCTTAGATCATTAATAACTCTCTTAGAACATTCAGAGTTCATAAGTGCCTCACCAGGGCAAATTTGTGTTGTTGACTGAACTTTAGGTATCCTACTCAAATAGACTTAATCAGAGTTTCATAGATTTAGAACTGCAAGGAACTTCAGAGGCTATCTGTTTTAACCTAATTTTATAGATGAGGAAACTGAGATCCAGGGAGTCTAAGTGATTTGGTCACATATGTAGTAAGTATCAGAGGCAGGATATGAACCCAGGTCCTATGACTCCAAAGTCACCGATTTTTATTATTCTGTCTCATGTTATCTGATTCAATCTCCTCATTGTATAGATAAGGAAACGTAAGCCCAGACTAGTGAAGTAACTCGTTCCAGGTCACACCAGTGACAGAGTAAGGGTTAGAACCCAGAACCCCTGATTTCAAATCCAATGCTTTTTCAACAATTCATCCAGCATTCATTTTCATTTTTTAACTATACTGAGGGTTAATTGTATTGCTGAACATATCCAACATTTGTATGGTACTTCATGTGTTTTAAGGCACCTTCAACCAGAAGACATCTGTACAGTGCAATAAAATCACATTCATAATACAATTACTTTTCACTTGACTCAAACATTGCATAAACTGGCATTGCAAATACTTTCTATATAATGACAGTTGTGAAACGTTGGTGTATAAGGCTTGAGAATGAATACAGCTCTTCAGGAACTGGAATTGGAGCAAGCTCGTTGAGAGCAAAGAATGTTGAGGTTTTGGGTTTGTTGGTTTTGTTTTGGTCTTTGTCTTTCTGGGAGCTTAGACCAATTATAAATTAGGGAATGGTTCCTCCTGTCTAAAATCCTTCTAGGTCCCTTTGCCAATTGAATTGTTCTTTTGGTCATTGTGTGAGCTTTTCCTTTTTGTACCTTAGTTTTCTGATATATGAAATATGAGTGTGGGGCTAGGAGGTTTCTAAGGATTGCCATAGTTCTGAAATGCATGGACATATACTTGAGAGAAACTTCTCCCTATGGTTCTCAACCATATTATAACCATATTTCTATGCTGCTGTCCCAAGCAGTTCAAGAAATGGTAAAAATCACATCACCTTGAACCTAAGCTGACTTGGGGAAGGGAAGGCTGAAAGATGTATTTTTTTTTTGCAATCTGCTATAATAAGCACTTGGAATTATTTACAAGATTCTATATTTGGCTTGAACTTACATCATAAGACAGCCAACATTCCATTAAGAATTCAATTCAGTTCAACTTATCAAGTACTTATTAAGTATCTAGAGTTCTAAGTCTTAGGCACCATCAATTAGTCAATCAACAAGCATTTATTAAACATCTACCAAATGGAAGGCATCATGCTAGGCATTGGGAATACAAAGAAAAATAATGAAACAATCCTTATTCTCAGGCTTATATTCTAATGAGGGAAATTGAAAGAACATACATAAATTAATGTAAAGTGAATAAATAAAAAGTATATTAAAACCATTTAAGTAGAAGATGTAACCCCTGCCCCAAAGCCCATTGGTATTGAACTCTTTCTTTATTGATGGAGAGGAAGGACCTGCTCAACATTAGGGACAGGAATGGATTGGAGTTGATAAGAGGCAAGAGCTTAATTTCTCATTGTTGAACTGGTATAGGGATCAAGCATAAAGCCAGAGTTCCCCTTGCCCCCAAAATGACAAAGCTTGAACACAGCCACATCTCCTAGATGAAAAGTATTGACGGGAGGAGTTAGATATACTTCTAGCCCAGTAACCCCTCTCTTTGAGGAGAGCAAAGCCTGTGATCCTGACCTCATGTTGTCCCTTCCGGCAGGAATAAAAATTCCCCTTGGAGAAGGATAGAGGGAGAAGAGATTAGAGATGTCTCTTCTGCCTCCCTTTGAGCCACATAAGGGCAGCATCTTTGTCCTATATGGACCCCGCTCTACCTGTAAGTCCCTCTGCTTACAAAGGGAGATCACTAGCAATTAGGGGACGAGGAAAAGCTTCATGCAGAAGATAGTACCTAAACTGTGTCTTCAAAGAAGAGAAGGATTCCCTGATTCAGAAGTAGAGAAGGAGTGCACTCCAGGCATGTGGGACTATTCCAACCATGTGCAAAGGCAGGGAGATGGAAGATACAATGACATGTCTGAGGAACAGAGAAAAGGGGCTAATTTGGTTAGATTGTAGAATGAGGGAAGGAGAGTAGAGTCCAATGAGAATGGAAATATAGGCTTTGGAATGGAAAGCTAAACAGAGGAGTTTATATTTTATTATTAAGACAGTAAGAATTGGGGTTGACCAAGTAGGGGAGTGACGTGGTCAAATCTTCATTTAAGGGAAATTATTTTGACATTAGTGTGTTTGATGGACTGGAATAGAGAAAGACTTGAGACAAGGAGACTAATTCTGAGGCTATTGTAATAATTTAGAGAAGAGATGATATGGGCTGGAAGTAAGATGGTAACTATGATTGTAGAGAAGGAGTAGGATGCAAGAGAGGTTGTGGAAGATTAGATAATTAGAGGTTGTAGAAGACAGATGGCAAGATTTGGCAACTTCTTGCATATATGGAGTAAGAGAAATTGAGGAGTGGGGCATAAAGCTGAGGTTACAAACTTGGGAGACTGGAAGGGTAATGGTGCCTTCAACAGAAATGTGGGCATGTATTGGGAGAGTGAATGTAGGAGAACAAAGGAGGATCTGCAACAGAATCAAGGGGAATACATACAGTTAGAAGGCATGATAAGGATAATGAGCCAGCAGAGGAGAATGGGAAGAAGGGGTCAGAAAGGTGAAGGGAGAAACAGAAGGCAGTTGTGTTGAGAAAATCTGGAGAGAAAAAGGATGTCTGGGAGGACAGGGTGGCCAAAAGTGTCCACTGCAGGCAATAGGTTGAGAAAGATGAGGACTGAGCAAAGACCACTAGATATGACAATTAAGTAACCATTGGTAACTTTGGAGAGGGCAATTGCAGTTGAGTGATGAGTTCAGAAGATAGATTGCTTGAGTTGCGAATTAGAGTGAGAGGAAAGGAAGTAGAGTCAACAAGTGAAGATGTTTTTTTTCAAGGAGTTTGAGGAAAGGAGGGCAAATAGGAGGCAATAGCTTGAAGTGGTGGTAGTGGTTAGTGTAAAAAAAAATTTAAAGAATGGGGGGGGGACAAAAAGTGTGGTACATGAATGTAATGGAATATTACAGCATTGTAGGAAATGATGATTATGTTAAGTATAAAGAAGCATGAAAAATCTACATGCACCAAGGAATAAGGAAGTCAACCCAGTGAAGAAAACAATATACACAATGAGGAAACAATGTAAACAGGAAAAAACCCACCACAGACGAATCAAAAAATAAATGTAACAGAACTACATAGATGACTAGAAATAGGAGATACAGGAATTTAATCTCAACCCACCCCTTCATGGAGGTGAGAAGATAATAGATATTGCTCATTGTACATATTTTTGGACTTGATAACATATTGATCAGTTGTGATTTTTCCTTTCCTTTTTTTTTTCAAGCTATTATCTGCTATATAGGTTGGATGTCTGGGAAATGGAAATGGAAGGATACTGGGGAAAACTATGATGATACAAAAACCAGAAAACATCAATAAAAATTTATTTTTTTAAATGGAAGAAGACAAGGTTTTTGGAGGCAGTGTAAAAGAAATGTGAGATGGGAGATGTACACATATATGTATAAGGGTGTCTTATATATGCACATAATATACACATATACACACATATACACAGACAGACAGTTATTTACATACAAAATATATTAAAAATAAGAATAATAAGAATTGGAAAAACACTGACAATGGAGGGAATAAAAAGGCCTCATGAAGGAAGATAGGGATTCTATGAGGTAGACATATGGAGAGAGTAATTGAGGCATGGGAGGCAGACTACAAAGGTGCAGGGATGGGAAATGGCATGTCACATATAAGGAAGAGCAGTAGACCTACTTGGATTAAACATAGAATGTGTAAGGAGAGGTAATAGGATATAAGTCTGGAAAAATACTCTGCAGTCAGATTGTGAGGGGCTTTAAATGTCAAACAAAGGAGTTTTAATGTTATCCGAGAAGCAACAGGAAGCCTGGTTTACTCAGGGAGAAAAATCCTCTGAATTTTCTACCCTATTCTCTCTGAGAGGCTATCTATTCTATGGTCATGCCCTCTCCTAAAAAGAACCTCCCTCCTCCTGACCTCTCTCTCCTCTGGAATGCCTCTTCCATATTTGGAATCATCTATTTTAAGCTTAGAAATGTTCATTTTCTAAAGTGATTGATCCCCACCTCAGGGATGGGAAGAAAATCACCCACCTGAAAAGGCCCCTTTCCTCCACAAAAGCCCAATGAGATGCTCTGATCCTGAAGTTACCCTAACCTCTTAGCTAAGCAACCTGCTCTGACTATGGAGCTATGTTGAGCTACACAAAACTTAGACCCAGTAGAGCCAGACCCACATCAATTCTCTCCTCTTGTTTTGGCCTATCATGCCCAAGATTACTAGGTGACATTTCTGCATATATATTGATATGTATGTATTGTCTAATTCAGACAATGAGTTGGATGCAGAATTCAACAAGGAGAGAGCTGGCTAGATCAACTTTCGAAGTTGAAAAGTATCTTTAGTCGTGCCAAACATCTTCCAGGGCTAGCTAGAGTCCATTTATTTAAGACTAATATTCTACAAGTGATGTTGGGGGACTGAAAGTCATGGAACACAGCAGTCTTGAGAATTACAAATGATAATCATACTAAGGGCAATGGAAAAACATAGTGTCAATAGACTACAACCTATAACCAGCCTTCAAATAACTAGAGTAGAAGATGTCAGCAGAGGAATGTGCAGTAAAAAAAAAGTAAAGATGAGCTAGTCATTTAGCAAGAGTAAAGGAGAATGAGCAGACAGTCTGAGTATTCCACTGGTGTCCTCATGAAATAGAGAGAAACAGAAGGAAGGCCCCTAACACATCGAGTATGTATCTGGAGGTGAGTTTAAGGGAGGACACAGACAAGAGTCATGCAGGACAAGCAGGTGTGAACAGGATGGAATCTGCATGATTGGAACAAACATCTAATGTAATGAGATCACAGAGTCATTGGGATACTTGAATATTTCTTTTCACATTGACTCATCTAATTCTTCTGGGAAGACACTGGGTCCCAGGAATGAACTCTTACTGACCACCACAGCTTTTTACTTAAAAAAGAATATCACTTTGGTGCTTTGCAGAGGATAGATTCCCAAAAAAGAGATATAAAAAGCAGAGAGACCAATTAAAATGCTATAAAATAGTCCAGGGGAAAGGTGGTAAAGTCCTTGAGGTGGTTGTGCAAGTGGAGAAAAGGATATGAACTGTGCTATGGAGATAGAACCAATGAGACTTGACAGCTGATTAGATGTGGTAGGCATGGGGAAGAATGAAGAGGCCAGGCTGACTTCAAGTTTGGAAACATGGATGACTGGAAGTATGGTGGTACCATTGATAAAATTAGGGAATTTAAGAGGAGGAATACATGAAGGAGAAAAGAGACAGCTCCATGTCAGATATGTGGAGTCTGAAATGTCTATAGAACATTCAAATAGAGAGGCCTAATAGTTTTGATGCTATGAAACTGGAGGTTTAGCAGAAGGAGGAGGCCTAATTATGTCAATCTGAGAGTCATTGGAATGGAAATGATAAGTGAATATATGGAAGTTGATGAGATCAATACAGAGAAAGAAAAGAAGAAACTCCAGAGCAGAAACTTGTGGGGGGGTATTCATAATTAGGAGGTGGGATGTGGCTGATGATCCCACAAAAAAGATTGAGGAGAGGTCAGACAGGTAAAAGAACCAGGAAAAATCATGCTTATGAGAGTTAGTAGAGGGCAGAGCATCCTAGAAGGGAGGAAGGAGAAGGGACAACAACAGTAAATGCTACAGAGAGGTCAAGAATTATGAGGATTTAATAAAGACTATTGGATTTAGCAACAAAGAGATCTCTAGTAAATTTGAAGACACCAATTTCAGTTGAGTCATAGAGTCAAATCAGATTGTAAGGAGTTGAGAAGTGAGTGGGCATTGAAGAAATGGAGGCAATGAGTGTAGTTTCCCTCCCCCCGCCCCAGGCAATTGGCTAAGAAAAGCAAAAAAAAAAAAAAATAAATAGAGGATAACTTGAGGGGATGGCAGTGTTGTGAAGATTATTTTTAAGGATTAGGGAGATCTGGGCATGTTTATAGGCAGCAGAGAAGGTGTCAGTAGATAAGAAGAGAAAGAAGATGATAAGAAGGGTGTATGATCAAGAAGATAAGCTCCTGGAGAAGATGGCAGGAAATGAGATCAAAGACACAAGTAGCAGGAGCTGGCTTTTTGCAAGGGGTCTCTGACAAAGGCAAGGGCAGAGAGAACAAGGGATACTGAAGAGTGGTTTTCAGGCGCTGAACTGGGAAAAAGAGGAAGAGGCATCTCAAGATGCTCCCTTCTCATTCTTTTTATCGCTGTTTGACCATTCCTTCTTAGACTCCTTTGTCAGATCATTATCCAAGTCATACCCACTATGTTTGTATTCCAAGGTTTGGTCATTGTTCCTTTTCTCCTTTTTCACTTGGTGATCTCATCTGCTCTCATGGGTTCAATTGCCTTTTCTATGTAGATCACTTCCAGATCAATATCTCTGACCCTAATCTCTGTATTGAATTCCAATCTCTTATTACTAATTGCCTATTAGATATTTTGAACTGAATGTCCTGTAGACATGCCAAACTCAACATGTCCTAAACAGAACTCAGAATCTTTTTCATCTAAATTAACTCCTCCTCTGAATTTCCCTATTTCTCTTGAGAACACCACCATGTTTCATGTTACCAATGTTCTTTTATTAAAATAATATTTTTCCTAAATTATATATTAAAACAATTTAAAACTTTTAGAAAAGGTGTCAAGTTCCAAATTTTATGCTTCTTTCCCTCCTTCCCCTCCTCCCTCCCTGAAACTATAAGTAACTGATACAGGTTATACATGTGTAGTTATGTAAAACAGTTTCATATTAGGGATTTGGTATAAGAAGATTTGAACAACAGAAAGAAAGAAAGAAAGAAAGAAAGAAAGAAAGAAAGAAAGAAAGAAAGAAAGAAAGAAAGAAAGAAAGAAAGAAAGAAAGAAAGAAAGAAAGAAAAAAGAAAGAAAGAAAGAAAGGAAGAAAGAAAGAAAGAAAAAGAAAGAAAAAGAAAGAAAGGAAGGAAGGAAGGAAGAAAGAAAGAAAGAAAGAAGGAAGGTAAGAAAGAAAGAAGGAAAGAAAGGAAGAAAGAAATGAAGGAAGGAAGGTAAGGAAGGGAGGAAGGAAGAAAGAAATGAAGGAAGGAAGGAAGGAAGGAAGGAAGGAAGGAAGGGAGGAAGGAAGGAAGGAAGGAAGGAAGGAAAGAAGGAAGGAAGGAAGGAAGGAAAGAAGGAAGGAAGGAAGGGAGGAAGGAAGGAAGGAAGGAAGTGAAAAATTGCATGCTTCAGTTTGTATTCAGATAATAACAGTTCTTTTCTGGAGGTGGATAATATGTTTCATCATGAGTCCCTTGGGACTGTTTTGGATCATTGCATTGCTGAAAATAGCTAAGTCATTCACAATTCTTCATTGAACAATTTTGCTATTACTGTGCACAATGTTTTCCTGGTCCTATTTGCTTCACTTTGCATTGGTTCATGTAAACCTTTCCAGGTTTTTCTGAAATCATCCTGTTTGTCATTTCTTATAGTATAATAATAGTCCATCACAATCATATACCATAACTTGTTTAGCCATTTACCAATTGGTGGGCATCCTCTCAATTTCCAATTCTTAGTCACCAAAAAAAAGAGCTGCTACAAAATTTCAATGTTATTCTTGACTCCATATTCTTGCTCATCTTACATATCTGTTTAGTTTCTAAATCTGGTCATTTGTGGTTCTATAGCATCTCTTAATATATCCCTTTCTCTATATTTAGACAGATAGCACTGTAGTTCAGGACCTTATCACCTCTTTCTTAGACTATTGCCATTGCCTATTATCTTCTTTTCTCAAGTCCTATTGCATTCCAATTCATTTTCCACATAATCCCTAAAGTGATTTTCCTGACAGTCATCTGACCATGTCACCTCTTCATTCAATAAATTCTAGTGGCTTCTTACCAATTCTAGAACAAAAGAGAAAACCTCTAGCAGTGAAATTTCTTAATCTGAGACTACCATAGCACACACACACACACACACACACACAGAGTTTGTTGTAGGAACATGTTAAACCCAAGAAGGAAACATTAGAGAACAGGGAAAGGGAAAGGGAAAAGGAAGGAGGGTAAAGGATAGTAGACCTAAAAAAAGATTAGTCATAAGCCAAAGATACTCTAAGACTGGAGGGAGTTGAGGAAGAGGGGTTTAAAAGCAAAGTAGAAAGGATGAGAACTCTGTGATTAGAGTCTTTTCAAGGCAAAAAAAAGTCAGTGGAGCAGAAGCTCATTGAACCAACCATGAGCATTGGTGTTAAGCACATTCTTGTGACATGACTTGTTTTTTTTTTCTTAGTAAAGAAGGGAGAAAGAGTAAATAAAAGGAAAGTATAAGATGATTGGGTGGAGGAAAATACACAATTACTGATCATAATGTGAATGGGATAAACTTACCCATCAAATAGAAGATGGCAGAATTGATTCATAATGTGTTTACAAGAAACACACTTGAAACATAAAGACCCACAGAGCATTAAAATAAATGGCTAGTACAAAATCTAAAATTGGTAACCATCAAAAAAATGATTTGGCATTTATTTTTAAAAATAGAAAGAACCTGGGAAAACTTGTATAAACTGATACAAAATGATGTGAGCAGAGTCAGGAGTACAATTTATGGTTTAACATTATGAAAGCATTTTTGAAAGCTTTATGAACTCTGATTAATGCAGTGATAGAACATAATTCTATAGGACTAATAATAAAGAATGCTACCTACTTTATGACAGAGGGGGGATGGACTAAATGTCCATAATGAAACAGACACATAGGTCAAATGGGGATTTTATTTGCTTGACTATGCATATTTGTTTACAAGGATTTTGCTCTTTTTCTTTTTTTCAGAGTGAGGGAGATGGGAGAACTTAAAAAGAAATACTTATTAATTGAAAAAAGTCATTTACAAAAAGTAAAGCACTTAGTGTTTCTCCATTACTAAAAAAGAAAAAAAAATTGTAACTCTTGTTCTTTAGGTGGTTTAGATATTTTTAAAATCACATTGAAAAATAAAATATTTTAAAAAATCACATTGACAAAAAACTATTTCATTCTTATATTGCTTCATATTTTAACAAATATTAATGTGATATTTTCCAAGGAATCTTTCAATATTCATTTATATAATCATATCATTTAAATTATTTTATTATTAATATGATTTATGGTGCTAATTGTTTTCTTTATGTTCCAGCCTCTATAAATATAAATTTCTATATTTATAAGTCCCTACAATTCCAAGTTGGCCATAATGAATAATGCAATATAATAGCAAAATGAAATTGTAACTGTTGGGTTGTAAGCTGTCAAACCTTAAAAGTCATTTAGTCAATTTCTTTTTACAGATGAGGAAACTGAGGTCAAGAGAGATAAAGTAATTTGCCGAAAGTTATACAGACAGCATTTAATAGAGACAGCAATGAAACTTAGAACCTGTGACTGCAAGTTCAGAGCTCTTTCCATTGTACCACAAAATATAAGATAAATTGTAGTTTCTTTTTTAGTCTCATCATTAGCATGATGTTTTTAATATCAATATTCATTAGCAATATTGTTCTTTTTTCTTACAGAATCAGAAGTCATAGAATGTTAGAGTTGGAAGGGATATAACTGGACATATGGTCCAATCCAGACCTGAAAGGAATTCCTACCTTAGCACACCTACAAGTGGTCATCCATGAAGCGGAACCTCACTACCTCCTAAGGCAACACATTCTAATTTGTATCAGCTCTAATTATTAGGAAGTTTTCCTTTCATTGAGCTTAAATTCACCACTTCGCAACTTCTACTCTTTGTTTCTGGTTCTACCCTAAGGAGACAAACAAAATAAGTCTAATCTGTCTTCTACATTACCCCTTCAAATGCTTGAACAGAAGAATCATCCTCCACCCTACCTCACAATCTGCTTATTTTCCTGTACAGACTAAACTTCTCTAGTTTTTTTTTAAGTGATCATTATATGGCATGGACTTAATGCTGATCACCATCCTGGTTGCCCTCTTAAAGACACTTTCCAGTTTTACAACATCCTTCATAAATGGTAGTGCCCACAACTGAATGTAATAATCTATATTCCAGGGCAGTATACAACACCACTTTTTGTCTAGTTGTTTCATTTGTGACCCTATTTGGCTTTTCTTGGCAAAGATACTGGGGTGGTTTGCTATTTTCTCCTCCAGCTCATTTTATAGATGAGGAAACTGAGGTAAACAGAGTTAAGTGACTAGTCCAGGGTCATACAGCTAGCTAGTTTCTCAAGTCAGATTTGAACACAGATCTTCCTGACTCCAGGTGTAGTGCTCTGTCTACTATGGCACCTAACTGCACCACTATCACCTACTTATTCTTATAAACTATAGCTCTTAATGAGACTCAAGGTTGTATTGACTTTTTTTAAGCTTGAGATTCTATAGACCTTTTTTTGAACATTTAACATAATATTGTTGACTCATATTGAGCTCAGATTCCACTAAGGATATTTTGCCAGCAAACTATTAACTAATAGTTTGCCTCCCTCATTATGTACTTTCAATACTGATCTTTGAAACATAGGTGTAAGGATTTCCATTTAGTCCTCTTGTATTTCTGTCCCTCTTATTTTCAGGCCAATGCTCTCATCTGAATAGATCTTTTGGAATCCAGTTTCTGTCAGCCATTGTATTAGCTATCCCTCCTAGATTATTGCCATTTGCCAATTTGATCAATGTGCTACCAATGTCTTCCTTCCAGTAATGGATAAAAGTGTTAAACACCATGTGACCAAAACCAAATCCCTGGAGCATTCCACTAGAGAGTGAAGTCAACATCAAATCATTAATGGCTGCCCTTTGAATCTGGCCATTCAACTAATTTTTAATTCATGGAATTATACTACAATCTAATCTTTCCATTTTCCAATAAGAATAGTATGAATACTTTATCATATGTTTTGCAAAAATCTAGCTAAGTATACTTTATAGTCAATATAATGTCTAGATTCATGATGAAAAATTAAACAATATGTATCAAAATCTTATGAACTCAATACCAAATCATGTAAAACAAGTGACTGTAACAAAAGGAAGAAACTGAATACTAAAATATATAAAAAGTTGCAAAGGTTATTATATAAGTCAATAAATTATATTATTTTTACTTTTTTCTCATTAATTCACATACCACTATAGCTACTCTCATATTATCACCTTTCTTACCTTGGATAGCAGCTCCCTGGGAGCCATTTTTGTTCTGTTATTTTGTCTGACAAAAAAGGCAGAAGGCAAGTAAGAACCAAGTCTGCCTTCTCTGTGTTTCAGCTATTGTCCCAACCATTCAAGAAAGCAGTCCTGTTCTTTCTATGATCCTCATTTCTGTAAGATAGTTTTTTAAAAAACCTTTTTTTTTTTTTTGGTTAACTTTAGCTTCTTTCGCTAGCCCAAATCTGAGCCTTGGCCTCCTAAAACATTTTTTTTGGTAGAATTCTGCCATGTTCTTTTAGTCCTCTGTTACTGTACATATAATTAAAAAAAAATCTAAGTTGGGTGAGGAGCTCTTTCCATATATGAATCTTTATCTCTGTTATACTGTTTTAAGTATTAGCATCATCTTTTGTTTTAGAAAAGAATTTTGGTAGAGAATGTTTTTTTCCCTTTATTTTTGTAATTAGTTTATGTAGTTTGGGAGTGCCTTATTGTTTAGATGTCTGAAAGAATTCATAAATGAATCTGTTTGGTCCTAAAGTATTTTTTCCAGGAGGGGTCATTTGAAACGACTTTAATTTCTCTTCCTTAGCTTAGATTGCTTATCTATTTTCTGTTTTGTTAACTTGGTTATTTTGGTTTTTGTAACTATTTATCTAGTTCAGTTAAATCTTTATAAAACTTTAGACTTGTTGGTATATGAAATGTAATAGTTTCTAGTCAATTTTTTTCTGCTCAGTTCATTTTTGTTTTTTTCCAGATTTTGTTGTTTTTTTCTTTCTCTTTGAATTAAATTAGCAAATGGTTTATAAATCTCAATGATCTTTTAAAAGAACATTTTTGTTTAATATTAAATTGTTTTATGTTTAATTCTATTGATTTCATCTTCAAATTTCAAATTTTCTTTTCTTGTGCTTCTAGGATTTTTAATTTGCTGGTTGTATGATTTATAAAAATGATATCCTTAGTTCATTGGTACTCTTTTTTTTTTCTTTCGTTGATATATATTCAGAGATGTATATGTTATCCTAAGGCCTGCTTTAGCTCTATCCCAGAGCTTTGAATACATTGAATAATTATTGTCAATCTCTTTAGTATATTTTTAAAAAGTATTTCTATGATTTGAAATTTGATCTTCATAAATAAAACTATTATAAGATTACATTATTGTCATAAAATAATTATTAATTATTTTGGTTCATAACTTTTGTTCCTATATCCTTTGTTGATTTCAATTTCTGCATCTTATAAAAGACATTAAGATTTGAGGAACTCTGTACATATTTGTTACTGTTTATGTTTGAAATAAGGTTCAATTTTTGTAAAAGTCCCATGTAGGTCTAAAGAAAAGTACATAATCTCAGATTAAAATTTATTTTTCTCCATGAGTTTATCACACTTTTGTCCAACATTCAGTTTATCTGTAATTTTTTTTCCATTTTTTCTGTTGGATTTGTTGCTGTCTAATATAGTTACTCTAACATTTGGTGTGTGTGTGTGTGCGTGTATCTATTTCAATTCTGTATTATTCCATATTATGATTTTGCTTCCTGTTTTTTCTGTATTAAGCTAAAATAATATATTTTATTTTAGTGACTCATTTTAAAATTTTATATGTCCCTTTATCTTTTTTGGAGGGGGGAGAGAGGCAATCAGGGTTAAGTGACTTGCTCAAGGTCACACATCTAGTAACTGTGAAGTGTCTGAGGCTGGATTGACTCCAGGGCTGGTGCTCCCCTTTTTGTTTATTTATTTTTATGTCCCTTTTTCTTATGAAGGTTATAGACAACATATATGGGTGGGTTGGGGGCAGTGTTTTTTTAAGCTTTTCTGTAATTCTTTCCTTTTTTATGATGAGTTCAATCCATTTACATTCAAGGTTATACTTGTTAAGTCTGATTTTCTCTTCATTAAGTACTCATACATTATTTTTGTCATTTTAAACTTGTTTTGCTTTTAACAATCACATCCTATATTCAGTCTCTCTGTATCATCATCTTTACTCACATTTATAGATATTGTAATGTTTGCAATGTCTCCTTTGATTGTCACAGTAATCAGGTAAGATAGGTGCTGTTATTATCTCCATTTAACAGACGAAAAAACAGATTAAGAGAGGCTAAATGAGTTGTCCATGGTCATCCAATCAAAGAATTATAGATCTAAAATAGAAAGGAAATTCAAAGTCCATCTTCCTTACTCCTTTCATTTTAGATATGAGGAAACTGAGGCCCAGGGAAATCAAGTGACTAATCCAAGGTCACACAGGTAGTATCAGGGGTGAAATCTGGACCTTGATTCTCTTATCAGTAATTCTTTCACTATATTATGCTGACACCTAAAAGTTAGTGTCTGAGGCAGGATTTATCCCCTTGATTTTTTTGAGCCCAGGTCTATTAAAATACACACTAAGCAATCTTGCTTCATTATCCATATGGAGGGATATACTCCCTTCACTTCCTTACCTACTGCCCCACCTCCCATTCCACATTTTATTTCTCATGCATACCAAACATCAATCCTGGGATTCTACTTTGACTAATATAACCTTTTCTAATTTTTTCTAATCTTTTCTCTAGTTGAGTAATCCTATCTCAACTCCATTCCCCAAACACACGCATACCAGTGTCTCTACCTCTTAGTGGTCAGTGTGTCTATCAAAAGCCTCACTCAGAATTTTTGATTATATTCAAAACCCATCATTTCACATGAAGGAATATGATCAGATTTTCTGGTTAGGCAATTTTGAGTGAAGCTTGATTTCCTTTGCTTTCAGTATGGCATATTTCCTCCTTTCATTTCTGATCTTGCTGAAAAGTCCTTCATGATTTAAATTGATGGGTTTCATGTGTGTGTGTATATGAGTGTGTGTGTGTGTGTTTTTGATAAGTAGATTATATCTTCCCAGCTGTATGTAAGTTTCCCTGAAATGCTGGAATATGATTCATTTCTGAATCAGTTAAATTTGAGAGTCCTCGCTAACAATGACCTGTGGATTATACTGATTTTAACTTTTGACCTCTATTTTCAATAAATCTTGGAAACTTTCTTGAATAATTTCCTGAAATTATTCAGACTTCTTGTTTTTTACACTTTTTTATGAGAGATCATTTGCTTTCAGGCTGGGCTTCCCCTTGTAGGGTTCTAAAATCTTGTTTAAGTTGTGCCATTTTAAAAGTTGTGATTTTTTATTTGTTCAGGTATTTCTATATTTTTACGTCCATCTGAGGCAGTCTATTTTTAAAATAAAGTTTTCTGATAATTTTTGTCTTTATATCAGTCATTTAATTCTTCTTATCTCAGATTGAAGTAAAGAGCTATATCTAAATAAAAACCTCTAATAAAGTAACCAAAACTTGCAGTAAATACATAATTCTGCCTTATTTGTTCCCTACCTTTTTTCAGTGAGGAGAGAGACATTGTTCATTATGTTTTTTAGGGCCTATACTGGTTTATCAGTCACTCAGTCTGACTTTCTTTGAGTGGTCTTTTCATTTGCATTATTATAGTCAATGTATATATTGTTTCCTTGGTCCCTCCCTCCCTTTCCAATATATCTCTCTCCCCACTTCCATTTCTCTTCTTGTCAACTCCCATTCTCCTCCCCACTTTTGTGCTTTTTCTTTTCTTTTGACTTTTTTCCTGAAGTGAAGAAAGGAACCTTAGCTTAGTCATATGTCTGCTTACTCTCTGTATTGTCCAGGTATTACTGGTACTGCCCTAGACATTCCTTCTTGTAGATTAAGGTTTGGCTTACTTTCTTCTTTATCAATGCATACAAATCTGCCCATATTTGTCTGAAGTCCTCATATTTTAAATTTGTTACTATGCAGTAATATTCTATTCATATATCTTAGTTTTTTTAAACCATTTCTTAATACATGGGCACTTTCTTTCTAGTAATTTGCTATAACAAAGAATATTTCTGTGAGTATTGTGCTGTAAATTGAAACTTTCTTTCTGTGTTTGACTTTCTTCAGAGTACGGGTCCAGTAGTAGGTTAAAGGGTATGTAAAATTTAGTGACTTTTCTTGCCTAATTCTACATTGATGTCCAGAATAGTTGGAACAAATCACAGCTTCACCAGCACTATGTTGGTGTTTCTAATAGTGTTTTTTACACAGATTAAAACATAGTAATTCTCATTTTTGTCATTTATTGAGCCAGTTTTTTTTCAGACACCACTAATTTATTAAAATATTCCAGTTACTCACCCAGATGTTGAATTTCATGGCTGTCCTTTTCTGTTCTTCTTTTATGGGTTTTTATTCATCTTTATAGATGTCAGATCTTTCTTCACCACTATTGTTTGATCTTATTTAGCATTCCAAAAATTCTTTTTTTGAAAACTCTCATTGATATCTTTTCATTTTTGCATCCTCTGAATTTTTCTCATTATCCTCCCTCTTTCTCTCACGGAGCCATCTCATGTAACAATATTTTTAAAGAAAAGAAAAAGAGGAAGAAGAGATAAAAATATCAACAGAACTTAACAAAACATTGAAAGAAGTCTAAAACAATATGTAACGTACCAATGGACCTCCCAGTTGTGGTGATGTCTTCTCATGTGACTACTTTGGAGCCATATTTTTTCTTTGTAATTTTTAGTGGTGTGCTAGAGTCAACTTGTTTTTCAGTGTCAACATTTATACTTCAGCAATAAGGAAACACTACAAATCTTAAGTGATTGTCTAAGAAAGTGATAGAGAAAATGTAAACAATGCAGAATAAACTTTAAAATGTATCCTTTGTACATTCCTCTTCCAACCCTGGGTAGAGCTTGTTAAATATTTACTAGCACACCTGTGATAATTTTGCCACATTCACCTTTGATTGTTTTATGATCTTTCCATTTATATTGTTGTAGTGATTGTAAATATTGTTTTCTGTTTCTGTTTACTTTACTTTGCATCAGATCAGGCAATTTTTCCCATGACTCTATATTCATCATTTGCATCCTTTCTTACAACATAGTAATGGCATATTGCATTCCTGTACCATAACTTATTTAACCATACCTCAGTTCATGAGCATCTGCTTTATTTCCATTTCTGTGCTATGATTTTTAAAAAAGTTCTGCTATTCACATTTTGTTGTATTGTGGGGATTTTCTTTTTCTATGACCTTGTGGGAGGCATAGGTCTAGTAATGGAATCCCTGGGTCAAAGGATATGGACATTTTAGTCACTTTACTTTCATAATTTCAAATTTCTTCCCCAAATGTACTGATTCACAGCTCTGCCAACAATACACTAGTGTACTCATCTTCTCACAACTTACCCAATGTTGAATATTCATATTTTTTGTCATCTTTGTCCATTTGCTTGTGATAAGGTGAAACCTTAGCTTCATTTTATTTTGTATTTCTCCCACATTTATCATTTGGAACTTTCTTCCATATGATTGTTAGTAGTTTGCAATTTATCTTTTCACAACTATTTATTCATATCCTTTGACCACTTATTCATTGGGGAATGGCTTTTGGTCATATATATGAATATATAAGTGTGTGCATACACACATATGTGTATATATATCTTTACATGTGTATGTATACATTTATATGTCATGTGTCATATCTATATATCTATTTTTAGTTATGTATATATTTTGAATGCCAAACCCCTGTCAGAGAAAAGGTCTTTTCCCATTATTCAGCTACTTTCTTTCTTTTCCTAGATGTATTAATTTTGATTGTGTTGCTTTTCAGATTCATGTAATAAAAATTCTCTATTTTATCTTTTGCAATTATTTCTGTCCTTTTATAGTTAAGAATATATCTGCCCATATCCGTGAGAAGTATATGATCTGCTTCTCTTCTAATTTTTTTATAATATAATCTTTAATTCTAAAATCACATAGCCATTTAGAATGTATTATAGAATATAACATAAGGTATTATTCTAAGCCTAAATTTTGTCAGACTGTTTTCCAGTTTCCCTAGCATTTTTTTTTATCAAATAAGGAGTTCTTTCCTGAATAATTTATGTTTTCTGGTTTATTGAATACTGGGTTATTAGGTTATTTTTTTCTGATTCTTCCTTGTCAAGTCTGTTCCATTGATCTACTTCTCTATTTTTTAACCAATACCAAATGATTTGATGACTGCTGCTTTATAATATAGTTTGAGGTCTGGTACAGCTATTCACCCTTGACCTCTAGTTTTTTCTTTATTTCCCTTGGTATGTTAGATTTTTTTATTTCTCCAAATGAATTTTGTCATTATTTATTGGAGTCTGTAATCTATCTCTTTAATTGGTATAGCATTAAATCTGTAAATTAGTTTTGGTGGTATTTTCACTTTTATTATATTGGCATGACCCAGCCAGGAGCACTGAGCATTTTAAGTTGTTCTCTATCTTTTTAGGGAGCATTTTGTAATTGAATCTATACCAATCTTTTGTGTGTTTTTGGCAAATTGCTTTTTCCTAAGAAAAATTTTCTTTATGTCATTCTTTTCATTAATTCTCTTCTCCTTCTTTTCTAAACATTTATTCTTTGATTCACAGTCTTTGTACTTGTTTATTTCTTCCCTTAGTCTCTGTCTTCATGAAATCAAAGTTTCTAGAGTACCAATTTTGAATTCCTTTTCCAGACAAATTCTATGCTATTAG
Organism: Petaurus breviceps papuanus; assembly: GCF_028583685.1. Classification (NCBI taxonomy): domain Eukaryota; kingdom Metazoa; phylum Chordata; class Mammalia; order Diprotodontia; family Petauridae; genus Petaurus; species Petaurus breviceps. The sequence goes on along the minus strand of NW_027185754.1, from coordinate 17,242,423 downwards.
CTTACAAGCTTCCTTCCCCTCTTTCTTTTTTTTTTTCAAGTATTCCCCATTCTTAGAAGTATAATTCCTGCAAGTGATAGAGAGTGTAGAAGCATTGTCTGATTGTAGAAATTTCCCTGTGTCCTCAACTGTGTGGTGCATTCCTACCCTGTGCTCTCCTCACAATCATTTTTTCCTCATTTGCCATGGAATATTCTCTCTGGGTTCATAATTGCCCAAACTTTCACATGCTGGTTGTACCTAGGTATGCTAATTCTCCTTCTCCTGAGGCAGTAGACTGTCCCATGGAGGCACAATACTCTTTCGGAAACAATTGTCTCTGGGCAGTTAGGTGGCGCAGTGAATAGAACACTATCCCTGGAGTCAAGAGGACGAATTCAAATTTGACCTCAGAGACTTGACATTTGCTAGCTATGTGACACTGGGCAAGTCACTTAACCCCAATTGCCCCCCCCCAAAAAAAGAGAGAGAGAGAGAGAGAGGGAGAGAGACACAGAGAGAGAGAGAGAGACAGAGAGACAGAGACAGAGAGAGAGACAGAGACAGAGACAGAGAGAGAGACAGAGAGAGAGAGAGAGAGAGAGAGACAGAGAGAGAGTTGTCTCACTGAACACTGATTTCTTGCAGCTTAAACCCATCATAAGGTCTCCATCTCTTACTACAGACTATCTCCTCCCGTGGAAGTGTTCTTCAGTGTGACTCACTCCCACTATTGAATTGAGATTTCCACCCTTCTTTCTCATTTCCTTCCCTTTGCCACCTCATCCACTGTTCCACAAACTCTCTTCTTGAGAGACTATGGGAGTTATTTTCCCTCCATTGTTTACCATTGACTGGATTGAGGTACATCACACACTCTCCTCAATCTTCTATACCCTATTTTCTCTTCTTTTTATACCCTTCAGTTCTTCAGCTTGGTCCCACAAAAACCAACTGATTCTCTTGGAGGGGGCAGGGTGTTTTGAGAACTTCAAAGTTGTGCCCTTCTTCTCCCACCATTGGGGAATTCTCTTTGACCAGCCTTTCAGTACCTTCCCCAAATGATTCCTAAGGGGACATTATTGGCCTTAGCTAGATGTCAGTAACTTTCTCCTTCAAGCCTGATATAGCTCCACACAAACAGGGGCTCCAGGCCCCAGTTCCCTCTCTTCTTTAATTCTGAGCCACAGACTGAGTGCACTCCACTCTCCTTCCTCAGCAGGCGGGTAAGGGGAGTCAATGCCTACTGCTTATTGCCACAGAAGGGTGGAGTTAGGATACCATCAGGGTGTGCTAGCAGAGACTAGAGTAGCAAGGAAATTGCTAATTGAATTCAGAACACAAGCTGGTGGATTAGGTAGTATGCCCTGCCGGAGTGGGGGAGAGGGTGGTCATTAGTAGGAATTAGGCATTAGGCTTCTGTGTCATTAATTCATAAGACTATGATCTTCTTAGGTTTCTTTGTGTCCTCGCCTGCAGAGACAGCACACACTTACTATTTGGGGGAGTTTGGGAGAGTTTATAAGGATTAAAGAAAATGCCTAATCTTCCATCTCATTTGTATACCACTATCTCCTTTCTTATTTTGGAAGTAACCTTGTTATAAAAAATCTTTTGATTTGTCATTTCCAATGCAAAGGTCATTCTCCTTAGCAGAGAAAACAGAAACAAAATAAGAGTAAAGTATCTCTTCCTTCTCTCTGTTGTCAATTATCCTTGTCAACATGATATGTCTCCCTGGGAGACATACCAGGGAGCAGTCTTATCCTTTCCTTGATCCTATTCTTTCCCCATTATAACTAAGAAACCCTTTTTAGTTGTCCTTAACTTCCTTCACTAGCCTCAGCTCATTCTGGCTTTAACACTCCTAACACTATTTTTATAAGACCATACCACATTCTTCTGTTCATACTCCATTATGTGACATTGCTTCTATTTCTTGAATATATCTTTTTGTAAAAATCTGAGTTGATTAGTCTCATTAGAATACTGCCCTACTCCACGCCTCCTTTCACTGGCCTGTTTCTTCTGAATATGGCATACACCTCCAGATGTATTCTGGTCAAGGGTTTCATTCTCTCATATCTCTATGAAATTGAATTTATCTCCTTGTATGAGGGTCTCTAGTTCCTCTTGCCTAAACTTTGAGCCTTTATGTATTAACATCTGAAGTCCTAGATTTTTGCTACTAGGTCCTTTCTTAGATTTTATTTTCTATAAATTTCTGTGTGTCTCAATTGTTTTTCTTCCTTTAATTCTCTCTTCTCCTTTATCATATTTAGCTTTGATATACACTGGAAATTCTCCCCCTCCCCAGCTGCAAATCTCTTTTAATTAAAAGCCCTTTTCATAAAATTTGAAAGTCACCAGGTAAATAATATTTTTGTACCATCTTCTTAACCGTGAACTTTTCTCTTTTGTATCACTTGCCTTTCATGTGTAGCTGTGAGAAACAGCAACAACAAAACACGCCCGTGCACCTATGGTCTTCATTTTCTTGCCCAAGTCTTCATAGTCTGTGGTTATGGCCGTGTTTTGGCAATGTGATTTTTGCCCCTGTGAGTCACCATAGGTACCTAGCAACCATTCATTCTGAGAACTCCTGAGTGGCTCTTTGCCCTATCTTGACACATACACCAGGAAAGCAGAAGACCTCTACCTTATTGTCAGCATGTCAATATATTGCCTCAGTAACCTTGAACAAGGAATCATTAACCACCACTCTCTTTTGTTCTTCTGATCTGTACTAGTTGGTCACTTACTGATAGTTTTTGCACATGTACTGTATCATTCCTTGGAAGAGAAGCAATTGCTTTCTCCCAAGTATCCATCTTCTTCCTCTTCAGAAAGGCCTGAAATGATAAAATTCTTTTTGTTTCATTCCAACTGTTTAATTTCCATTCCTCTTAGCATGACACTCTTCTCTCCAAATTTCTGACAAAGGTCAAGTTTCCCCACTACAATTTCAAATCCTTAATTTTCCCTATTGAAGCTTAGTTTTCATTTTTTTTAAGAACACTTTATTGTTTCAGATGACCTGGAGTATGAAGAAGTATTCTTGGAGATTCTTCATCTTCTCTTCTAGGAGAGAGCGCAGTTTACTCTTGGAACACAGGTAACTGTCACTTGACTGTGGCAGAAACACTAACATATCATGCTTAGTTCAAGGTACTATGAAATTTACTCTATTTCTCATATGAATAGAAATATTTAGCTTCTTTTAAAAAAATGTATCTGTATCTCACCCTACATGCCTCATCAAGACCATTAAAGCCCATTAACCACTCTTAATGTCTTGACCTCCAAGTCCAACTTCCTTCCCTAAGTCTCATCAACTCCAAAGCCATACTCAATATCCCCTTGCCCTTGAACCAACATCCTTGCTATTTCACCAACTTTGCCCATCCGTGCCATTTTTTGCTATTCACCTTTTCTTACTTTGCCTTGCCCACTGTTTTATCTTTTTCCTTCTCCTTATGTCCTTCTCAGGTCCCTCCTCAATTCTCTTTCTTCTACTTCAACATTCGTTCAGAGCAAACAGAGGTAGAAACCAGATATGAAGATAGCTCTCCTTCAATTTGTCCTCAGTTTTGCTGAAATGCTTCCAAAATGATCTTCCCCAAATTCAATCTCTGGCCTTCTTCAAAAGTCAAAACTCCTCCAAGTCACCTACACAATTTAATTTATCTTATTCATCTCAAATCCTCTTCTTTCTCCTACAGGCTTTTCCCAGAGAATCCAGAAGTAGACTACCATGTAATGGAAGAGTGGTTATGGGGAAGGAGGATTAGAATTGATCTCATTTTCAGGGGACACCACAAGAAACAATGTGTGAAAAAATAGTGAAAGGCAGATTTCAGCTCCATATTAAGGAAACCTTTCTAATAATTAATTATGCAAAAATGAAATAGGCTTCTCTTGAAGGTAGTAGGTTTCCTATCATAAGAAGTCTTCAAGCTGAGAGTGAGGTTGAAGCTCATGACTTCTGACATTCCTTCCACTTCTGAGATTTTGTGATTGTACAATCAACACACTATATTAGACTGAGCTGGTATGCACAATTTACTGTCACTGTGGGGGGAAATAAGACTCATAAAATCGAAGAGTTAACAACACAAGGCAATGTGTGATAAGAGCCAATAGATACTATGGGAAGGAAGTGACAAAAGAGTTCAGATGATGACAAGGTCAATGTGGGCTCAGAAAACCACTTTTAAAATTCTCTGTAGAGAGGGCAACTCCTTTTGTAACTCATTACATGTGATAACAACCTTCACCTTCAGGAAACTGTTTCCTCTTTTTCTAACCTCAATAAACAGGGGAAACTCTAACATTCATGCTCTGTGTCTGTGTATAACAATATATAAGAAAGGCAAGAAATCATTTCCCCTATTCTTGTCAGCAGCAACAAAAGTTGTCTATTGAAGACAGAACTTTTGAAATTAACTCATCCTGTGTGCTCACAAAGACCATGTCCGTACATGTACCAAAGCTCTGAGTTTTAGTAACTGAAACCATTTTGTGTAATGTTGACCCATAAGAATTCTAGCAAGACACAAATTCCCACAAAATTTGGCTTAGTATCTAGAGTCTTTAAAACCCTACCCTTTTGTGAGCAGTGGATACAGTATATGTCTAGCTTGAAGGTGCTATTAATAATAGGCCCTGTTTGAAGCTACTGTGTTCATTCCATGAGGGGCTTAAAATACAGGACTTGTTGCTAAAGATCTCAGATCCCCATTTGTGTGTGGAGGAGAAATTGGGTTGTGCTAACAATGTTTGGCGATGCATAAATATTAGCATTAAATAACTTTGAATACCTTGTTTCCTAAAAAGATTAGTAGCTCTTCTCCATGTGATAAATTGTATGAGTTACTGTGCAGGCCCGTTTTCATACTGTATTATCCTGTAGAGCTTTAAATAACCAAGTCCAAATTATGCTCAGCAAGCTGTTGGAAAAGCTTGGGGAAAGCTTAAGGCTGAAAAGTTTAATTTGGACTTAACCTGACTCTCTCATGTCCTCTCCTTTCTTCCCCTTATGGACTTAATATCATCCTGTATTCAACATGTCAAAGGAGACCCAAAATAAAGTATTTGGTTAGCAGGACTTTTTTATTTCCCTGCGGTATGATGACTGCCCTAGTTCCCTGCCCCCACAGCTCTCCAGGCCTAAATGCTGGGGCCTCAAAACTCTATCCCCTATAGGCTAGGTACCTCGATAGCCGTGCAACCCCATAAAGGACAGATATAAATTTTTCTTCATAATCTTGTTCACGTTTCTCTCTTACCTAGTTTTTATGTTGTTTCCTTCTTTTGTTCCCAACTATGGGTTTGCTGTCATCTAGTTAATGCTTGATCTCTCTCTCTTTTTGGAGTGTGGGGGAGGGTGCCCACATACAATATCAGGTCAAGGACTGATGGTTTCTGTTTCTTTTGGGTTTATCTTTTAGGCTTCCATTTCCTGAGCTAAAGTTTCAGAGCATGTTGGTTTTGCTTCTAAATTAGCAAATGGCCAATGCTTTTGTCATGGCGATGGACACAGAGGGCACAGAATGAAAGGACAATGGTTATCCTAAAGTAAGTCTGGTTCACCAACTTGAGCTTTGTGCTAGGAAGAAACAGGGAGATATAATTTCTGTATTTCTCTGGAAATTATAAGGATCTAAGTTTTCCCCAAGTCCTTTGCCCATATTTTTATGCAACGTCATAGGTGGAAATGACTCCATTCCCCTACCCCCTTCCTAATTCTTATCTTTTAGACTAATTTTTTTTAATCTTCAGAACTGACCCTCAGCAAGGAATCCTAATTTATAAGGTATATCATCAATTTCATGTTCCAAGTTTATTAGAGGTTAGGTTATAATTTCTTCAGGTAGAAATTTAAGTTGTAGTCATTAACCAGAATCCTAAGTACAGAATCCCAACACCACATGCATAATTTTACTAAGCCTTAGTCTTCCAGGTGGATCAGAGGGGTTCCCTCTAATTTGCTAATTTCCTTCATGGTAGAGTGATGAAAATAGTTTTTGGATTGAAATCAGAAGATTTTAATTCAAATATTATGTTTCTGTTTACTAACTAAATAATCATGTTAAAATCACTTAACCTCTTAACTCAGTTTCCTCATCTGTAAAATGAAAATAATCATCCTTGAACAATTATTAGACTGAGTCAGTCATTCAATCCAAAAGCATTTAATTACTGTGTGCCAGGCACAGGGCTAAACCCTGAAGATACAAAGAAAGGAAAAAAAAATCAGTTTGATCCCTTAATGAACTGATGTTCTAATGGGGAAAGCAAGATATAAATAGCTACACACACACACATACAGATAATAAGTAGGGTTTTTAAGATAACTTAAAACTGCACTAAGAATTTGAATGAAGAATAGGTGGGAGCTAATCTCAAAGGGGAAGGAAACTAGAAGGTACTAAGAAAGTCCTGTAAAAGTCAGGATTTAAGTTGAGATATTCTGGAAGCCAGAGAAAGAGGTGGAGGTGAGGAAATGGAATGCTTCTAGCTTTGTGGGTTTCTATTACAAAGTCAGAGAGTTGGAAGACAGGGAGTGTCATGTGTGAGTAAGATAGGATGACTGGATCACAGTGTGTGGAGGGGAGTATTTTAAGAAGACAGGAAACATAGGAAGGAACCAGGTTTTAAAGAACTTCAATGCCTGACAAAAGATTTTCTATTTGATCTGGAGGTGACAAGGAACAATTGGAGTTTATTTGGTACGGGGTGGAGGTTGTGACATGGTCAGACATGTTCTTTAGGAAAATCACTTTGGTGTCTGAATGAAAGATGGGTTGGAGGGGGAAGAGCTTTAAGGCAAGAAAACTGATATTGAAATTGAGAGCTATTGTAATAGTCCAGGCAAGAGACAATGAGGTCCTATTCTGGTGCAATGCCTGAGTAGAGAGTGTGTTGGTTGGGAAGACTGAAATGACTAGATTTGACAATGGATTGGATAAGTGGGGTGAGTAAGATTGAGGAATTAAGGAACACACAAGTTACAAGTATTGGTGCCTGGGAGTTTGGTGGTACACTTAAGAGTAATAGGCAAGTTACGAAGAGGAGAGGGTTCAAGGGGAAAAATGAGGAGTTCAGTTTTGTTGAGTTTGAGATGCCTTTAGTACATCTGATTTGAGGTGTCCAAAAGGCAGTTGGTGATGCAATGGAGATCAGGAGGGATTGGGGCTGGATATATAGGTCTGGGAAACATCTACATAGAGATGGTAGTTGAAGTCATGGGAACTGATGAAATTAGCAAATGAGATTGACTGCAGGGAGAAGAAAAGAGAACTCAGGACAAATCCTTTGGGGATACCCATGGTTAGTGGGTATCACATGGGTGAAAAATCATCAAAGGATACTGAAAATGAGTCATTAATAGGCAGGAGAAGATAACCAGGAAAGAATGGTGTCTAGAAAATCTGGAGAGGTGAGAGAATACAGAAGGAGAGGGTGAATAACACTGTCATATGCAGCAGAGAGGTCAAGGAGGATGAGTAGTGAGAAGGCCATTGTATTTGACAATTTTGAATTTAGTGACAAATTAGTTTCAGTTTAATGCTGAGGGGAGTCAGATTTCAGAGGATTTAAAAGAGTGAGAGCATAGAAGGTAGAGGCACCTGAGGCAAATAGGGTTAAGTGACTTGCACAGGGTCACACAGCTAGTAAGTGTCTGAGACTGGATTTGAATTCAGGAAGATGAGTCCTCCTCACTCCAGGTCTAGCACTCTATCCACTGTATCACCTAACTGCCCAGAGGCACCTACACCTAGTATGTAGATAGCTATCTCAAGTTCAGCTGAGAAGGAAATAAGAGATGTGAGAGCATTTACTGTGAAACATCTTGCAAACCTCACAGCCCCATAGAAGTGCAAGATATTCCTCCCCCCATACACATTTAACATGTCCTCAGCACACTCAGATTTTGATGATTCTTGTGGTTGAGTGCTATGTGAGTTTGCCTTTGCCCTGAAATCTCTCAAGTTTTCTCTTTCATGAGAAATGCTGCCACTACCTTAATTACAGAAACGTGAGCAGCTTGCATTATATATATATATATATATATATATATATATATATGGGAAAGCTAGGTAAAGATTGTAAATGCATAGATTTGTCTTCGTTAATAGCATGCTTGTATAAAGTATAAAGTAACCATTACAACATCCCCATACATGGTTCTCCCCATGGAGAAAGGGGACAGCCATCAGTGTAGATGGCCATTTTAAGCTTCTGATTCTCCCCTGTATCCTTTCTCCAAGCCAGGTCTTTTAGAAAGTGGTTCCTTTCTATAAGACCTTCTTACGGACAAGCTATGACTGCCTGGACCTGGGAACAAGTTCCTCTACCTTGAAAGATTAAAATATTTTTATGCAATCAGTAAATTCTGTTATGAAACTTTTCAGCTGCTAAATTAAATGATAAGAATAACTAGTATTTTGAAATTCTGAACATCTTATAATTAGACCAGCCTTTAAAAAATATTCCGAGTTAAGGCACATTAGAATGTATTCCACAACATGGAGACAGCCCTGACAAAGAAACATTATTCTTAGATTTACAATTAATTACCCTTATGTCTATACCTTGCATTCAATTTGCATATCTTAAAAGTGCTGTAAATTTCATAGGACTCCCTTGTTATTTAAGATCATTCCGCTTAGTAAAAGTTTCTTCTGTGATAACTTTCTCCTGATTATGTAGTTGTGAGGTCAATAAATCTGGCTTTACTTTGCTCTACAATGTTATAATTTTTCTTTTTTTGTGTGTTTTTCATTATTTGGCTCCTTGTTCCTTCTGCCCTCTCATTTATAATCCCCCAAAGAACCAACAGATACTGAAGTCGGCTGGAAGACTAAGTGAGTGGTCAGACTCTGAGATGTTATCTTTTTCCCAGAACGCATTGGTACTGGGTGTCTGACATGTTCTATACATCTTTCTTGTGTCAACCTCATTAAACAAATACAATTTGATATATAGCTCTCAAGAAATGAAATTTTATGCAATGATTTTTTTTTCTCTCCAGATTGTGGTAAGATTTCCCTCCCTTTACTCCCTTCCTCTATCTATCTGTCCCTCTCTACCCCTACAATCTGAACTCCAAAGTGATCTGTTGCTTTCTTTTACAGCTTTAATTCTATATATATGGTCACTGCTAATTTCATAACCTTTCATTCGAATGGGTTTTTACATTCACCCTGTATGTTATATTTTTTAAAAGACTGCATTGGATTGCCTAAATTATTCATAAGTAGTCATTAGCACTGGATAAAATATTATATATTCCGTGGAAGGCTGTTAAGTTTGTTTACCTTGATCAGATACACATGTAGTTTGGGTTCTTGAGTCTGTGTCTGCTGCTGTCACATATATGTTGTAAATGTCCTGAACTTTCATGGGTGAGGATGTATAAATGTGCTTTATGGGAGAATCCAAGGTTACTACAATACCCAGCAAAGGAGAAGGACACAGAACACTTAACCAGAATAGTAAATATCAGCCTGATACTGTTTCAGCCAAAAACAATTTTAAGAAGGAATGTATGTTTAAAAAAAAACAACAAAAAATAAAAGCACAACTCACAACCCTCTCCAGTTGAGACCTTAGATTATTATTAAAAAAAAAAATACCACCAAGCACAATTAGCACTAATCTTACTTGCCACTGGGTAGAATTCAGATCAGATGGAAATCAGTGTTCTTTGTTGTTTTTTTTTTTTAAATGCACTTCATTGCAGTAATTTTCTGAGCCTAGGCCAATGTTCCTTTTTTAAATAAAGGTAAACATTATAATACGTGAAGAAGTGGCAACACAGAGTATAGATTTTGTCGTAGAAAGCTTTGCTTCTCAGATATGCAGCCCAGTTTGAGAGGTTTTGCCTTGTTTCTTTTGAAGAGAGGAGAAAAAAATTCCCCTTCCCTCCCCCCACCCTTTAGTTTTATCTTAAGCACAACTAGGTAATTTCCCATTGCTTCCTCCTCGCCATTATTAATTGGTAGTTTATTAAAGCTATTTTTAAAAAGTTAATACTCCTGTCATTTCCCTATAATACCTCCCAGGAAATAGAGCATCCCAGAAAGCAAGTATATAGATAGAACAGCAGCCATGTTAAACTCTGTAAGCTGTCTAGAGAACACAGTCTTACTCATAGGCAGGTAGGTGGTAGTCCTTGCCTTGGGGCTATAGCAATGGAATTCATGGCAAGGGCCAGTAAAATAAATAATGGATTCTCCTTTTTTTTTTTTTTTTAAAGGAAGGAGAGCCATGGTCTGATCTATTATATAGGCTCCCTTTCCTTTTGCTGTTGTCCCAGTCTCTTTATTTCCCCTCTGGGACATGAAGAGGTATGTAAGACTTTTTTTTTTGGCAAATGGATTAATTTCTGGCAGTGAAAATCTCTCTGGCATTTCAATATGTGAATGAGTAACCAGGATTTCAAGAAAGCCCATTTATCCTGGTTTTGATGGGCTGAACGCAAGTCAATGTGAGAGTGGCACTCTCCTCGTTGATTATAATATAATATTTCCATTAAAATCATTTTTTAAAAGCCTTCCCAAATTCCAATAATCCTATTTCAAAGAATATAAAGCTGTGCTGTAGATTAGCTGCCCTAGAATACCTTGGCAAAAGTATCCAAGTAGCAAGAGTTTTCCTAGTCTTATGTCCTATATACATCTGTTAAATTACTCCGAGATCTCATTAAATAAAGCTAATGCACTTGTAAAACAGTAGGGAGAGACAGTTTATCATTGTAACTGTTAGAGAGAGCCATTCTGAAAGGGAGGGAGCCAAGAAGACTAGGTGTATGCTGGTCAGTGTAGATGTTTCTAGGCCATAAATCTTGGCTCTTTCCCGCCTAGTTATTGTGTATTTCTTTAGGTGAGAGATTGATTGTAGCAGCCGAAGATGAATTTGCCCATGGTCCCTTTCTTCTCTCTCTCTCTCTCTTTTTTTTACACTCCTGATGCTTCGCCAAGGTGATAATGCTTTTTTTCCCCCCTGCAATCATTTGTTTCAGATTAAAAGCATGAAACGGCACGAAGAAACATAGGCAGGTTGGTCTCTGCAGTCGGGCAGGCATGAGGGCATGAAGATGTATAATGTCCCAAGTGGGAGGAAGAGCATTGGGCCCCCACAGGATTTATAACAGGTTTACCTGAAGGAGAGCCAGGGACACTTAACCGATCGGATACCTGGAAGGACACTGACATTTCCTTGCTGTGGAGTTTTTAAGCAGATGGTAAAGTGGGTTTCATATGAAAACAGTGAACGTCACAGGGCCATTCAAATCCACGACAATTACAGCCTTATTGTCTTTTCTCAGGATATGTGTGTCTGGATCACCCTGGGTCCTAAATGGGGAGAAGAGATACTTTTCATGAATATATATCGAGATGCTGAATTTATAAGGATCAATATAGTCACAAATGTTGTACAACATGTCAGGATATCATAAAAAGCAGGCAGTTCTACATAAAATACCAGCTTAATCTTGGAGATTTTAAAGCCTCATTAAAATGTGGATAAAGTCCATATATGGGATGGCAGCACTCAAAAGGTTGAAGTTGTATATCTGTGGTGCAAACATGTTAACGGTGATTTCTGAATGTCAGTGGCATTTTTTGGAGTAGAGCAAGGATTCAGAGGTGATGAGGAAAGCTCAGGACACATGGAAACTCCCCAATCTTGCTGCCCATCCTTTTGGTTCAATGGATGTTCAACAATGAATGTGACTCTTTGCTTTCCCTAAGTCTCTTCTTTGAGGGAATGGCTTTGGTTGGAAAAAGTGAAATCTACTATCCCCAAAGTATCCTGGAAATCATAAGATCAAAAATTTATAGTGAGAAAGAATATTACAGGTTATCTAGTTCAACTCACTTTACAGATGAGGAATCTGAGGCCCATAGAGACGAAGAGACATGATTTGGCCAGGGTTACACAGTCAGTAAGTATCCAGGTCAAGATTCAAACCCAGGTCCTCTGACTAAATTCAGTGATCTTTCTACTATATCATAAAGATAAGTACATTTCATAGATTTTAAAAAAATTAAATATTTAAGTGCTGACTTCCTCTAAGAGAGAAGAAAAGGAGAAAGAAGAGTAAAATGATGAGGTGAGAAGAGAACACACAAACTTTACACTGAGTGTGTCTCAAAAAGAAAGGGGTGGTGGAGAGGGGGGAAAATCTAGAGAATCTCCCCTGACTTCTAGGAGAAAAGGACAGTCACTGAGAACTGCATAGCCAAAGATAGGCTCAGGCCATGGTGAGGGCAGCCTTAGAGGGAAGGAAGTGGAGGTGGGTGGCACTTTGTAAATTTCTTATTTTGATTTAACTTTAGGAATTATCATGCCCTATGTTTCTAAATGGAGAGGAGGATTTGGACATACAAGTTAACCTAGTTTTCCCTGAACAAAGTTAGTGTACATGTCCTTATTGTTGGAATTCTGGGTATTTTTTTTTCCTCCTGAAGAAACTTTGGAAGTCAAGCAAGTACTTTTATCTTGACCTTTCTGCAACACTGCCCTATATTCACTGCTTGTCAGCACACGTTTGTCTGGAGCCATCCGTCACTGCCATCCGTCACTCCGGTGCCATTCCCATCAGTCCCATTATCGGGGATCAGGAGAGAGCTGAGCCTGGAGTGGGAAGGATCATTAAACCTCAGGCTCCCAGGTAGTACAGGTAGTCCAGGTGGCCTGTTGTTATTTATAATAAAGAAACAACGCAGCAGAACTGCCTGACAGTGGCCCATGAGGCCTGGAAGGAGGACGGGCTGAGCGATGTCATCTCTGAAGGACAGCTAAAAGTGGACTTCTCTCCCCCTCCCTGTAAGGGAAGAGGATTTATTGAACATCTGTTCAGTACATGGCTGGGAAGATTGATTAATTTAATTGCTCACACTTTGCTTAAGTAACATTTGAATACTTAATGTCAGGTTTGAAGGATATTACAACATTTGCTTGCACACCTTCTTCTTAAAGTGGCAGAGGGGAGATTTCTGGGGAGGGGAGGTGGGACTATGGAGAGAGCCCCTTCTAAATTCTCCTTTAGAGCTAGTCTCTGGGAGTCACAAGTGGGAAAGCCTGCCTCTTTTCATAAAAGCAACTAGTTACTTTTCACATTTTTCCCATCGTGATAAATCATTAATGTAATGAGGTTGGATCTTCTTCACTGAGTGGTGGTAATTTTCCCTCTGGTATCAACTATAGAGACAGCTGAGCATATTATATATTTCTGTACCCTTTAACATAATACCGTAATCGTATTGAAGTACTAGATGAGTTAAAGCTGCAATAATTTATTACAGGTTACATTCAGGCAGCATATTTGGAGGGAATTCCTGAAAGTCTCACAGAAAACCAGGCTTTAAGTGGGATAACACAGGGAATACGGATTGGCTTAGAAACCTCCAACATGTACCCTTTATGATGCCCCCAGGCTCCTCTTGTGTTGGATGCCAGCTAGGGTAATAGTGGCATCCCCAGAAACACTAACTGATGCTTTATGGGATGGAGAATATGGCTAATTAATGTATAGTCTATGTCTGTTCTAACTATACAGGTGTACCTCACTTTAAGAAGATTTGTTACACAAAATTACAGTTCCAAAAACTCTGGGGTATATCTTTTTTAAATGACAAGAAGGATCTCTATTGCCTTTAAAGTAGAAATTAATTTTTAAAAAATTTCTGCTTATGCCCACTTTTTATGCATATCTACTCCATAAAGTAAGGCAGTAGATGCCAGTTAAGTTTGTGTTGAGTATGTGGTTGATAAGGCACTGGGCACTGGTTGAGTTTGTGTGGAGAAATGACCTGACTTATTTTTAATTTGTGCACAAAGATGGAGAATTTCTTCCTCTTCCCCTCTTTGCACCCACAATTGTGGCTCCATAATTAGAGCATGAATGGTGAGTGAATGAATATAAACATACGGGCATTTGTGTTTCTTCCCAGCTTTCATCCCTAAGATTAATTTTTCTTAGGAGACCAACTCTTGCTTCTTAAGGAAGAGTTGCTTTGGTCTTTTATTTGCACAGTCTTTCCTGGATCTTCTCTACAGGAAGATGTTTCACTTCAGAGAGGGGAATCTTTAAATATTTGTCTTCCCTTTGTGGGTGAGCATTGAAAGTAGGAGTAGTGAGATGGAGTAATTTGCTTGGCTACTATAAATGCTACAAATCGTCAATGGTGCTGGCATGGAGCTATGCGTTTTTTATTGTCAGAGATGCCATACATAATGTTCTCACAACAATGCTTAAGTCTGAGAGGGAAGGGATTTAACAGAGCCACATTACTAATTTACTACCAGCAAACAGAACAGCAAAAAAAGAAAGAGAAAAAAAAAACCAAGAAAAAGGAAAAAAGGCAGAAAAGCTGAGAAATGAAAGGCCTCAGACGAGCCTATACAAAACCAAGCTCTAGGATGGCGGAGTGGTACTTAATAATGGCCCTGGCATTTTGTTAGCATCTCTACAAGGAAAAATTGTTCTTAGAAAAGGATAATCTACAGTCGAATCTGATTGAAGTCAAAAGAAACATCGGTTGATGTCTTTGAGAGATGCCCGTCTGTCCCTGGGCCTGACCGCACACAATACATCCCGCCACAGTGAGTCAGATTGTCAAGGCCAGAACCAGGTGCCGGTGTTACTTGTATCCTTCGACATCAGTCATACTGCAGGGAGCAGACAATTAATTCTGGAGCAAAATTGAAAGTCAGAGGCAGAGTCTGAAAGAACAGAATGACAATAATAAAGTGCCCCTGCCTCACATTAATCTCCCTCACTTCAGGCCTGTCACAGCCGGTCTGGCTGTGACTAATGCCAGGCTTTGCATACAGTGGTCACAGACATGAGCAGCATGCTCTCTTTACAGCACCCGCGATGTGCTTTGTTGGGTTTTTGACTCCTGTGGAATCATTGAAAAAACATAGCCGCCGGTCATAGGTGAGGGGACGAAGTTCCTTCATCATACACCTGGTGATCGATGCTGGGGATCTGGGGACTGGGCTCACGAGAGCAATGGAATCTCATTCCTCTTTCTTTTGGCCACTCTCTTCGTCTTCTTTTTTCTCTCTGTGTTCCCTCTCTCTCTTCTTTCCTCCTTTCTTTTTCTCTTCTCACCTTCCTCTATTCTTTCCCTCCTCCTTTCTCCTTGTTCTCTCTCTATTTTCACCTCTGTTTCCTGTTCTCTCTCTCTCTCTCTCTCTCTCTCTCTCTCTCTCTCTCTCTCTCT
>NW_027185754.1:17219232-17227189 GCF_028583685.1 Petaurus breviceps papuanus | reverse complement strand
TCTCTCTCTCTCTCTCTCTCTCTCTCTCTCTCTCTCTCTCTCTCTCTTTCTCCCTCTCCCTCTGTCTCTTGCTCTTCCTCCATCTCTCACTTATTTCCTCTCTCTCTCAGTCTGTCTCTTTCTCTATCTCTTATTTTCTCTCTCTTCCCTATCTCCCCTCCTTTTTCCTTTTTTCTCATCCCTTTCCTCTTTCTTCGTCTCTCCTCTCTCCTTCTGTTTCTTCTTTCTTCTCTTCTCCAAATCTCCTTTCCTTCTCTTGTTCCCACCACATGCTCTCATAGTTTCATCATCTTTCCCACATACTCCTTTTTTTGTTCTCTACGCCCTCTTCCTTTTTTATTCCTCAGGAATATTTTAGGGGAACTCCTCACGTGCAGATTAGTTCTGTAACAGACCAACTCCTGGTATGAGCTGAAGCAGTGATAGGCAGACAGGCTGATCTAGACCAAATTGACACACTGGTCATAAATAAATCACTGGACCCAGATGCCACACGCCCAGGAGTTTTGAAGGAGCTCAAAGGTGAAACTGTGGAAATGTTGGCCAAAAAGTGGAGCATGTCACTGCAAAGGCCACTATGCCGGAGGATTGACAGATTGTCATTGTAATCTCCATCTATAAGGAGGCGGTTCTGGGAGCTATAGACAAGGAAGTTTCTATTCTCTCCTTGGCAAGCAAGTAGAATATATAATAAAGTATAGGATCAGTGAACACATAAACAAAGCTAACCTGTTGGAGATAAAAAGGAAAGGAAAAGATGGTTTTTATAGGGGGAAACCATGCCTCACCGACCTGATGGAGGGTTTTTGAGAGAGTAGGTAAACATGTAGACAAGGGGACATCAATACACACGTTTTATTTAGAATTTCAAAAAGGTTCTCTCAAGTTTTTAATTTCAAAAACTGCTGTAAAGCAAAACACTCCCCCTAAAATACCATGCAATTTGGGGCAACAGTATGTTATGAATAGGCATTTGTTTTAGGGATGGGAAACAAAAAGTGGGGATTAACAGTTACTTCTCTACCTGGATAACCAAATTCTCAAAGGTAGGGCTCTATATGCTATGGGGAATAGGAACATGGAAATAAAAAAAAAAGAAATGTGTATGGTGAGATTGACCATGACCGTCATCTTGTACAAAGGTTCAAGACAGTGGGATGCCATTGTGTCTTCAGTCTCTGCACTTCATGAAAGGCACGATAAAGCTGGATCAGATCTAGAGAAGGAGATTGAGGAGGCCAGAATTTAGAGCCAAAGGAGATTTTCAAGATTATCTGGTCATAGGATCATAAGCTAATGGATCTAGAAGCAGAATTTCAAAGGTCACATAGTCTAAGCCTCTCATTTTAGAGATGAGGAAATGGAGACCCAGAGAGGCTCAAGGTTCCAAGGCCATTCCCAAGCAGCTAGGTCACACAGTGGGTCGAGCACTGGGCCCAGAGTCAGAAACATGAGTTCAAATCTAGCTTTGGACACTTACTAGCTCTGACCCAGGGCACATCATTTAACTTCTGGCTGCCTCCGTTTCCTCCTCTCCAAAGTGAGGATGATAATAGCACCTACTTCTTAGGGTTGTTTTAAGGATAAAATTAGATATTTGTAAAGTGCCTTTGCATATCTTAAAGCCCTATAGAAATGTTCTCTTATATATGTATATATATGCACATATATACATACACATATATGTGTGCATATATATGTGTGTGTGTGCATGTATGTATATGATAAGTGGCATCTTTGGGATTTAAACCTGGTCTTCTGAATCCAAATCCTGTGCTTCTGACCACACCACCCTTAAATCAAGGGCCTCCAAGATGGAGAAATGATTTCTAAACATATGCAGCTCAGTCTGAAAAGATGAAATTAAGAAGAACCAGTCAAAGTCTGAAAAAGAGAAATGAATAGGGACTCTGGGAAAGGAACACCAAGCATTTATATAGTACCTACTGTGTGCCAGGTATTGTCCTTAGTGTTCTACAGTGATTATCTCATTTGATCTTTATAACAACCCAGAGAGGTAGATGGTATTATCCCCATTTTATAGTTGAAGAAACTGAGGCTTAGGGAGGTTGTGATGTGTCTAGGGTAGATTTGAACCCAGTTCCTTGTGACTCCAGGCTCAGTAATTCTCTCTAACCACTTTACTACCTAACTGCCTTTGGACAATTCTAATGTATGAGTTGGAGAAGCCCAAAGGAGATAGTTTAGGGTTAAATGATGGCTTTTACTTTCTTAAGCCCTCCACTAAACTTTTCCTTGAATGTCCTATTGTGATATCGAGGTAGAGACCCTGGGTGTTGAAGGGCCTAGAAGCAGAGCCTCAGTGCTGATGGATTCTGTCAAACAGGTAAGGGGTCTAGCACATCTGTGGTAATGAAAAGTGTAGCTCTTGTTTGACAGCCTAACTAACAAGGTATGCAGAGCTTCATCACCAGAAGGTTGAGTACCCCGTGATACATACTTTTTTGGCTCTCTATACTTTGTGTACTTTATTCACAAGGTAATAAGCATATGAAATTGATTCTGGGCATATAGGGAGGTTAGTGGCTGGTGTTATGGAAGAAAACACTCCATTCTTCCATTAACCATTTCCATCAGACAGAATCTGAGGCTGAAAAGACATAGGAATGACCTTGGCAAGCAGGGAGATTCTTAAGTTCTTATATGCATACCTTCAGATCTTCTATCTCTTCATTATCCCCTTCCTCCACTCCAAACCTCTTCGTGAAGGGACATGAACATACATACATAAGGGTTCAGTTCAAGTTTGAGTTTGGCCTGGGGGTTGTCCTACAGACTATAGAGTTTGCTGGCACAGGTTCAATAAGGTGTTAGCTAATATGCTTTAAGTATCATTTTGACTTATATTAATAAGGCATAAAACATCCTGGGAGTTTTTGGTAACCTGGCCAAGCCTCAGGGATATGAACTAACTGATCAAAAATGCCAATGAGGGTTAGTTACATTTTAACAGGGGATTCTAGAAGACTGAAAACTTCCAGGATCCTAAAGTCCCTCCATCAGTATTCCTAGAAATTCTAGAAAATTCTAGAAATCAGAAAGGATCAATAAATGGGATGTTTGGACATAGAGACTCTGAGATCCTCATAACCACTTATGGACCATTCTTGCCCTTCACTTCCATAATAATTAACCTACTTGGTATGGCTAACAGAGAGGAAGCATTGTCCCTACATTCAAGCTTGTTGGATACTAATCCAGAGGCAGGTCGGTCTTGTACTTTTCTAACGTACTAGTCCACTGATACTACAAAATGATTTGATTGCCTTTGGTAGAATTGGGTCCTGTTAATTTTGTTATCTATTTGTGTAATCAGTAAATACTCCAACATTTAAGGTTCAGCATAATGTTCCCCCAAAGCAAAGCATCTATGTAAAATTTATTGGAATAAACTGGACCAAATCCCCCTAATCAAAGGATTTTGTTCTGTTTGGATTTGGTCAAAGAGCCATAATTGAGGACCTAGAGGGCCACATGTGACCTCAAGGCCACAGGTTCCCCACCCCTGGACTGGACCCTTTCAGGAGAGGAGTCGAAACATTCCAGAAGGGACTATGGAATCACTGAAAAGTTTGCTGATGAGTATATTTTGGAAGAGTGAGAAAAACCAAAAAAGATAACAACGAGTGATGATGCTAATCTATGAGGGAATAACTTGTGTCATGTTAGCACCCTTGTTTCATCTAAGTGGATAAGTATTCTGGAGAAGGAAGGATGACCAGCCCTAGATGATCACTGGATTCCCTAGTCCAAGAGGTCCCTGAAGGGTGACCTTAAGGGTGATTTTCAGAACCAAGAGCAATGGGTGAAAGATATATATATATATATATATATATATATATATATATATATAAACACATTTAGGTTTGATGTCAAGAAAGATATTCTAGCCACTAGATCTCTCTAGAAATTAAACTGATTTCCTTAGAAGATCATGGGTCTACCCTTCCTAGATCTGTTTAAGCAGAGGCTGGGTAAGAAATTGCCAGAAATGTTGCAGAGGTGATTCTTGTGGAGGGAGGGGAGGTGTCAACTGGACTAGATGACTGTTGAGGTCCTTTCCAATTCAGAAATTCTGTGATTCACTGACACTAGCAAAATCTTCTCTTTCTACTGACTGCTAAGTTGAATTAATTTAAACAATCAAGAAAGAAGGAAGGAAAGAAGGAAGGAAGGAAGGAAGGAAGGAAGGAAGGAAGGAAGGAAGGAAGGAAGGAAGGAAGGAAGGAAGGAAAGAAGGAAGGAAAAGCAAGAGGGAGGGAAGGAGTGAAAGTGAGGAGAAAGAGAAGTAAGAAGGAAGGGAGGATGGAAAGGTGGTAGGGAGAGGAGGAAGGAAGGGAGGAAGAGATGGAGGGCAAAAAGAAGGGAGAAAGGAAGAAAAAGGGAGGGAGGGAAGGAGGAAGGAAAGGAGGGAGGAAAAAAGCATTTATTCATCATCTATTTTATGTTAAGCACTTTACAAATATTGTCCCATTTGATTCTCATGACAACCCTGGGATGTAGGTGTTATTATTATGCCAACTTTATAGTTGAAGAAACTGAGGCAGACAGTGGTTAATATCACACAGCTAGAAAGTGTCTAAGGTGGGATTTGAACTCAGGTCTCCCTTCTTTGGGCTCTAAGGAACATTTTATTTGAAGTTATGGGGTCTAGGTTTGAATCCCAGTTCTTCTACTTCTTGTGTGAACTTGAACAAGTAACTTCCCCATCTTCCTTAGTTCCTTACCTGTTAAGAAAAGGAGGCTGTTCAACTAGATAATTTCTTAGGTTTCTTATAACTCTAAGTACTAATTATTTGTTTTTTTGTTGTCATAGTAGTAGCATCTTTAAATAATTGTGTTGTTCAAACCTAATTCAACAATAATTTATTGAGCAGTTATTATATACTAAAGTACCAGAGATAGGAGAAGGACTGGATTTGTGATTTCATGAGTAAGGAAACTCCCTCAATCAATGCAGGGCAGCACTTTCCCTGCAACTTATAATTTTGAAGGAGAGTCTACAGCCTTGAGAAGTTAAGTGACTTCTCAAAGTCCCATAGGCAGTATACATCTTAAAGCAGGACATGGGCCTAGGTCTTTCTGGTTTGGAGACCAACCTTCTATTTGCCACATTCCATTTCCTCTTACATTGATATTTAATACAATATAGTACAATATAAGCTACTTGAACAAAACAAAACAAAGTGGTCCATTCCCTCAAGGAGTTTATATTCAAGTGGGTATTGAATATCAATGACAATTTTAAAAATACAAATATTTTAAATGAAGGCTGGTTTCCCTCTTATAAGAGAAATAGAAGAAGCTTATGGAATCCCTTTTCATATCCCAGGGTTTTAGAGACAATGGAGTCTTCCTTTAAAACTAGAAGATGGCTTTTAGTGTGAAAACCAAGGAGATACAAATATGAGAAGCCAGGGTAGCTTTGTGACCTGTGTCAGGAGGTAGTATGGTGAAAACCTTTCCCACAGAGGAGGGAAGGAAGAAGATTTAGCACTAAGAAACAGGAAGCAGCTATCTGTCCTTCAGGGAACCATAACAAAGATTGACACATACTATAAGATGATATGATCATCCAATTGTAGGAAGAAGAGAAGAGTACCATGATTAGTGACTTCCTCTAGAAGGAATTAAGTCTGAGATTTGTAGATCTAATCACTGCAATAGAAAGATCTGTCTTCTTCTCAAGACACAGTCAAGACATAATAGAAAAGCTTCTAAGACTTATCAAAACAGATAACTACTACCCACTTCTAGTGATTCATATAGGAGAAAAAAAGATACTACCAGAAGTAACGTAGAAAACATTTTCAAAGAGTATGAAGTATTTGGCAAGAAACTAAAGACTGTGGGGACACAGGTGGAGTTTTTGTCACTGCTTCCCACTGAAAAGAAGAAAAACATTGATTTGAGAAGAAAAACCTGGGTTAAGAATATAGCATAAAGATGTATTTGCCTGCCATTCCGTAAATCTCAAAAAAAAAAGTCTTTAAACCAAAAATTTGGTGAGGAAATTGTATGTATGAAAGTACAGATGTATCCTCACCAAGTTAGATAACACAGAGAGTAGCTACAATGACAGAAGATCAACAATAGAGGTATGAAGAAGTTTACAAAAGCAAAAATCCAAGAAAGGAGCCAGCATTGAAGGACAGGTGCCCTTAAATGCCTACACACAAATGCACAAAGTTTAGACAAATAGCAAGATGAACTAAAGGTCTTAACATAAGGAGGACATTTTTACTTTATAGGTGTCCCAGAGCTTTGACACGTGACTAGAAGCTGACTCTGGATGGATATACTTTATTTAAAAGAAATGTGATGGAGAAAAGGATGTGGAGTGGGCTAGAATGACTTCTGAAGGTGACATATACAGGAACCAAAAGGAGGAAATATGGTGGAAAGCAATTGGGTCAAGACCAGATTAGGGATAAACAGGACGAATTTTATCATCAGGGTTGAGAAGAAAACACCTCAAGAGAAAGAGTAAATAAGTGAGGAGGTTGGGAAACAGATCACAGACATGGTGCAAATGAATGATATAGTAATAATGGTGGACTTTTATCTATATATCTTCTGGAGATTCGTTCTCTCTCTCTCTCTCTCTCTCTCTCCCTCTCACACACATACACACACACACACATTCTCTCTCTGTCTGTCTGTCTCTCCTTCCCATTTGTAGATAACATGAAGGTAAGGGAAAAGCTAGACTGGATGCCAATATCCTAAAAGATCTTGATAGGTTAGACTATTGGGCAGCATCTAAAAAATGAATTTTTTTTGTTCTGTTGTTTATAGTCATGTCTAACTCTTTGTGACTCCATTTGGGGTTTTCTTGGCAAAAATACTAGAGTAGTTTGCTATTTCCTTCTCCAGTTCATTTTATAGATGAGGAAACTGAGGCAAACAGGGTTAAGTGACTTACCCAGGGTCACACAGATAGTAAGAGTCTGAGTCCAGATTTGAATTCTAAAGATGAGTCTTCCTCATTCCAGACCCAACACTCTATCCATTCTGCAACCTTGCAGCCCAAGATGAAAGAATAAATAAATGATAGGAATAAATGTAAAGTTTTTTACTATAGGTTCAAAAAACCACCATCTCATTAGTATAAGATTGGAGATGTACAGTTAGACAGCAATTTGACTTTAAAAAGTTGGTATTTTGGTAGATTGTGGGCTCAATGTGAGTTGGCAGTATGATGTGGGGGTCGATGAAGCTAATTTGATTTGGAGTTTTAAGAGAGGTATCACTTCCAGAACATCCAAAGGTAGGCAACCAGCATGATAAAGGCTTTTGAGTCCTAGCAATCTTAGAATTGACTTACAGAGCTGGAGAAACTTAACCTAAAGATTCAAATCTTTTTTTAAAAAAGCTATTGTATGATAAAGGCAATAGACTTGTGTTGTTTGACCCCCAGAGGGCATGAATAGAAGCAAAGGTTGGAAAGTGAAATAAAAAAAGGCTTGGTATAATGAACAATTTTCTGACAATTCAAGATATTCAGAATGCAATGGCCACCTCAAGAGGTGAAAGGTTCTCTGTCACTGGACATTAAACAAAGTCTAGGTGATCACTTTTAGGGTGTGGAGCTCTGGAGATTCTTAGCTGTTCATGGGTTGTGCTAGGTGGCCACTGAGAAACCTTCCAGTTCTAAATCTATGATCCTTTGAACTGTCTTTTGACCCTCTCCAGTAGAAGGATTAATTTAGGGGAGGCTAGGTGGTGCAGTCAATAAAGCACTGGCTCTGGAGTTCAAATCCAGCCTCAGACACTTAACACTAATTAGCCGAGTGACCTTGGGCAAGTCACTTATCCCCAACTGCCCTGCCTTCCTCCTCAAAAAAAGCAAAAAAGGAGAAAAAAAGAAGAAAGAAAGAAAGAAGAAGGAAGAAGAAGAAGAAGAAGAAGAAGAAGAAGAAGAAGAAGAAGAAGA
>NW_027185754.1:17194942-17219222 GCF_028583685.1 Petaurus breviceps papuanus | reverse complement strand
AAGAAGAAGAAGAAGAAGAAGAAGAAGAAGAAGAAGAAGAAGAAGAATTAACTTAACCATATCCCCAAAGCATAACTTCTTGGACTCTTATTTTTTTTAAAATACCTTTCAGAGGTAACAGTTATGCATTTGTTAGGTTCTCTTCAATACCTCTTTTCAGTGTTGTTCTTCCCTGTTTTGCTTCTGTGTGGGTTGCAGATATATGCTGTGTCTGGCATTCCTCCAATTCAAATATAGAAAATGTACATTCGTACAGTAGCTGCTAGAATCGTTTTTATTTGAATCCCGGCATGGGGGAAACACTCATTTAATGTCTTGTTAGGCAAAGGAGTCATTCCAAGAGCTTCTGTAAAGAAGGTACTTAACTAATTTCCTGTATTTATATAACATGGCATCCGCCTCTTCCCCTCACCCCCCACCCCAATACTCTCAGCCAAGGAAATGGCTGAAAATAGAATTTTCCCCCAGGAAGCAATCAATGGCTGACTTCTTTCTCACACATCTAGAGATACTGCTCTTGGAGTGTGGCCTGTTCCTTGGACTAACACCGAGAGACTCACATCACCCTGCTATGGCCTATAGATCTCAGGTAGGACAGAGATTCTTGTCTCAGTTATGTTGCTTGTGGGAAGCAAGGTCTATTTTACCTCTGGACCAAAATTTGTTTGGTTATCACTTTCTCTGACAGTCTTAGAGGGGACAAAGAAGAGGAGATTTATATGACTATTTTTGTCATTTCTCACACTTGTTTGCATTGGTGTTCCAAAGCAATGTGGTTTCTTGGCAATGTTTAGCAGCATTAGGGCTAGGAAACCTAAAGAATGCAGGTCAGTCTACTAAAATAAAGTGTTATGGGGC
Organism: Petaurus breviceps papuanus; assembly: GCF_028583685.1. NCBI lineage: Eukaryota > Metazoa > Chordata > Mammalia > Diprotodontia > Petauridae > Petaurus > Petaurus breviceps. Next base: position 17,218,364 of record NW_027185754.1, on the reverse strand, counting down.
AGAGAAAGCTGGTAAATGTTTAATAACTGGCTTTCAAAAAAAATGTACACACAATACACATTTAAGTTTAATATATATTCTTAACATGTTCTCCATCATTCTTTTGGTCTAGATGATCAACAAAACAATCACTCAAGCCCTGATTCATCGTGTCTGCTGATTTCCAAGGTATAAATGTTCACCCTGCAGATTTAGCCATTGGTTTTTAGGAGCCAGAAATCCAGCTCACCCTCGGATAGGGGCAAAAATAAAGTCCTATCCTTGGGCTCAAAAACTCAACTGCGCAAGTATAGAATGGAGAAGACAAAGTTTAACAATGGTTTGTGTGGAGGAAAAAAAAATCAATTCAATGAACTAAAAATATTTAATCTGAAAAAAGGAAGACAAGGGACTCACAATAGCTGTCTTCAAGTATTTGAAAGGCTGTCATGTAGAAGAGGGATTAGACTTGTTCTGTCTGGCCCCAGGGGGCAGAACTAGGATCAATGGATAGAAATTGCTGAAAGGCACATTTTGGTTCATTAGAAACAGAAACTTCTCAACAATTAGAGTGAATTCAAAGTGGGAAAAAAAAACAAACCAAACACAAAAATTTGGAAAACAACAGAGTAGGATAGTCCTCCTAGGGGCACTGTCTCTGGAGGGCTTCAAGTCCAGGTTGAGGTCCCAGTGGTCCAGGATTCTTTCCCAGTCTGTGGGTTGGACTAGATGGAATCCTAGGTCCTTTCCAGCTCTGAGATTTGGGAATTCTGTGAATTTGTTTTCACCGACTCATTTCCTGAGCTTAATGAGTTTAAGTGATAAAATTTATTACATGTCGTACATCATGGCGGGAGGTTATGTATCAGCCTACCATAGTGTCTGGGATGATGATGTCATCTCTGAAGCCTCCCTTTTCTTCTGACAAGCCCAGCTGAGAATGAATGTGTTATGTACCTGGTATTGCCTCTTTACTGAGTTCATGTAAACTCCTGACTCCTGTGCCCAAGAAGATTTATGCTTTATCATAAATGAAAAAGCATTTGTAGGTTTCAATGCACAAAATGATAAAGGTGGTTGGGGCGGCTAGGTGGCGCAGTGAGTAAAGCGCCAGCTCTGGAGTCAGGAGGATCTGAGTTCGGTTGGGGCCTTAGACACTTAACACCCACACACAAAAAAAACTAGCCATATAACCTTGGGCAAGTTACTTAACCCCAATTGCCCTCCAAAAGGCAACAACAACAACAACAAAAAGCAATAGTTTCAAAATGATAAAGGTGGGAGGTCAAGAGTTCCTAGTATGTACTTGAATGGCAAAGATTTGAAGTAAAATATAAGCAAAACCATTTCATTGGAAAGTAAAGCTATTTTTTCAACCAAATAATTGTTTTGCCTATACAATACTGAATGAGGCAAAGTAAGTGGAAGTGATATACATACACACATACATATATACACACACACTACATATATACACACACAAATGTATGTATGTGTATACATAGAGACATATATGTGTGTTGTTTTGTCGTTTTTCAGTCATGTCTGATTCTTCATGACCCCATTTGGTGTTTTCTTGGCAAAAATACGGGAGTGATTTGCCATTTTTTCTCCAGCTCATTTAACAGATAAGAAAACTGAGGCAAACTGAGGCAGAGTCAAGTGACTTGCCAAGGTTCACATAGTAAAGTGTCTGAGGTCAGATTTGGACTCAGGTCTTCCTGACTCCAAGTTTGACACTCTATCCACTGTGCCACCTGGATGGTGTGTATATGTACACATACACATGGATATACATATTAGTAAAATTATGATAGCATTTTTATATTAATTAGGTTGGTTTTCTTTTTTTAGTTGAATTCAGTCAGTTGGCAAACATTTATTAAGCTACATACCTAAGCACAAGGGATAGGTAAAAAAAAAAAAAGGATGTTAGACCTTCAAAAGAAGAATCTCATGCTTGAGGATATTTCCCATTTAAATACAAAATTATGCACATATCAATAATTTTTATTTGCATGATATTTTTGCTGTGAAACAAAGCTAAATTTTCTTTATTTTATTATAGTCCTGACACTTTCTAACTCCCTTTTAACACACCACCATTTTCCCAGGGATACTTTAGACACTCCAACCTTCCCTTTGGTCGCACCAGTAAATAATCGCATCAATTTTAGTATTGCTTCCTTCCAAAGATGCAGATTTCAGTTCATTCATATTTTTGCATTTTGTGCAATTTTAGTTCTACAGGGAGACCCATCCATTGTACCACAGATTTTACTTTGAGTGTAAATAATATCCCATGTCCTGAACCTTAACTGTGGATGTACCCCATCCAAGGCTCTATTCTAGGATCTTTTCTCTCCCTCTCCCTCTCCCTCTCTCTCTCTCTCCCACCCCTCTCTCTCTCTCTCTCTCTCTCTCTCTCTCTCTCTCTCTCTCTCTCTCTCTCTCTATATATATATATATATATATATATATATATATATATACATATACACACATACATATATATGTATAGATAGATAGATATCTATAGATATAGATATACGCTTTCTTTCAGTGATCTCAAAAGCTTCTATGAATTCAATTATCTTCTCTACAAAGAGGATGCAGAGATCCATCCGTTATCTATCTTTCTATCTGTCTATCTGTCTATCTGTCTGTCTGCCTGCCTGCCTCTCTGTCTCTGTCTCTGTCTCTCTCTCTCTCTCTGTCTCTCTCTGTCTGTGTTTCTTTCCTGAGCTCAAGTCCCATATCACCAACTATCCATTGTACATTTTAAACGGGATGTCCCATGTCAGACAATTCAGCCCATCCAGTGAAGAGCTCATCTTCTCCTGCCCTAATCCTATCTCTTCCCTATTTCTGGCAAGGGTTCTTTCTAGCCTCCCAGGCTTGCAACCATGGAATTCTTCTCAGCTCTTCATTCTCCCTCATCCCTCTTATCAAGTAATTTGACAAATTTTGTCAATTCTAACTCCACAACACTTCTTGCACCTGTGCCCTCCTTCCCACTCACACAGTCACTCCCTAAGTTCAGGTTCCGATCATCTCTGGCTTGGATCATTTAAATAGCCTCCTAATTGGTCTCTCTGTGTCAAGCTCCCCCTACCCAATCCATCCTCTGAGCTAATGCCAACATGATCTTCCTAGAGTATTGGTTTGATCATGTCACTCCCCTGTTTGCAAAGCTCCAGGGGGTCCTAGCTAGGACCCATAGGGTCAAGAAGATAAATTCCCAGTTTAAAACTCTTTATGATCTGGCTCTAGCCTCCCTTTGAAGGCTTATTATACGTTTCCTCCTTCTATACAGTTTTTATTCCAGCCGGAATGGTCTCCTTGCTGTTCCTTGTAGATGTCACTCCATATTCATCTCCATGCTGCAATCTCTTCCTCTTACCTGGGGTCTTCCTTCTCCTCCCCTCTGACTGTTAAAACCCCAGGTGCCTCCCCAGTAGCACTTCTTCCTGACCTTCCTAGGGACCAGTACTTTCCTGAACAACTGTATATATCTTTCATTTGCTTGAATTTGTTTCTCATGATAGAACAGACATGCCTTGAAGGCAGGAACAGTATTATTTTTTTACTTTGCATGCCCACTATCTAGCACAATATCTGGCACTTAGTAGGAGCTTAATAAATTATTGATTGCTTTATTGCTCTTGGGGTCTAAATGAAGAGCCCAAGCCATGTATGGCATTCCTTCCCGTACAAATATCTCACCTACTTATCTATGCATGTATTTATTTTTCTTTTTTTCACAATATGGGGAATGGAGGAGGAGAACAAGTGCCTTCATTAAGCTCTTACCATGTACTAGGCTTTTCAAATATTATCTCATTTGATCTTCACAGTATCCCTGGAAGGTAGGTGTAACTATTATCCCCATTTTGTAGTTGAGGGAACTGAGGCTTCTTGTATTTGTCTTATAGAAATATATTGCATCATTTTTGCACCCTTCATATGCCTTTCTCTTGTCCTTTAGGTCAATGATCCTGGTTCTTTAGAGATTGTTATATTCTATGATTTACCACCATATGATATCACTGAAAGATGGGTTTTTGTTACAGGAAGAAGGAAATTTAGTGTTTTAAAATAGAGTATACAGTGCCCTAAATGCAATCCAGCCTTTTCTTTTCCCTTTATTTAATTCTGGGTCCAGTTCTTTGTGTAGGTACCAGTAGTAACTGCCTAAGATATATGCGCTGATGGACCAGCTCTCTGAATTTTCCATGCAGTTGAGTATCACAGTCAGAACAATAGTCATTCTTCATTTATTTGGTTTTTCCTGTTTGAATAGTTAGGTTGTTTTGTGTGACTATGGAGCTCATTTTGGAGACACTGCGGTATATTCTGGGGCAATAGACACAATGCCAGAAGAAGTAGTACCTGGAAGGCCTCTTCCATTTGAACTCTGCATCGGACATCCTCTAAGACAGTAACAACCACCTTTGGTCAGCATAAGAGTCTCTATTTTTTACTTCTTAATGATCGGGGAGTTGTTGAATAAAGTTATCTCTTTTGTGTCTTCAAGGAATGTTGTATTGCTTTTGACACTTTAAAAGGCACCTTTTTGGAATAGAATCTTTAAAGTTGCTTTTAGCTCCACAAAATTAAATGCTTTACAGCAGTGATGGAAAACTCATATTAGGAAGGGAAAACCACAAATTAATATTATCTATGTTGTATTGTATCTTTATTTTGTTGAACATTTGCCAATTAAATTTTAATCTGATTCTGCCCTGATACAGGTACAAAGCAGGGAGACTGCTTTCAATAATCAGTGAGATATTATATTCCCTGCATCTTTCAGTAAACTGTATGGCCATAAAGATATAGTCCACTGTAGAATATAATTTATGAAAGACTGCCTGTTACCTTCTCATACTTTCATTAATGATGCCATCAGTATATGTATAGACTGGGGGGTGGGGGTGGCAGGGGAGAAACCTTTGGCCTGGAGGCCACATATGACCCTCTAGGTCCTCAAGTGTAGCCCTTTGACTGAATCCAAACTTCACAGACAAATCTCCCTAATAAAAAGATTTGTTCAAGGTCAAACGGACAAATTTTCAAATGTTTCAAAGGCAGGATACGAGCACAGGTCCTCTGACTCCGCTTTCCACTGTATCATGCTGATATGCTCCTTCCTCTCTTTCAGATATTTTGAGAATCAGTATCACCAATGTCTTCTCAGTTAGGATCTATGGTTTTTGTTAATAAGTTTCAGTCCCCAAAGTGTGGTGTGACTATATTAGCTTAGGAAACACTGATATAGAAATAGCTAAGTATACAGTGGAGATAATCACGTGCCTTCTTTCAGCATTATTGATTGAGTGTGGAGCTCTAAGAACACTACCACCCCCAAATAAAATTTGGATCCCAGTGGCTTAATGGTCATGAAGCTAAGTGATATAGTAGATAAAACACTAGGCCTGGAATTAGGAAGCCCTGAGTTCAAATGTGACCCCAGAGACTCACTAGCTGGGTGACTCTGGGCAATTTGACTTCTTTCTGCCTCAGTTTCCTAATTTGTAAAATAGAGATAATAATGGCATCTCCTCCCCAGGGTTATTGTGTGGATAACATGAGATAGTATTTGTAAAGCACTTTGGAAACTTTAACATGCTATATAAATGCTAGCTTAATTTGTCCCCCATTGTATCCTCTTACTCTCTTCTCTACTTCACCAGAGAACCCATTATTTCCAGCACTCTGACAATTCAGTTCTGGCCCTCCCAGGGTGACTTCACTTTTACCATAAGGTGATTAGAATCATTGAGACAGCTCTGGTGGTGGCCACAAAAGCATCTTTTTCCAAGTCCTTCATTTTTATATACAAGGAAACTGAGGCCCAGTGGTGTTGTGAATTGCCCTATGACACAGGTATTAGGTAAGCAGCAGAGATGGGATCAGAACCCAGGTCATGTTAATCTCAGGGTCAATGTTCACCCTCCTGTACCATAAAAGCCTCCATGGTAGGGGAAATATGCATGCATGGATCAGTAATGGCTGTGAATGGGAAAACTTCCTGTCCCAGGAAGAACCTCCTGGGTCCTAGGAGATCCCGAAGCCACAGACTAGTGAAATGGACACCAGACACGGAGAACACGAATGATCCTTCTCCTTTAAGAAATCCCTCTCCTTTTGTACCATTGCAAACATGACGGCATTTTTTGGCGGGAATGGTGAGCTATTTTGTGTATGTGTGAATTAGAACTTTGATAGACAGAATAAGCTGCAATCCAATTCTAAACTATAGATTTTCAAGCAGATTGATGCAACAAATTGTTAGCAAATAGCAGTTTGCAATTTGATGCTAATTAGACATAAGGCAAATATGTGGCGTGACAAATTAACAGCAAACCATACTGTGGAGGGTGAGCGAGAGCTGGCACAGAGCGCACTCGGTTTTGCATAGCTCCTTGTCTTAGCCGAGGAGGCCTAGCCAGCTCCCCTTCCCCGGAAGCAGGAAACCAGAGCAGAGATCACAAGCATCCTCCAATAACTTGAATTGCATATTTCAAATGCTTCCCTCTCCTTTCATCCTGGCAAGGCAGTTTTCCTTTTCTCACTATCTGAGGGGATCATCAAGTGTTCTAGCAATCATCTGTGAGAAGCTCAGACCACACCATTTCCAGTCTGTCTCCCACCACCCACCACAGGACCCCACAGGTCATGCCCCAGATCCTTAAATACCAGCATACCAAAAACCACAACCGGGAGCAATAAAAATGTGCTTTGTGTCCAAACTATCTTTGCTGAGTTTCTTGTCCATTTGGATTGCATTTGGGAGCCTTTAAAACTATTATTTTCATTCATCATTTTTTTTGTTAGAGGATAATACTATTTCTGCTTAGATACATCAGGTCTAATGGTAATTAAATTTTATTCAACCTCCTCACAATGTTTGGAAGGATGAATTGAAAATTCCAGCTAGCCAATAACTTCTTTAAGGTAGTACATTGGACTGTGGTGGCTAGAGAGAGGAAGGAATATGAGAGAAACCCAAGAAGAGGGTCATAGAATTTGGGACTTGAAGGGACCTTAGAAGCCTGTTCCAAACCCCTCATTTTACAGATGAGAAAATTTAGGACCAAAGAGGGAAAGTGATTTTCCCAAGGTTACCCAGGTCAGTAGTCGAGCCAACACTCCCAACTATATCCTCTGAATCCAAATGTAACGGTTATTTCATTACGTTATACTGACAGGGCCAGGAAAAGGAAGAAAAAATGGACTCCAGCTGTTAAGGAGACAGCAGAGTGGACTCCAGGTGTCAATTAATTAGTCCTATGTTCCCCAAACATCTATTAGGCATTCAGTCTTGTTCTAGGTTGGGACAAGGGAAGAAATACAAGATATAGTTCTTGCCCTCACAAAGCCCATAATCTACAGAGGGAAAGAAGACCACACACATGACTGTTATATGATTAAGCGTCAAAACAATTGATGTAGACAGACAATTAGAGAATAAGCCAGAACTGAATAAAGTGTTAATTGTATGAAATTTAAAGCCAAGAGGAGAAGGGAGATAGCTTCCTGGTGAAAGAAGGCTTGAGCTGAGCTAGAGTTGAGAAATTTGAAGAAGTATGCTTTGGAGAAGGGGATGGACAGAAATCACTTCAGCCTGAGGGACTAGGGCAGGCAAAGTTGAAAGGATGGTCATGGGAGGGGGGAACTGGCCAGAGTGGAGGAGGCCAGGTGCTGGGGAATAGTGTGATAGAGGAATATGAATATTGGATCTGAGGTCAGGAGATCTGGATTCAAATTTCACCTTTGACACTTACTAACTGTGTGACCCTTTGGCAAGTCACTAAAACACCTCTATGCCTCAGTTTCCTTAATTGAAAAATAGAAATAGGACTCGTATGCTACCTATTTCACAGAAGCATGGAGAGAAAAAATTAGACTGAAAGTATCTAAATTTTAATTATTGTTAGTTTTATCATCACTATCCTTCTTCTCATATAGAGGTCAGATAGAAACGTTCCTGGGCCATAACACTATCCTACTATTGTTCTTTTATATTTAATGTCTGAGGGATTCTCATTGTTGTTGTTATCCTTAGGAGGCAGGAAGGAAGGGATCAAAGAGGATCTCAACTGCTACAAGTCCATTTTCGAAGTTGGCCTTAGCCCTAAGGGTGGGTGGGGAAGGGATGCTGCAAGGCTCAAGGCATTCTGGGCAGCATTGATGCAGGACCTGATGCAAGCTGATGTAGTGATGGACATTCCCACCATTACTCCCTAACCTGGGTTAAAGCATTGTAGTCATCTGCTCAAAGGCACATCTCTTGGGAGTCTGGGAGAGATAAATTTAAGACCATGACATCATCATCAGCACTGGCTCAACTTTTTGGTACATGTGCTGGGGATCTAGCAGCTGTGTGAAATTCATCCTTTCATAACCCTCCATCTTTTAGAAGGCTCTGTACAGCTGGGAGATGTTTTAACTCTCCAAGCATCTGCTCAGTAGAAGCCACATTCAGAAAGGGTCTCTCTCTTCCCCCGATATCCTTACATGAAAGGACTTTTCCTAGTGTTATATGTAAACCTCAAGAAATCCCTATTTCCCTTGTAGATAACAGCAGCAGCAACAATAACAGCTAAGTTTTTATGGTCCTTTAAAGTTTGCAAAATACTTTGCAAATATCTCATTTTATCCTCACAACAAACCCTTGGAATTGGGGGGGGGGAGTTATTATTATTAGCCCCATTTTACAGATGAGGAAACTGTAGCTTAGGGAGGTTAAATCTCAGAGGCCAGACTTGATACTCAGGAGGAAAGATTTGTTTTTTGTTTTTGTTTTTTCAAATGGCCAGGCCCCCACATTGATTTAGATGATTGAATTTAGGAAGATCTAGGTTCAAATCCTGTTGTTACTAGTTTGTAACCCTGAACAAGTCATTTAATCTCTCCAAGTCTCAGTTTCCTCATTTGTAAAATTAGGGAAGTTGGATTCAATGACCTCTAAATTCACTTTCAGCTCTAAATCTATGATCCTTTGAACCACTGTCTCATTGTAATACAATCCCATAGATGATTCTGCAAGTATTCAAAATCAACAGCAATGAGAGACAAGCAGTAGTTGGCTTTTGGATTTTAAACAGATTATAATAACTTAATAATTCCTCAAATTGGGTAAGAATCTCTTAGATCCAGCTCTTTTCCCTGACTGCATTTGCTCTGTATTTTCTGATGAGTCTTCTTCAAGGTTAGTTTCTTGCTAGGGCATCTGGCATATTTATACTTCAAAGTTTCTTTGGGTCATTAATTACTAAGAGATGATAGATTATGAATTCTTGAGTACTTTTTGGCTTTCCAAATCTCCTTTTTTTATAGAGAACAAAAATAAATGACTGTCGGGTTCAAGGTTATTATTTGATTCAAATGAAAGGGGAAAACAAAATATTGACATTCTTCTTTTCCAAATATGGGCCTAAAGTTGTAGGCAGTACTTGGTAAGTATTCAAACCTTCTGTGGTTGTAGGAGCAGATGTAATTCCGGGAGGAAAACAAATGAAGGGGGAAAAGTCACAGTGAGCTACTTAGGAAAATGATGTTTAATTTCTTACTTAAGCCCTCTGGGGAATTTCTTCAGACAGTTTTGAGAAAGATCAATAACCAGTATTGCCAAGAATTTATTTTCCATGCGAGTCTTTATTTAAACATTTTGTTCTGGCCACCCCTCTGTAAGGACTAAGCTACTCCTGGAGTAGGTGGACGCTGGAGGCTTAGAGTTAACTCAACGTATGAGGCTGTCATTTTCTTCATAGTTTGGGCATTATTGCCCATATTTCACCAAACAATATCCTGGTATCCTGAGTTAATTTGTCACCTCCAAGCCACTTCCTTAACCCCTTTGACCTACAAAGGGACAAATTCTCAGGAAACACAAGTCTGAGATGGTAGTGAGCTGAGAGGATCTGGACCCTTCTAAGGTTCACCAATCCCTTTCCTTCTGCTTATGTTAGGCCTAAAGTTTACAAGTCCATTAACTCTGACCTCTCTAAAAAGCTAAATAACCTGAGTAAGGGGTTCATAGTTAATTGATTTGTGAGAGTGGTCAGTCATTCAGGGAAGCCTGGATTTAAGAAAAATCATTATTTAAATTGTGATTACAGACAAATCATTGCCTCTCCCAGACTCCAGTTCTTCATCAGTAAAACCAGGGGGCCAAACCAGATAATTCCTGAGATCAGTGCCAGTTCTAAAGTTCAGTTTAATTTCACAAAAAAATTTATTAGCTTAAATTATTAAAATTATCAGTAAATTAGTCAATATTTGACCAATTTCCTGTAGGGAACTCCCAGTGAGGAAATTCCCTCTGCTAGTATAGACAGGCACCTGCTCCTCTAATTATATTTGTAGAGAACTGATTGGCTCACTTACAGGTTAAAGAACTTATCTAAGATCAGCCATCATGAGTCAGAGACAGGTCTTGAACACAGATTTTCTAGGGATTGGTTTCTTATTACTATACCAGGTTCTCCTCTCATAAATAAATTATGGTTATTAAAATCACTAACATTTCTATAGCATTTTCCTTGGAACAGCTCTGTGAGACAGGTAATCCAAGTATTCTTATCTTCATTTCACAGACAGCAATAGCTGACGTTTACATAGAACTTTAAAATTTACAAAACACTTGACATATGTGATCTCCTTGGATCCTCACAATAATTTTGCAGGGTAGGCATTGTTATTAATCCCATTTTTTTAGATGAAGAAACAGAAATGCCAAAAGACTTGCCCAGGGTCACACAGTTAATATGTCTCTAAGATAACATTTGGATCAACATATTCTTACACTTTTTTAATCATATCTGTTGCCTTTCGAGTGAAGTGACATGTTCACAATTAATCAACTAGTGTAGGAACCAGAGTGATCACTGGATACATTTAAAAAATTTTTAGTTTCTCTTGTATAATCTTAAATTCCAAGTATATTTTCCCTCTTCCCTATCTAGGAAGCCATTCCTTATTAATAATAGCAATAACAAAATTAAGAGATTAAAAGAAATCATTTTAGTTGAATTAGGCAATGAAGTAGAGAGTGAATAGAGTGCCATTCCTGGAGTCAGGAAGACCTGAGTTCAAATATGACTTCAGGCACTTAACAACTATGTGACCCTGGATAAGTCACTTAACCCCAGTTTCTACATTTGTAAAATGGGGCTAATAATAGCACCTGCCTCCCAGAGTCGTGAGGATCAAAGGAGATAATAATTGTAAAGCCCTTAACAGAATGCCTGCCACACCGTAAACACTATATAAATGTTAGTTATTATTATTAAACTAACCATCTCACTAACTGAAAAGGTGCAATGTTGTAGACCCATGGACTTTTGACCCCCGTGAGAAGGAAGGAAGGTTCAGTTTAATTTTTTCCCAGTTGTTATTGTTTCCATTTACATTGCCAGAGCCATTCCATGCATTGTTTTCCTGGTTCTACTTGCTAAACTCTGTTTCACTTCATATGTCTCCCCATGATTCTATGAATTCTTTGTATTTGTTGCTTCTTCCTGTACATTAATATTCCATCACATTCATGTACCACAAATTTTTTTAGCCCTTCTCCAGTCAATGGTTGTTGATTTTGATTCTATTTCTTTGCTGCTATAAATACCTCGTCTATTTTCTATAGAAAAAAAAAGATTTATTATTTTAAAAATGTCATCCTTGGTTTGTTTGTTCCTAAGTAGTGAACTTCCCTAGTGAGTTTGAAGCCAGATCGTATTTATATGTTCTTTTTAAATAGCAAATTCAGTGTACAAAAGTGTGTACATAAACTCTGTACAGGTCATCTTCTTTAAGAACCATGAAGAGGAACATTGCATGGGCCAAGACACCTAACCTGAGATGCCACTATCACTTTTATTGGAATGTTAAGGGAGAGCCCACTCTCAGAATTCACTGCAATAATTCTCCTGTGGCCTACTAGAGTCAGATCTCCAGGCTAATTACCTTATGGCATCTATCATTACAGAATTGGAAAAGGCATTAGGAATCATTTTGTTCATAATGAATTGGAGAAACTGAGGCTTAGGTCATCTTAGGCATGTTTTCCATTCATTCATTAATACAAATATTAAGTAGTCACTGTGTGCAGACCACTGACCAGAGACTAGGGAAACTTTAAATCTTACATATGGAGCTTACAATCTTGTAAAGGGATTAGACACAAATACAAATGACTATAGCATGCAATATTACAACATTACATGGTAAATACACTGAAAAGTTGTAAAAGAAAGCACTATGCTATTCTGGTGGCCAGGTTTGTTACTGACCTGGAGAATCATGGAAGGGATGGCTTTCTGAGTCAGGCAATAAAGAAAGTGTGAGGTTAACATCTAAATTGGGAGCTACATGAACAAAGGCAAGGCACTGGGCAGGGGGCAGACAGTAATCCCATTTTGCATTTCATATGAATGTTTCCTTATTTAACAGATTACACTCTTTTCCAGGGTGTTAGAACCGGGAAGTCTTTCTGTAACCCCAGAAAATAAGCTATATCTTTACTGGATACAGTGAAGACTCGAGTTGAGAGATTCCTAGGTTCCTAGTCTTAATTCCCTAGGTGATCCTTTGAAAGCATTCGAGTGTTTTCTATCTCACTGACTCTTTACAGGTTTCTTCTCCATTCGAGGCAGTAGTTAATGGGATTTATTGAACTAGAATCATAGAAACACATACTGTGGTTCATGTAATGCACAGCTGAGGTACCACATGTACCAGGCCCTTCCTGCTCTCCCCTACCTCCCATCCAATTAGAACTATTTTCTCACCCATGAAGCCGGTTTCTATATACTTTGTATTTACTTGCTTTCATTCGTGTCATTCCTCCCCTCCATCCCCCCCAGTAGAATGTAAACTCCTTGAGGACAGGAACTGTTTAATTTTTGCCTATCACTTATACAGTGCCTTGTCAAGATGAACTACTTCCTATAAGGAGACTAATAACCTGGCAGGTCACTACAGTGATCTTGAAAGACTATGGAGAACAGGAGTCACTGCAGGATTACTTAAAAATTAAAAAAAATGGAAAGAGAATGGAATCTGCCAACTATAAGCCAGTGAGTTTAACACTAGTCCATGGGAAAATTCTAAGTATATTATTAAGTAGTTGGTCAAAGAATATGTAGGAAGGAAAATAATTATTACTAAGAATTAGGATATCTTCAGTCACTGGCTACAAACTCAGTAATCACTCCATCTAGTTGGCCCCAGAGCACAGGCTACATCCTGTTGAGTCTGTCAAGGAACCTGGGACTGCATGAGCATCTTACTATCTTTCCTGCCACCATATAGCACTTCCTTACTCTGACCTACTTTCTACTTCTTACTTAGAAAACAGTCATCAAAATCAATACTATAATTGCTACTTGAAAAGTAATGACAATCAGCTACCCTGTAGCTCCATTCACCATCACTATGACTCCCTAGAATAAAGTTCTCTTCCCAATATATTTAATCTCCACTTGTTAGAATATAAACTCCTCGAGGGCAGGATCCAGCTCACTTTTAAAATTTGTATCCCCATCACCTACCACAGTGCCTGGCATACAAATGCACACACATGTATATGTGGGTATATACATACGCATGTGTCATGTGTACATCTGTGTGTATACACATGTATAAATGCACGTGTACATGCATGTGTGTACATACATATATGTATATATCCAACCCTTTAATAAATAGCTATACATTAAAATACTTTCATTCATTTATCATGGACAGGTCATCCTGAGTTCACTTAATTTCCTTGTTTTTAATGGCTTGCTAGATTAGTAGATCAGGAGAATGCTATAAATATAGTTTATTTAGATTTTAGGAAAAGTTTTGAAAAATACTTATGCTATTCTTGTGAAAAAGATAGGAAGATGTGATCTAGATTGTAGTACAATTACATACATTCAGAACTATTTGTATGCATTTTGTGAGTTTGAAAAACTGTAGGTCAGGAGTCTCCTATGAATGTCTATAATTTGACTAGAACAACCAAAGGACATGTGAATTCAAAGCCAAAGATTTAAACAATCAGGTTAATAAATGACAAGAAAGATGTGCTGCCCCTCCCCCCCCCACATAGGTTTTCAAGCCACCTGTGAGGACTGGGACACATGTAAAGGACATACGTGACCAAGGATGGATTATCCATAACCTCACTAGCACTTAGCAAAAATAATTGATCGATAAAGGAGGCTATCATCCTGTATCTTGCCTCCTTTTCATAGCTAAACTCTTAGAAAAAAAGCATCTCTACTCTTTGTCTTCAATCCCTCTCTTTCCATTCGCTTTTCAACTCCTTGAAATCAGACTTCTAACCTTACAATTTGAACTTCTCTCTCCAAGGTTATCAACAATCTCTTTTTTAAAAATAGATTTTTATTGATTTTTGTGTTTTTATATTATTTAGATTTAACCCTGTATCCCTCGCTTCTTACTCCCCACCCCCTGCAGAGCCACCCTTATAACAAACAATTTTTCAAAAGAAAAAGGGAAGAAAAAAATTCAACAAGACTGATTAGTACATTGAAAAAAATGCTCCTGGCATTATATATAATGTTCTGCACTCAAGGACCCCTCACCCTGTAACCTCTGCAAAAGAGCAGAATGATTTGTTTTCTCAAAGATCTTTTTTTTTTTTTTTGAGGAGGAGGGGTTTCTTTGTTCTTTATAATTCCACAACTTTCATTTTTTACTGTTTTGTGATTGTTCTTTTCATTTACATTGTTGTAGCCATTGTATATATTGTTTTCTTGGCTCTTTTTTACTTCACCCTACATTGGTTCATAAAGTCTTTCCTTATTTCTCTATGTTCATTATATTTGTCATTTCTTACAATGCAGTAATATTCCATTCCATTCATATAGCACAATTTTCAACCCTTAAAAAAAAATTTCAATTGTACTTTATTTTCAGTTCTCTAGTCTTTTCCTTTTCCCACCTCCTCCGTCACCCATCAAGACAAGAAATACAAAACTCATTACAAATAGGAAATTATTCCAAACAAATTTCTGCATTAGTCACATTCTTGGGGAGGGGAGGAGACAAGAAAAAGAAAGAGAGGAAAAAATATGCTTCAATTGTGTTCATTGGCTCTCTATCTGATGGTGGATAGCGTTTTACATCATGAGTCCTTTGGAATTGCGGTAGATCATGGTGTTCATCAGAGTTACTAAATCTTTCATTATCGAGTATCATTACGACATTGCTGTTATTGTATAAATTGTTTTCCTGGTTCTGCTCACTTCACTGTATCAGTTCATAAAAGTCTTCCCAGGTCTTTCTGAAACCATCTACTTCATCATTACTCATAGTACAATAGTATTCTATCACATTTATATACCCTAATTTGTTCAGCCATTCTGTAATTGATAGGACCCCCGCCCTCCCACTGTGCCAGTTTCCAAATCTTTGTCATCAAAAAAGAGCTGCTATAAGGAATTTTTAGCACATTTGGTTCTTTACTTTTTCTTTGGCCTCTTTGGGGTATAAACCTAGCCAACAAAATCTTAATTGCTAAACTGAATCACCTGATCTCAGTCTTCATCCTTCTTAATCTCTGTTGCTTTGGACATTGAAAGGCAGCCTCTCTTTCCATATACTCTTGGAATCATTAACTTTCAAAATTCTAATCTCTGCTTTTGTTTATTCTACCTGACAGACCATGTCTTCTCAGGTTCCTTTGCTATATTATGAACCATATCTTGCCCCCTACCCATGGATTTACCCTGTAATTCAATCTTATACTAGGACCTCTTCTCTTCCCCCCTTAAGATCCCCTCTCATTAGCTCTAATGAGTTTGAAAATCATGTCTTTGGAAATAATTCCCAGATCTATTTATATAACACTAATTTATATTTTATTATCTAGCCACATATCAACACCTGCCCGTTGGACATTTCCATCTGGATGCCCCATAGGCATATCAAACTCAACATGTTTACAATGGAGTTCATTATTTTATTCCCTAAATCCATACCTCCTCCAAAATCTCTATTTCTGTAGGGACCCCACTATCCTTCTAGACAAGCAAGTTCACAACCTTAGGGTCATCCTCTCTTCTTCCTCTCTTTCATTTCCCTTATCTTATTACTTGTCGACTCTTCCTGATGCTGCCTCTAAAATATCTCTCACATTTATCCCCTTTTCCTTATTCACCTGACTGCCAACTAGTTCATTACTCTATTGCCTTTTATCTGATTTATTTCAGTAACCTACTGATTAGTAGGTCTATCAGTAAACATTGATTGAGCTCCTACTACGTGCCAGGAACTACACTAAGTGCTGGGGGGTACAAAAAGCAGCAAAAGACAGTTCTTACCCTGGAGGAGCTCACAATCTAATTAGGGAGACAATAGGCAAACAAATAAGTACAAACAACTTTTATTGAGAACAACTAGGAAAGAATTAAGAGAAGAAAGTCACTAGAATTAAGGAAGATTAGGAAAGTCTTCCTGAAGATGGAGTTTTAGTTGCAAGAGAAGCCACCTGGTAGAGATGAAGAGGGGGAATCCTGCAGGCATGGGGGAGGCACAATCAAAGAAATTGTCTGGAGCTGAGAGATAGAGAGTATTGTTTGTGGAACATCCAGGACGTAAGTGTCCTTGGATCAAAGAGTAGATGATGGGACATAAGGTATAAGAAGACTTCTGTCTTAAAAGACATAAGTAGGAATATAGTCTAAAAGAAAAAGTAGGAGGAGGCTATGAAGGGCTTTGAATACTACAGAATTTTGTAATTGTTCCTGGAAGTTAAAGGGAGTCAATGGACTTTATTGAGTATGAAAATGACATGGTTGGACCTACTATATCTGTGCTTTCAGAAAATCACTTTGGTAGCCAAATGGAGGATGGATTGGATTGAGGAGAGACTTGAGGCAGACAGACACGCCAGCAGGCCATTGCAATAGGGCAGGTATGAGGTGATGATGGCCTGTATCAGAGCAGTGGCAGTGGCAGAGGAGAGAAGAGGACATATTTAGGAAGTGTTTCCAAGGTGAAGTTGATAGGTTATGGCAGCAGAATAGATATGGAGCAGAGGGGAAAGTGAGGAGCTGAGGATGACACCAAGGCTGCAAGCCTGAAGGATGGGGAGGATGGTATTGTCCTCTACAGGATTGGGAAAGATAGGACTGGGGGAGGGCATAGGGGCAAAAATAAATTCTATTCTCAGACATATTGAGTTACAGATGTCTACTAGACATCCAGTTTGGGATTATGAAAGGCAACTGTAGATTTGAGGTCAGCAGAGAAGTTGGTGTAGGATAGGTAAATTTTAAAAATTGTCAGCCTTCAGATAGCAATTAAATCTATGGATGCTGATGAGATTGATGAGTGAAGTAATATAGAGGGAGAAGAGAAGGGGGCCCAGGATAGACCTCTGGGGCTTATGGGAAGAAGGTGTGATCTGGATGAAGATCCAGCAAAGGAGACTAAGAAAGGGCAGTTAAATAGGTAGTAAGAGATACAGGAGAGAATCATATCTTGGTATTTTGGTGGAATGATAAAGTCAGAAATAGAATTATAAGGGTGAAGAAGAGAATGAGAAGAGAAAAAGTAGAAGCACATAGTATAGATGGCATCTTCAAAGAGTTTGTACACAAAGGGCAGAAGGGATATAAGACAATAGTTAGTGGGAATGGAAGGACCAAGTGATGATGTGATTTTCAGGATGGGGAAGACATGGGCATGCAATGTAGGCAATAGGGAAGGGGTCAGTAGATAGGGAGTGATTGAAAACAAGTAATAGAGGGCAGCTAGATGGTGCAGTGAATAGAGCACCGGCCCTGGAGTCAGGAGGATCTGAGTTTAAATTCGGCCTCAGACACTTAATACAAAAACCAGCTATGTGACCTTGGGCAAGTCACTTAACCCCAATTGCCCTACAAAAAGCAAAGAACAACAACAACAAATAAATGATAGAATGGGGATGACTGAAGGGCAATTTGTTGGTGGAGATGGAATAATATGGAATAGCTTGAGCAGGTATCTTTGTCTGTAGTTAAAATATGATGGAAGAGTAGCTTTTGGGAAATAAGGTGCTAAGTTATTAGGATATTTGAGAGAGAGAGTTGTTACATATTTTGAAGTTCCTAAATATGAATACGGGAATTGGAGAAGAGAGAAAAATTGTGAGCTATGTATCAAATTAATTGATAAAGAAAGTGGTGTGACCTGGGGGTCTGCAGACAACATTGCCAGGATTTTGATTGGGTAGAAGATACGAATTACATAAACCTCAAAGGAGAAGTTACTGAGTGATAGAGATAGGTAGAGAACCTGGAGGGGCAATGGGGACCAAGGAATATTCCAATTTCCTGGCCTTGACTGGGAGCTGAGGGGAATGAATGAAGGTGCAGGTAATACTGGAATGAGTGGCCAGGGAGGCTGTGTCATCAGGGAGCAACCAGGTTCAGTAATAGCTGGAAAGTGTACAATGTATTTACACCCTTTTGGAAAAAGGCAAATGCTACAAATAAGGACTTGATTAATTATTTTGTTGATTGTCCAAATTTAAGAAAGTGATGGTGAAAATGTTAGTAACGCAGATTAAACTGAGAAGTTTGTATCTGATATCCCCCCACCCCCTGCCTGCCTCTCCCAAGCTGGTTGTTAAACGTTTACTAGCACACCACTGTATAATTATCTCTTTATAGATTGTATCCCCTGATAGACTTTCAGCTGCTTCAAGGAATGGAATATTTTTCATGTTGTCTTTTTATCTCCAGAGCCTAGCAAGCACCTGGGAAAACAAAACAAAACAAAAAACAAGCACCTAATAAATGGCTATTAGATTGAAAACTGCTAAACAATTTGTGTACCTTCTCCATGATTTTTAAGATCCATTCTATGGGTTAGCAAAGTGGACAAAGTGCCAGACTTGGAGTCAGGAAGACATGAGTTCAAATACAGTCTCAGACACTTTTTAGCTGAGTGATCCTAGGCAAGTCACTGAACCCTGTTTGCCTCAGTTTGCATCTGTAAAATGAGCTGGAGAAGGAAATGGCAAACCATTGCAGTATCTTTGTCAAGAAAACCCAAATGGTTCACAAGAAAACCCAAAAAATTGGACACAACTGAGCAACAACAAAGATTCATTCCAGTTTTGACCTTGGGTGATGTTTCCACAACTCTAATTTTCCTGGGCTCTTCTGTGTAAGAGATACTTCCTCTGAATTCCCAGAGAAGGAACTTCTATTTAAACTGCTGTATAAATTACCTGCAGCAATTTCAGTTTACTTAAAAGAGCCAATGAAGTCCCTCTGCCCTCCACCTTTGCTTTTGTTTTAACAATGAATGACCTACTTAATGTCTTATTTGAATTTGCTTTCTTTCCCAGGAAGATACTTCCTGCCCTAAGAAAGCCATCTTTTTGGGGAGTGGTGGTGGTGGTGGTGGGGGGGAGGATGGGTTTGAGAGAGGGTAGTCACCTGAATATCTTAACTATTAAGTACCTTTAAGGCTCAGCCAATCAGATTGCCTCTCCTTCCCCTAGTCTCAGAATACAGAATTTCAGAGGTGGAAGAGATTCTATCATATGACGGTAGGTAAATGTCTAACAATGGATTCCGGGGTGGTTGGGGTGGAAGGAGAAACAAAAATATACCCATGACATACTTTTAAGCCTAATCTTCATTATTAACATTTTTCATCACTTTAATTCTAGACAATCAACAAAACAATAAACCAAGCCCTGATTTGTAACATCTGTCCATTTCCAAAATGCTCACACTGAAAATTTAAGAATGACCTGGCTTCAGAACACCCCTGTAGGTTACCTCAGGGGCCATCTAGTCTAGAGGTGTTAACTTTGTGGATTGTGGGCGGAATACCAAAACCAAATTAAAATAAATTTGGGAAATTAAAAAAAATAAACTGAAGTTGTCACTGTTTTCCAAAGTATCCAAGATTTCTGGATTTTTTTTTTTTAAATACTCCTCTAGTCAGTGGAAATTCATGTTTTCTGGTTGGACAACTGTGTCTCTGAGTCAGAATATCAAGCAAATTCAAAAGTTTAGAGGAGGGAACAAAAAGAAGAGAAGGAGATCCTTTGGGCATTTAATCCCCATTCCTTCATTTACCTATTTAAGATCCCAGATCTCTTTTTGGAAAGTTCTTTCAACAAGAAGACTGATTAATTATTACTAAACATTCCCCTTGTTTTTGTCTGACATGTCACATGTATTGTTTTTCATAATATTATTAAATTATCTTTTATCTCATAGCTTATAACAGGGAGGGAAATAAAGCATGGCAGCTAAGTGATACAGTAGATGGAGCACCAGTCCTGGAGTCAGGGAGATGTGAGTTCAAATGTGACCTCAGACACTTGCTAGCTGTATGTTATAGGGATGGGAATCTAAGATCTTCCCTGCCCCTAGGCCCTTTGATAGGCCTAAGAGACTCTTAGAACCTTCCTTGATTTGAAAATATACTCTGCCCCCTAATAGGCTGAATGTGGTCACATGGAGCCTGTGGGGGAGGCTCCCAGGAATGCCCACACCTTGTTACTTCATGATTGGGCAGTGGGTCAAGAGGGCTGTTACATTCTCTGAGCCATGAGAAGGTTGTATATACTCTTATGTGAGGTTTTGCTTTGGGGTTCACTTTGAGAAGAGTTTGCGATTTGACCAGACAAGACTCTGGGCAGCTGTTGAGCCCCCTGGCTTTGAAAACCCAGCTGTTGGTGCTTCTCTCTCTGGTAACTGACTAGGTATGGATGTAATAGTCAGACAACTAGAAGCCTGTCTGCTGATCTGTTTCTCTGTCTGCTTGTAACTTGCTTGTATTCTCTGAAGTTCTTTTTCCCTTGAACTAGGTAAATGACATATGCTTGATTAAAGCAAGATTGTTAACCCATTTTGAGTTGCTTTCCTTTAGAAAAGCAGATCTAAGAATGTGTGTTGGCAGCCACCCTGGGTATGCTAGGGTGCTTGCTGCTACACTGTGGTAATCTGGGCAAGTCACTTAACCCTGTTTGCCTCAGTTTCTTCATCTATAGAGTGAACTGGAAAAGGAAATATCAAATTGCTATAGTATCTTTGCCAAGAAAACCCCAAATGGGGTCACAAAGAGTCAGACATGACTGAAATAATTAAACAACAAAATTAAAAGCATTCTGTCATGTCAATAACATCACCAAATGGGGGTGGCCAGGTAGCACAGCGAGTAAGAGCACCGGCTCCAGTGTCAGGAAGACCTGGAGATTGAATCCCGGGCTCAGACACTTAGCACCCACCCAGAAACACCTGGCCGTGTAACCTTGAGCAAGTTACTTAACCCTGATTGCTTAAAAAAAAAAAAATAACATCACCAAATGGAACCCTCATGACCTTTTTTCTGTTGTTCATTCAGAGAAAGTTGCTCTAAAGTGAAGTATTTTTATTTTATCTTTTTGGTATGGAGCTGTAATTTCACCAGTGTAGGAGACCTTTGGATGGAAGCTTCCTCCCTGATAAAAATCAACAACTGCTAACTTAAAATCTCAGAGAGAAGCCTATGTCACTGATACCTATTCAGTATCACCCAATTTTTGCATCAAAGGTAGAATGTGAACCCAAAATTTCCTGTCTCAAAGGTAAACTTTATCTGCTAAGTGACACTATCTTTCATTAGATATGATGCACAAAACCCATCTTATTAACCAGGAAAAGACTCATGTACTTTTAACTTAAAGAACCTGGAGGATAACGAAAAGTGTTTTGGTCCAGTCCCCTTGCTCAGGCAAATCTTTTTCTCATCAGTCTAAGAGGGATGAGACATCACCTTATCCAATTCTGTCAATTTACAGACAGACCTGAGTGTCAGAGAGATGCAGTAATTTGCTATCATTAAAAACCAAAAATCAAGCCCAGGTCTACTGACTCCAAATCCAGGGTCCCTTCAGCTAGACCACTTACTCTCCTCAGTCTTGCTCTGAAAGATTTCCAAGGACAGATGTGATCTACAAATACAATATGTCCCTGAACAAGTCACCTCACCTTTTTTTTCTGGGATACAGGTATTATGCATACTGATCTCTTCCATCTTCAGGATTGGGAATTAATGGGTTAACAATTGTAGTTTTCTTCTTCGGTAAAAGGTGATGTAAGGAGGCACAGAATCTGTTCATTAAACCAATCACATTGAAGACCAGAATCCTGTGTGTTAAAAACCAACTTTCTTATTTCTTTTTTCCCCCGCTGATGTGTGGACACATTTTGAAGCTTTTAATATACTGGCAGGCTACACTACAGACTTTGGCGTTTAAACAAAGATTACTTAGGCCTTGATCCCAAACTCACTTTTGCAATCCCCAGTGTACAAGTAATTCCTGTTGGAAAATGCCATGGGATTTCCCCATGCATGAGAGACAACTGAAGGCCTGGGTCAGAGCTGAAGATAATTGTGAATATACATTGTGGTAAAGTATTTTATTTGCCTTGGCTTCCTGCAAAATTGGCATGCTTTCTGGCTAATGCTATTGTAATGTCATACCATTGGCATGCTGCAGTGGGGCTTAGAGCATGTAGGGGACAGACATTGTGAACTGTAGACTAGGGCTATTCAAAGTTAACCATTGGGTTTGATGACCAATAATGCCAGATGACAAGCCCAGTCTTCATTAAAGCCAAGCCAAATTGCAATGGCCCACAATTTTATTATCTTCCACAGGCCTTTCCATTTACACACAGAATCACCTTGCCTGTAATTAGGACTGAGAATACTGTTTCCTAGTTTCACCTCTTAAAGCCTAGGACCAGGTTGATTTGTTTAATCATGGCCCCCAGTTGTATCTTTTCAGGCGCCATAATGGCTATGAATAAGGCACTTTGGAAAATAATTTTGAGAATGGATGTTTACTACTAATGTGTAGAAGGGATTATGGAGGGTGATTAGGGTGCATTGACTTGTATGCAATGCAATGAAAATACTTGACCTGATCTATTATCTAAGTATTGGTTTTATCTTTATTCAACTGTATGTTTACTCCTATCCATGACTATGTTTTACATGAGTGCTCCTTGAGGGCAGGGCACCTTCTTAACTAACATGCCTTGCAAGCATTGTGTGTGCAAATAGGCAATTGGAATATGAACTAGGCCATTACCTTCTATATCTTTAGTTCCTAAAATAACAATGAAAGTTCACATCTCAGTAGCACTTTAAGGTTTGCCAAGTGAATTTCTTATAATCGTTCTGGGAGGTAGGTAGAATAAGCATTGTTATCCTTATTTTAAAGATGAACAGGTAGAGAGATAGACAGACAGACAGATACAAAGAAAGATAGACAGACAGTCAGACAGACAAGTATATAGATAGAGAACTTTTTATGAGCCTAGCACTAACAAATACAAAGAAATACAAACAAGCAGTTCCTACTCCCTGAGACCTTACATAAAAAGTAGATAGAAAATAGGGATAGTGGTGGGGGTTGGAGTGA
>NW_027185754.1:17183298-17194932 GCF_028583685.1 Petaurus breviceps papuanus | reverse complement strand
CATAAAAAGTAGATAGAAAATAGGGATAGTGGTGGGGGTTGGAGTGACGAGATTGAGTTGAGCTGTGAGAAAAGTGAGCATGTGTGGGGCCCCTCATGAAATGGCTATCCTGGCTAGGGATTCATTAATCAGGAGTAGACCCCAGCCACACAATTAGTTAAATAGTGATGTCAAGGTTCAAATCCATGTATCCTGATTTCTAGTCTATTTAGCCCTCTTTCTCTTGCATTACATGTGTTGTCTAGAAACCATTGAAGCTACTAAAAAAAAAAAAGTAACTTTGACTGAACAAAGGTCATCCCCTGACACTGGGAACCTGAGGAAAAGAATTCACAAATATCCCTCAGGCACACAACTGGTTATTTCAGCCCAATCAATCAATGACCCCATCACTTAATTTGAAAAGGGGCTTGGAGGTAGGGGGCCAGAACTGAACTATCAAACCAGTAGTTTGTCTGAATTGCCTAGCAATGTGGATGAAATAACCAGTCAAATAAGCTAAAATCTCCATGGATAATAACCAACAGTCCTAAGATTAAGTCTTATAATAAGAAATATTATTCATAGAAGTAGTCTGTACAGTACTGAGAGAGGAAAAGAAAGATAGAGGGAGAGGGAGAAAAAGAGAAAAGGGGAGAGGGGAGAGAGGCAGAGGGAAGACCTCTTTGTTTGAAAAAAAACCCTCATAAAAATCTCATCTACCAATATCTTTCTGAGAAATAAAAGGTACCTAATACAATGCCCATGTCAGCTAGCGTGATGACCCTAGGAATGCGGAAAAGAGGTGAGAGATATTAGAAAAGACTCTTGCTTCAAGGATGTACGTAGTGAATCATAATATAAAACAGGGACTTCTCATCTCTGAGGAGCTGCAAATCCTCAAAATGTCTTCTGCTCTTTCTTAAAAGTACTATTTGATTTACTTAAATACTTGATCTTATCAATGTCAGTGTTCCCTGATCCATTGCAGATTGCCACATTGACTTTTGTTTATGTTCTCCTATGTCTTTCATATGGGAGTCCACTCAAAGGTAAGCTTTTATTGCTTTCTTTGAACACTATTAGGCTACTAGTGCAGCATGGAGACTGTTTATCAGTTATGCCTCATTCTAATCTTGGGATCAATCATCATCAAACCCCTCATGTGTTTATTTGAAGACATCCTTTATTCTGGTTGTCTTTCATAACTCCTTGTTGTAAAATGTCTTAGTCTTCTCATGATCATTTTAAGTCCATTCAATGCCTTCTGGGTGAAGATCATTTCAGTTCTATAGAGATACTGTGGTATAAGAAATGATGAGAAGGGGCGGCTAGGTGGCACGGTGAATAGAGCACTGGTCCTGGAGTCAGGAGGACCTGAGTTCAAATGTGGCCTCAGATATTTAACACAAAAAAAACTAGCAATGTGACCTTGGGCAAGTCACTTAACCCCGATTTCCCCCCAGAATGCCAAAAAAAAAAAAGATATCTGTTAAAGTTTTGGAGCAGCCAGGTGGCACAGTGAGTAAGAGTGCCAGCCCCAGAGTCGGAAGACCTGGGATTGGTTCTGGCCTCAGATACTTAACACTCACACAAAATAACTGGCCGTGTAACCTTGAGCAAGTTACTTAACCCCAATTGCTTAGGGGCGGCCAGGTGGCTCAGTGAGTAAGAGCATTGGCCCCGACGTTGGGAGACCCAGGATCGGTTCCAGCCTCAGATACTCAGCACCCACACAAAAATAACTGGCCGTGTAACCTTGAACAAGTTACTTAACCCCAATTGCTTTAAAAAAATAAAAGAAATGATGAGAAGAATGGTTTCAGAAACAATTGTTGTCAATAATTGTATTGATCAGAGTATCTAAGTCTTTTATAGTTAATCATCATTACAATACTATTCTTATTGTGTACAGTAATCTGGTTCTTCTCACTTCACTTTGTGTCAGTGCGTATAGGTCTTCTTATGTTTTTTCTGAAACTACTCTTCTTGTCATTTCTTATATCACAGTAGTACTCCATCACAATTGTAGCACAAAATTTGTTCAGTCATTCGCCAATTGATGAACATCTCAATTTCTAATTCTTTGCCACCACAAAAAGAACTATGTGTGTATGTATATGTATGTGTGTATATATACATATATGTATAGGTTTGTGTGTGTATGTGTATATATAGGTCCTTTTTTTTTCTTTGATCACTTTGGATTATAGAACTAGGATATTCATAGTTTTATAGTTCTTTGGGTATAGTTCCAAATTGTTCTGCAGAATTGTTGGACCAGTTGACAATTCCACCAACAGTTCATTAATGTACCTATTTCCCCTGATCCCCTCCAGTATTTGTCATTTCTGATGGATGTGAGATGGTACCTTAGAGTTGTTTTAATTTCTATTTCTTTAATTCATAGTGATTTAGAGCATTTTTTCGTATGACTATAGATAATTTTGATATCTTTTTCTGAAAACTGCCTACTTATATCCTTTGATCATTTATCAATTGGGGGATGGCTCTTATTTTGACAAATTTGGCTTAGTTACCTATATAGTCAAGAAATGAGGACTTCATTAGAGACACTTGCTGTAAAAATTTTTGATATCAATTCAATTTCCATGGTACCTTTTAGCAAAATGTGATTTCCCTAATTATCTCTTTTAATTAGGTCTGTTTTTGTTTTTAAATTAAGACCATAATTGCTATCCCTGCACTTTTATTTCAATTGAAGCATAATAGATTTTGCTCCAGCTCCTTATTTTAACTCTGTATGTATCTTTCTGTTCAAATATGTCTTTCAATGTATTGTTGGATTCTAGTTTCTTATCCATTCTGTTATCCACTTGCATTTTATGGGTGAATTCATTCCCTTCACATTTATAATTATGCTTTCTGTTTATTTTTTTCATCTCATTTTCTTCTATTTATCCTTCTCTCTTTTTATCCCATCCCTCTTCAAAAATCTGTTATGATTCTGACCACTACCTCCCTTAATCTACCCTCCCTTTTATTGCCCAACCCTATCTCTTATCTCTTTATCCTCCAATTTCCCTTTTGAGTAAGATAGATTTCTATATCCAACTGATTGTGTAAATATATTCTTCCCTTTTTGAACCAATTATGAGAGTGAAGTTCAAGTGTTGCCTGCCACCCTTCCCTATTTTCCCCTCCACTATAAAAGCTCTTTCTTGCATACCTCTTTTTTTGAGAAAATTTTCCCCATTCTATCTCTCCCCTCCCCCTTCTCCCAGTGCATCCCTCTTTCTCATTCCTTCATTTTTTTAGAGACATTCCAACATAATTGACTTAGACCCACAACCTCTGTCTATTTAAACTCCTTCTAACTACCCTAATAATGATAATGTTTTGCTTGATAAGTTATTTTTGGCTATAATTCTAGCTCCTTTGCCTTCCAGAACATCATATTCCAAGCCCTCTACTCTTTAATGTGGAAGCTGCTAATCTTGTGTGATCCTGAAAGTGGCTCCACAGTATTTGATGCATACTTTCTGCATACTTGCAATACTTTCTCCTTGATGTAGAGCTCTGGAATTTGACTATTCTGGGGAATTTGTATTTTGGGATCTCTTTCAGGAGATGTTTGTTGGATTCCTTAATTTTATATTTTATCCCTTGGATCTAAGATATTGGGGAAATTTTCCTTGATAATTTCTTGAAATATGATACCTAGGTTCTCTTTTTTTATCATGACTTTCAGTGAAATTGTAAGAGACCAAAAATGATTAAGAAAAATATGAATAATGAAAAAATAGAAGAGAAAGTGAAACATCTTATAAGAAAAAGAACAGATTTGGAGAATAGATCAAGAAGAGAAAATTTTAAAAGTAATTGGACTAACTGAAAATTATGATAAAAAAAGAATCTTGATACAATAATACAAGAAGTAATCAAAGAAAATTGTACTGACGTATTAGAATAAGGGGGGAAAGTAGAAATAGAAAAAATCCATCTATCAACACTTAAAAGAGATCCTGTGAGTAAAACTCTTAGGAATATCATAGTCAAATTCTGAAACCCACAGCTCAAGGAAAAAATATTAAAAGCATCAAGATTAAAGCAATTTAAATATGATGGTGCCACAATTAGAATTACACAAGACCTAGCAACAGAGACATTAAAGGATCATAGGACTTGGAACACAATATATCAAAGAGCAAAAGAACTGGGACTCCAGCCAAAAATATCATACCCTGCAAAGTTAAATATTATCCTGAGAAAAAAAAATGAACATTTGATAAATTCTCAGACTTCCAAGACTTTGTTAAAAAAAAAGTCCTGAATTTAACAGGAGATTAAACATATAAGAACTGAGAGAAATATAAGGTATATAACAAAGACTGAATATAAGGGACCCATAAGGACAGACTGTTTACTTTTTATATATGTAAAATGGACATCCAAGATTCTTATCAATAATTGGGTAGTTTATAAGGAAGATTGGGGTAAACCTGAGAATGATATGAATTTAAAAAGTAAAACCATTTAGGAATAGCTTAAAAGAGTTATTATTTGAGGTGCAAAAGGGAGAATTTATACAGAGAAATCAGATGGGGGAGGAGGGCTGATACTTCTGGTAACTACTTTCATGAGGAATAGGTTTAAGAGGAAATAATACATATATACATATATATATATATATATATATGTATATATATATATATATATATATATATATATATAAGTGTATAATAGTTTCTTAAATTCAGAAGAAATAAAATGGTAGGAGCTTAGGGAGGGGGGAGAGGACAAGGAAGGAATCTTTAGAGGGAAGGGTAACAGAATAGGTAAATAGGGGTATAGAAGAGTGTTTAGATTTATGGGAATGGGAGGTTAGGGGAGGGATCCTTGGAGGGTGGTAGTCAAGTCGTAGGAGCCCAAGGTAGTGGATAGAAGTAAAGTAGAGGAGGCAGAAGGGATAGGAAGCAAGAGATATAATAATACATAAAAAACAAAGGTCAGGAGTAGAATAGGTTTGGGAAAGTATATGTCTGTATATGTGTGTATATGTGTATGTATATATCTATAGCTATAGAGAAACATATCTAAATTTTATTGTAGCCTTCTGGGGTGAAGTTGGGGAGAGGTAAAAAAAGAACAAAGTAAAAAAGTACACATTAGAAAACAAAAGAAAACTCACAAAGAAGCAAAGATGGATAATTCTCAACACAAGTATATATCATTTAGGCTTTCTTGAAATGAAAACTTATTGCTATATATTTTGAATCCTCTCTTATGTTCTGTGATACACATGACATGCTTTCTCCCCTAATTTTATATTTAAGTTCATGATATGTTCTTGTTTCTTTTCACTATTCTGTATTTGTGTTTACAAAATACAATTTTGTAAAAAAAAAAAAAAGAAATTATTTTCTTTAATGAACTTCTGTACCTCTTTTTCCATTTGGCCAGTTCTTTTTTAAGGAGTTATTTTTTTTCTTCAGTGAATTTTTATGACTCTCTTATCATGAGTCCAATTCTGTTTTTTAAGGTCTTCAGTACTTTTTACCTCTTTTACCAAGCTGTTAATTTTCTTCTCATAATTTTCTTTCATCACCATCATTTCTTTCTTAATTTTTCTTCTACCACTTTTAATTTTTTCTTTAACTCTTCCAGGAATTCTTCTTGGGCTTGTATCCAATTAACATTTACCTTTGAGGGTTTTCTTGTAGCTGTTCTGACATTGTTGCTATCTGAGTTTGTGTCTTGGTCTTCTCTCCTACCTAGCAGTTAGTAATGGTCAAGCTACTTTTTTGTTGTTTGCTCATTTTTCCATCCTATTTCTTGACTTTGAACTTTATTTTAAAATTGGCCTCTGCTCATTTGGGTGTAGGGAGGTACTGTCCCAAACTTCAAGCTTTTTTTGGGTTGCTGTTTTCAGAGCTACTTCTGGTGGTCTTCAAGTTTTTCATGTTTCCAATGTGGTGTCATACAGGGAGAGGTTTGGTCACTGTTCTCTTGGTCTGTCCTCTAGTCTTTACCCAAGTAGGGCTCCCACTCCCCTGAAGTTACAATCACTAGGGCCACTCTTGGCCCAGGAACTGTGACCAGGGCTCCTATCCCACTGTGACTGATCACAAATGCTCCTTTGGAACTGCAATCCAGAACTGTGTATAGACAATAGTTTCCAATTAGTGCCAGCTATACCCAGTACACTCTGCAAAGGGTCCCCTATAATCTATTTCTAACCAGTTGTCAGGCCCCTCTTACCTTCTCTGGGTTGAGAGATCCTGGAGCTGGTGAGCTGCTGCCACTCCTGGTGTAACAACCTCCAAAGCCCACAGCTGATATGCTATGGTTACATGCCCTCCTGCGCTCTGGGCCACACAATAGTTTTCTCCTGCCGACCTCCTAAGTTGTCTTAGGCTGGAAAAATATCTCATCCTGACCTTTTGTTGACTCTGTTGCTCCAAATTTGATTGGAGGTGTTTTTGTTTTTGTTTTTTAATTTTTGGAGGGGGAAAGCAGGGCAGTTGCCCAAGGTCACACAGCTAGTAAGTATTAAGTGTCCAAGGCTGG
The DNA here is from genome assembly GCF_028583685.1 of Petaurus breviceps papuanus. NCBI lineage: Eukaryota > Metazoa > Chordata > Mammalia > Diprotodontia > Petauridae > Petaurus > Petaurus breviceps. Next base: position 17,188,422 of record NW_027185754.1, on the reverse strand, counting down.
ATTTGAACTCAAGTCCTCCTGACTCCCGGGTCAGTGCTCTATTTAGTGTGCCACCTAGCCACCCCGGAGGTGCTTTTTTAAAATTTAGGTGCGATATTGGTGGGGAATGTTGAGAGAGTTCATCTGCATTGCTGCCTCTACTTCACCATTTTGGCATGTATAGTTCTTAAAGCGCATCTTAAAATGCATCTCCATATCTAAATGATGTGATCTCTCCCTCTTCAGTTTTTCTTCTAGCACTTAGTCTGGATTTCTCCTTTACTCTCATTGTATTTTGCTTTATATCATCCTTATTTGGATACCTGCTGCATCTCTCTTAGAACATTGGAAAGCCCCTTGTGGCCAGGGACTCAACTAGTTTTTCTTTCCCCCGACTCTAAGCAAAAGGACCATCATAGGGTAAGTGCATCTTTTTTGAATTAACTGAAATAAAATTGAATTAACAGAGTAAAATATATACTTCCAATTTGGTCCAGTTTTAGGACTCAATAGGAAAAATAATTTCTAGCTTACACAATTCTCCCCCTCTCTTCTCTAGCTCACCCCACTTACATGTTCTGACCCCTTTGTTTTCATCTAATGTAAATTCTTATTTATTGGCTTTGGATTGTTGTTTAATGAATGCCCTCGTTACATCTGTCTGTATTGAGTCATTCCTGTGTGTCTTCATGGAAAACTGCTCCATGGGAGAGGTCTTGTATTTGACTCATTTTGTTTCCTTGCCATATGCAGATACAGGACTTAATCACTATTTTTTTTTGTGAGGAGGAGGAGGAGGATGAAAAGCATAATTACCATAGAAAGATCTGTAGAGAAATCTTTAAGCATTCTTGCCTGTTCAGGGCGGTGTCTCTCTCAGCTTAAACGCTTATGACAGCTGAAACAAGATAGTCTCCTTCCAAGCTTCAAAAGAGCTTCTTTGGAATTGAGATGATTGACTGAGTTAACCCTTGGAAAGAAATAGGGCAGAGCATTTAAAAGTAGAATGACATAACAATACCAAACTTTTCAAGGCTATCTTTTAAGTGGGTCACTCAGTGTTCATTTGGAAGTCTTGAAGAATCCATCTCACCCAGGAGGCATTCCCTCCCTACCTCCCTCTCCCATTTGGGAGGAACCTGAGAAGATGATGGTGGTATCTTAGGGTAGGCAGATGTAAAGGGAAATCCCCAGGGAATGGGACTGCCCCACTTTCAGGTGTCACGAACCTTATCCATTAAATTCCCATATATCTAGTGACAGGGAATAGACCAAGGAATATAAAATATGCTCGTTAGCATAAAGATGAACTATGGTACTTGTAGACAACTCATTCTATATTGTTAAGGGGAATGGCACTTAAGTCATGGGGAACATGGTCATTAGTTAGCACTTTCCTAAGTTTGGGTGGGACATACAACCTCTCTAAAGTCATACCCCACGTAGCTGGTATGTTTGGGCCTCGGGCCAAGCTAAAGAACAAGCCCCTGAATAATATCAGTTAAAGTAAAATGGTCTACCCATTAAGCATCTAAATCATTTCTCCAGGTGCACCATTTTATTCAGTCCCCAAACATTTGTAGATACCTAAGCAACCTATGCTTTTGTGGAAGAGTCCCCTATGAGAAGGCCTGTATGAACACAAATTCATACTCCCTTAAGAGGTCAGAAGAGCTTGTCTGGGTAAAAGAAATCAAATAATTTTAAAATCTCTAAATGCATGTCATAGCCAACTGCATATCATATCATTGTGACATGCAGTTGGATGGGCAGTCCATTGAGTTAGTCCATTAGTACACATAGCTTAGGCATGCACTGCAGAAAAACAATGAGCTGGGTCTAAGAGGAGATATGGAGAGCAAACTGGATTGCATTTGGGAAATTACACAGTGCTTCCAATGATCCTAAGCTGCTCCCTGACCCCAAAGCACATCTTTTTAAGTCAGTATTCTCTTGGCAACGTTCTATGGCTGTACATCTTGGATGACAAAAATCTCAGAACTCAGAATAATGACAGTTACCCAAAGGTAGACAGAAGTGGGCTGTAGCCTGTTAAGAATGATAAACTCAGCAAAGGAATAGTAGACATTATCAAGGACATACATACCTGAAAGAGGCAGGTTGGCTGTCTAGTAAAAGCAAAGGAGCGCCCAGAAGGATTTATGGACGGGCACAGACAAGAATCACAAAGGATGAGAAAGCAATCTGCTCTAGGAGTGAAAGTAACCACATCAAGAAGTTAGTTGGGGGCAGCTAGGTGGTGCAGTGAGTAGAGTTAGGAGGACCTGAGTTCCAATCCAGCCTCACACACTTAACATGTACTAGCTGTGTGGCCTTGGGCAAGTATAATGTAATGCCAAGCAAAGGCAACTTCCCAAGGTTCAAAATACCAGCATAGGTGCTCTCCATTTTATCCAGTGACAAATTAAGAACAGAGAAGATCAAAATATGACATCATTCAAAATACAGCATTTACTAAGTGTGATTAAATAATCTCCAAATACTACTCCACCCCTAGGCTGTACCTTCATTTAGTCCATCACAAAGCCCCTCTTCTCAAATGGAGATTAGTTTCCAATCATGAAAATACATTCATTTGTTCAATCATAGAACACAAAAAGGTCAAAAGTTCCCCACCCCTGGAACACAATTGAATCTACCCCAGAGTCACAACAAGTTTAAGCACAGCACTTGATACCCAAATGGAGGTCTTTTCTTCATCTTGACAGGAGGCAAGTTCTCAGCAATCTTTGTTACTGGGGAGACAAAGCTTAACAAAGCCACAAGATACATTGCAAGTCTCTTCATTAATTCATCCTCTGTCTGCAGAACAGTCCTAGGACCCCTGAAAACATTAGCAAAACCCTCTTCCAGGATTTCTGTAAACATACAACAAGAAAATCCTTCTGCAGGGCTTCTGAACCAACAGAAAGGTTCCCAGACCCCTGCAACAACAGCACTGTCCTTCACCAGTGGACAGTATTCACTCTCTGTCTGCAGGACAGTCTCAGGAGCTCTTAACCAGCAGCCAGGTTCCACAACTTCTTCAACAACAGGACTGTCTTTCACCAGTGGACAAATCTGGCAAAACAACATCAAAACAGACAGACAAAGTACCAGCAAAACAGCCATGTCTCCTCAGTCCTTGGCAGCTCTGGGGGCAGGTCTCAAAAGTCCAGGGCAATTCAAAGTAGCCCTCAGCAATACTCTCAGTCTCTCTCTGCCTCCACAAGGGTGCTGCTTCCAAAAAGTTCTTCTGCCTCTCTCCTGTGTCTCTCCAAATCTATGTTACCAGCTCCTCCCAGTTCAGCACTCTCTTTTCACGTCAACAAGTCCATCCCACGGGTGGGATTAACAAGCTCTGGGTTTTAACAAAATCAATATGAAAACCAAGCCAATACAGGGGGATCTTTATATTCCATTACTATCACAGCAAGTCACATAACCCTTATTGCCCTGCATTCCCCCTCTAAAAAGACAAAAAAAAAAAAAAGAGATAGTTGGGCTCACCAGATAAAGGTGCTGGGATTGGTGACAACCTAAGCTCAAATTAAACCTCAAACATTTATTAGCTATTTGACCCTAGACTAGACAGTTAAAGTCAGCCTCAGGTCCCTCATCTGTAAAGTGGAGATAATGACAGCACCAACTTCACAGGTTGCAGGTAGATGGATAGAGTGCCAGACCTGGAGTCTGGAAAATCTGAGTAAAGGTATGGCCTTAGTCACTTACTAACTGTGTGACCCTGGGCAAGTGCCTTCACCTCAGTTTCCTCATTTGTACAATGGGGATAATAACCTACCTGCGAGGGCTGTTGTGAGGATCAAATAAAATAATAATTGTAAAGTGCTTCATAGAGCGCTTGGCACGTAGTAATTACTACATAAATGTTAACTTTCATTAAGCTAACAAGCATTTATTAAACATCTGCCATGTGCCAGGCACTAGAGGAAATACTGGGGATATGAAGAAAGGCAGAGATAATCCTCGTCCTAAAGGAGATCACAATCTAATCTAAAGAAATTTTTGACAAGTTTTCAGGGTCGAATAAAAAAAAATAATTTAAATTGCTCTGCAAACATTAAAGCATCGAATATTATTATTACTATTGATGAGATTGTAGATTGATTGAATGCGTGGAGGGCAGGTACCTGAGTGATGTCAGGAAGGCCTAATCCTAGAACAATTATCTTCCTTCAAGGCTCATCTCAGGGGCCACCTCCATGAACCTCCATCATTATCAGAGTTATCAAACCTGTCTCTTTTGGGTCCACTCTCATCATCAATTATTACCCACCTCAAACTACCTTGTATCTATTTGACTGTGCACCGTCTGCATTGTCTAAGTAGAACAGAAGATCTCTGAGGACAGAGACTGTTTTCTTTTTGTATCTTTGTTCCCTAGTACCTAACTCAATCGTTTGAGTGTTTTTGTTGGGTCCAGGCCTGCGATTTCATCAGTACACAGAATGCCCAGCATGGGCACTTTCCAGTGAGGCTGATTACAGGCGAATCATCTGTAATTTATAGTCTTACAGAGCTATTTGGGAAACTAAGATGCCATCTCCTTGACTAGATACATGTAGTAAGCATGCTTCAGAGGCAGGGCTGGAATCAGGAGCTGGTCCAGGCCACTATCTACTATGTCAGACTGTCCCTCTTCGAACATAGCATGCACTTAATAGATAATTTGTTGAATTTGGTGAATAATGGAAACTTGGGATGTAGATCTGGAAAGGGTTTAGATGTCATCTATTCCAAGCCTTTCTAGGCCTCCCTTTTGACAAATGAAGGAAAAGATTGGAGAAGATGACCTCCAAGATTGGGTCCAGAGAAATGAAATGACTTTCTTGCCCAAAGTGAGGCAGCTGAGAAGTAGTAGAACCAAGATTTCAACTGTGATTCCCTGGCTCCAAAGTCATAGCTTTTCCCACTATGCCAAGTATATATTCAACATGTTCTTTTTATGTTTTTTTGATCAAGGGAAGGTTTCATATGTGATTGACTGGAACATTTTCATCAAGGCAAATATCATATATATAAAATATATTTTATATTATCTATCATATAAATAATTTGTGTGTGTGTGTGTGTGTATATATATATATATATATATATATATATATATATATATATATATATATA
>NW_027185754.1:17113919-17183288 GCF_028583685.1 Petaurus breviceps papuanus | reverse complement strand
ATATATATATATATATATATATATATATATATATATATATATATATACATATATACAGAGAGAGAGAGAGAGAGGAAGAGAGACAGAGAGATTGGAGGATTCACAGAAATGAAGAGCTTAATTTTTCTTAGACTCGAAATTCTAATGGCAGGGAGATGCTCACTAAGAATGATGGGAAAGCATAATGGTAGGAACTGAAAAGGCCATTGGCATCTGGTCTATGGCCAACCCAGCATCCACCTACCAGTTGTATTTTTACTAAGAGAAGCTTCCTTAAGTGTGCTACAATCTGCTTTCCTCTACAGAACAGTAGAAATAGCTTACCAGCCAGAAATGCTTAATGATGAGGGTGGCACACAACTGAAGCATTACTAGGGAAATAGCTTGGCTCCAGCTCTGTTTCTGAGAAGCGAGCCAATTAGCGGCCCTGGTTATTATTTACATTTCATGCGATATATCACTAAAATGGTGTTGTTGATTTATCATTTATATTGTGGTATTGTCAGCATAATTTATTCAGATCATGCTGAGATACCTGGGAAATTAAGTAACAAAGACAATGGCATTGGATTCTTTGGTATTCAAAGATATTTCTTAGTTTCATCTTTTCTTTTTTTTTCTTTTTTAATGAGGATATATGTAAAGGAAAATCATGGATCACTTAGCTATTAAATTGTTTTTGAATCAAATGCATTAAAAGTTTACTCTCTCTATTTTCCTACTGAGGATATGGCTTATGTTTTAAATTTGATTTTCTGCTCTACCATTTGCTTTCAAGGCTAAAATTGGGCAAACTTAATTGACTGGGAGGTCAAAGTACAAGCTTTGTAGGTTAATGTGGAACTGAGGTTCCTTTCCCCATTTATTTATTTACTTTAAATACCTTATCTGTTGTTCTATGCTAGGCTTGGGCCTACCCTATTACAAATAGGCTTTTCCCCTTAGCACTCAGGGTCTGAACCACCCACTTTGTCTTTCATTAGAATAATTAAGTTAAAGGACAAATATTGGTAAAGGTGTGCAATGCTAGCACAGGAGACATTAGCAGAGTTTAATGTGTGCACCATATTTTTGGAATTTGAAATTTAGAAGTTGTTTAGTTTTTTATTTTATTCTCCCTTTTTGGGATACTTTTTGTTTTTTGCACCACTTTAATTTCCTAATATATCCATACCCTTCTCTTAAGAAGGAAGATTAGAAACAGGCAGAGAAATAAAGAGTTCAGAAAAAACATGTAACATCAATAGTGTGTGATGGCATTTACAATATTGAACACTCAATCTCACAGCTCTACAAAGAAGAGGAGTTGAACTTCCTCCACTCTTGTACAGGGCCATATTTGGCCATTATAATTAGAAGGTAGTCTGTTGTTTCTGTTTTTACTTTTGTAGTCATTACATTTATTGTTTTCCTTGTTTTTTTAACTCTACTCTGTGTCAGTTCACATAAGTCTTCCCATGCTTCTTGGAATTCTCCATATTCATCATTTCTTAGGCACAGTAATGATCCATTACCTTCAGCACCACACTTAGTTTAACCACCCCCTAAACAATGAATGGACAGCTACTTGAATTTTAGAGATTTTAAAGGCTTTAGGGGATCCTATTCTCTATGAGAACTCTTCTCTTTGCCTGCAAAATGAGTTATTCTTATAATGCTCCCTGATTAATTGAACTTTTTGGAACCAAGTTTTCTTAGAGGGAAATGTTCCTGAATGCATAGTTAATGTTGTGGTAGACCTGAGGGAAGTGATGCTTCCTAATAATTACTGTTTTGTGATCTGGTGTAAAGGGTACCTCAGGCTTGTGATTCAAATTTTTTTTATTGTGGAGGGCAGCACAGTATAAAGGTTGGAACTTTAGTGATGATGGTGATACTGCTATTACTACTACATTACTACTACTACTATTATTAATATATTACTACCATTACTACAACTACATTACTACTATTAATATAACTACATTACTACCATTACTACAAATACATTACTACTATGACAACATTACTACCATTTCTACTACTACTATTATATAACTACAACTACATAACTAATATTACTACCAATACATTACTATTACTACTAGCACATCACCACTACTACGACTTTACTACTATTACTATTACTACTGCTGCTGCTTCTGCCTCACATTTTTACAGCACTTAAATGTTACAAATATTTTTCTAACAGTCTATGAGGTTGTAAGTCAGTCCATAAATATGTGATATATGCTTACCAGTGCCAGTCTAGGGATGCAAAGAAAGATAAAAACAAACAAACACCAAAAAAATCCCAAGACAAAATGAAAAACAACAACAATAAAAACTAAGCAGCCTTTACCCATAAGGAACTTATATTTTAGTGGGTAAGACAATGTGCAAATAACTTAGTATATAAAAGATAATGTAAGCGTTCCTACTTTGCAGATAATAAGAATAGCATTTGTACGGTGTCTGCTGTGTGATGGGCACTGTGCTAAGCACCTCAGAAATATTATCTCATTTGATACTTATAACAACTCTGGGAGGTGGGTAATATTATTATCCTTTTACAGTTGAAGAAAGTGAGCCAAGCAGAGGTTAGGTGACTTTTCCAGGGTCACATTGCTAGTGAACAGTGGACTACTCACTGGTATATGTCAGAAACAGTATTTGAACTCTGGGCTCTATGCCTTCTAAGTCCAATATTCTTTCTACTACACCACACTGCTCTGGGAGTTACCAATGAATGTGATTTTTGATTCATCACACATTTAATGAGCACCTGCTCCATTCAAGAGACAAATGAATGTGACTTGTTCATAGGACCAGAGAATAGCATCTTAGGATCTCAGAGTTTTCAGATGAGGACAACTCTCTTCTTTCCCAAATGAGTAAACATTGCCTTGGAGCAGGGAATGCCCAAGGGCACACAGGTAGGAAATAGAAGAACTGAGATCCGAACCCATGTTTTCATCATCTAAACATAATGTCTTAGAAGTGACTTGTCTGGGGCAGCTAGATGGCACAGTGAATAGAGTACTGGCCCTGGAGTCAGTTGGACAGGAGTTCAAATCCAGCCTTAGACTTAACATTTATGAGCTGTGTGACCTTGGGAAAGTCACTTAATCCCAATTGCCTTGCCTTTCCCTTCCCCCAAAAAAGAAGTGACTTGTCCCTGGTCACTTGGTTAGCCAATATCAGAGGTAAGTCATAGATGAATATAGAAGAGAGTTACTATTTCAGTTCAAGTTGGGAAACATTTATCCATTAATCTGAAGTGATAAAGGCATAAAAGAGATATGACATGATGTGGCATGCTATTCAAAGAAGAAATTGCTTCTAGCCGGTGAGACCAGGGAACACTTTGTGGAGGAGGTGGTGTTTGAGCTGTTCCTCAAAGAAGGGGTGGAATTTCAACAGAAAGAGATTTGGGAATGAGGGCATTTGAGGCCTAACAAGCATTTTGAGCAAAAGTATATCTATAGTGAAATCGACACCAGTTGAGGAATCATAGCAAGTTAGGTCTATTATGTTTGTGCAGTTTATGGAGCGGAATAGGTCGACATATGGTTGGAAAGATAGGTGGGGGACCAGACTATAGAGGGCACTGAAAACTAGGCTAAGCAGTTTAGCCTTTGCTTGTTAGGCACAAAGGATCTACTGAAGATCTGGCATGAAGGACATTACTGTGGCAATTGTGTGAAGGAGAGAAGACGGGGGGAGATTAAGCATTGACACCAGTCAGGAGGCTACCATAATAACTTAGGGAATAATTATAGTGGGAATGGGCAGGAAAGGATGAATGTAAACTCTATCCTGGAGGTGGAAGTTATAGGCTTTGATATTAGATATAGTGGGTGAGGAAGAAAGAAGAACCAAAGTAAATAGGGATATTTTGAGCCCTTGATTAGTAAGATGGTGAACCCACTGACAAAAAATCACATACTTCCTGGTTTTAGAGGATGTGGAATGAGATAGCAAAGTCCTATCTTGTGCTTCTTCTGTATCTGTAGCACTTAGCATAGTGCCCAGCACGTAGTAGGCACTTAATAAATGTTTGTTGATTGATTGATAAATACATGGGTGGATGAATTCCACTTTCTCTGAGTACCTTTATGTTTACATGACTCACAGTACTAGCAAGAGGAAATGTCTCCGTGTTAGCTCTCTACCTCCTGCTCAACAATTCATTGCATGGGATTTCTCTACCCTGCCTCTCCACCAGATTGCCCCTTGCTTCACATGCTTCACTAATGTGTCAGTATTTCTCTTCTGAGGCTCCCTGCCACTGAGCTCCATAGTTCATATACATGATTCCCTGATGTACCAGCCTCTGTCATTAAATACCCATCTCTCTTGCCTCTATGTCTCATCAAAGCTCACTGCATGGATGCAGTGCTCTCCAGGAAAAGTTCCTCTCTAAGTCCTTCTGTGACTTGGAGTCTAGGGCTCTTTTTGATGGAAGTTTTTATCTTTGTCTCAGTAAACTTTTATTACAATGTCCATGCAGTCGTGCTCCATCTCTGGCTTTTTTCCTTAGCAAGCACAGTTCCTTTTGCATCCTAGTGACCTCTGTCTTGGATACACTCCCCCACAAGCAAAGGGAGAGGGCTTACCTTCTCAGTGCCTACCTGCAACATGATGATGGGTTTGTTTAAGACATACAGTTAAATCACATTAACAATAACATCCATTATTTCATTTCATACTGACAAGAAATTTATTTATTTAGAATCAGGGCTTGATTTCTTGTTTTGCTGATTGTCTATTCTTTTTTTAAGTGAACATTTTTATATTTTATTTGACAAGAAATTTATAAAACAGTTAATGTGAGAATTTTATAGAATTATATTTATACAATTATAAAACAGTTAATACAAGAATTCTCCTGCTTCACAGGTCAGGGACTATAGCTTGGAATGGTTAAGTGTCTTGCCTATGGTTACCTAACTAATAAGACACAGAGCTACAACTCAAACTATATTTTCTGTCTCTAGTCCAGTGTATTTCCCAAATAAGGGAGACTTGGTGAAAACAGTATAGCATTAAAGATAGGGAATGCACTTATGGTTTCATTGGTATAGGGAACTCTTGGGTAAGAAAACCTCTTCTACTGATACAGGCAGGTGCCTTCTCTGCAAATTATAGTCTTAGACATTATCCTAAAGCACTGAGAAGTTAAATGATGTGCCGAGGGTTGCATAGTCAGTATATGTCAGAGGTGACACAAAGTAGATGTTCCTGGTTTTAAGACCAACTTTCTCTTTCTACTATGCAATACTGCCTATATCAGTCTAGTGAATATAAATTGTTTCTCTGATGATTGAGCATCATGTGGAGCTTCAACAGTGTCTTTTTCAGCTTCATTTTACTTTTTATCTTTTGTTTGTTTTTTGCTTTTTGGAGGGGGGAAGGTAGAACAATTGGGATTAAGTGACTTGGCCAAGGTCACACAGCTAGTAAGCGTTAAGTGTCTGAGGCCGTATTTGAACTCAGGTCCTCCTGAGTCCAGGGCCGGTGCTCTATTCACTGTGCCACCTAGTTGCCCTTTCATTTTACTTTTTTCAAAAAGTGTTGGTGATGTAGCTGTAGAAGGATAGAAATGATTGGGCTGAATTGGACATGGCTTAGGACTCTGTTCTGTATAAATCCAGGATAGTTTTTAAAAATTCCTTGTCTCTCTAGGTACCAACTCCACTTCTGGATCAGCATTTATCTTCTTTGCTTTAAATAACTCATGCTGGTTGGCTTTTGTTATGGTCAGGTGATACTATTGATGACTCCCTTCTTGACCAACCTTGCTCTCTGGATAACAGTCATGTTGGACATCATTGTTGGGAAAGGCATTGATTATGTGTGGGTTGGTGCTGGACATCTATTCTAATCCACTTGACCCAAGGATGCCCAGTTGACAACCAGGAGGATTTGGCGTGCTTTTTTTTAAAGGCTGATCCAGGTTCAGCATCTGCCTTGTACATTCAGCTAATGGCCTTCCTGACTAATACAATCCCATTTGAATGATGTATAAAGAAGAATAAAATGCTGAAGCAACAATGACCACCCAGCAGCTTTATGCTTCATGACTCAGGTCCTAAGTAAGATCTGCCTCCTCAATCAATCCTTATTAAGTTCCAACTATGTATCAGACACTGTGCATGGTGCTAGGTATACAAGGCCATGCGTGAAACGTCTCTTCCCTCCAGAAGCATACATTTTAGCTATTGTTCAGTTATGTTTCAGTTATGTCTGACTCTTCATGACCCTATTTGGGGTTTTCTTGGCAAAGATACTAGAGTGGTTTACCATTTCCTTCTCCAGTTCATTTTACAGAGGAGGAAACTGGGTCAAAAGGATTAAGTGACTTGCCCAGGGTACCACAGCTAGCAAGTGTCTGAGGTTGGATTTGAACTCAGGTCTTTTTGACTACAGACCTAGTAGTCTATCCATTGCGCCACCTAGCTGCCCATGTATTCTAGAGGAGAGACTATGTATGTGTGTGTGTATACACCATACATATGTATGTGTATATATATATATATATATGTATATATATATATACACACACTTACATATCTACAGATATGCTTACATGTGTATACAAGCATATGCAAAATAAATACAGGATAGTTTTGAGGTCAAGAACTTCCTATTTATAAATGTATTGAAGTAAATATTGTAGAGGGAATGCCTAGGATATGTAAAATGCTGGATTAAATGACATGAGGATTTATCCTTCCCTGTGGTCTATGAAAATGAAAGCATATACAATTTTGCTTGAAAGCAGAAGTGATAAGGAAGTGCAGCCAAGAGCAGAGTAAAGGTGGGAACTCCACCTGAGATCTCCCTCAAACCCCTCCAAATACCTTTAAATAATGACTCTAAACAAATCCCAGAGTAGCAGAACCCACAAAAGGACAAAGTGAAACAATTTTCCAGTCCAAGTCAACCTAGAAGTTTGGCAAGAAGGTTCTATCATACTGGATGAGAGAGGAGTGCAGTCCAGTGCATGCTGTACCAGTGCAGACCAGGAACAGATCTTGGGAGCCACTGAATCAGTGACAACAGTGGTTTCCATACCTCTCACTTCACAGATATAAGGGAATCAGGTAACATTTCAGAAGGAGATTTGCAGGGGTCCCTTTACTGGCTCCAGGGACAGGATGTGTTGCATTGCCTGTATTTGAATCTGGGTCTCAGTCCTGGGTCTAGTCCCATTGTGAGGAAGAGCTCTAGCACAGCAGAGCTTGAGGCCACAGGGAAGCAGGAATCTTGGTCATGGTTTCAGGGCTGAAAAGTATGCTTGTGGTCACTCACAAACCAGTGCACAGTACATACCTTTCCCTAGATCATACCCTTTGGAAAAGCCCAAAACTTAAAGTTCATCAGAATTACCTCTGAAAATAGCTGGATAAAGAACTTGAAACATGGGACAGTGCCCCCTCTTCTTGGGAAGCAGAGCCCCACTGTAACATAGAGTTAAAAGTCAAGAAATAGACTGGAAAATGAGAAAACAACAGAAAAAATTCTAACCACAGAAAGTTACTATGGTGATGAAGAAGATCAAAACACACACTCAGAAGAAAACAAAATCAAAATTCCTGTTTCCAAAGTCTCAGAGAAAAATATGAATTTGTTACAGGCCATGGAAGATAGCAAAAAGGATTTTAGAAATCTAATAAGAGAGATAGAAGAAAAATTGGGAAGAAAAATGAGAATGATACAAGGAAATCATGAAAAAAGAGTCAACTGCTTGGTTAAAAAGTCACAAGAAAATAGGCCAAATGGTAAAAGAGGCATAAAAATTCAATGAAGAGAAGAATGCTTTGAAAAGCAAAATTGGCCAAATGGAAACAGATATTTAAAAAAATTCACTGAAGGGAACTCCTTAAAAAGTAAATTGGCCAAATGGAAACAGAGGTACAAAAGCTTACTAAAGAAAATAATTCCGTAAAAGTTAGAATTGAGCAAGTAGAAGCTAATGATTTTATGAGACATCAAGTAGCAGTCAAATAAAATTGAAAGAAAAAAAATTAGAAGAAAATGTCAAATATCCCATTGGAAAAACAACTGATCTGGAAAATAGATCCAGGAGAGATAATTTAAGAATTGTTGGAGTACCTGAAAGCCATGGTGAAAGAAAGGAGCCCAGACATTATCTTTCAAAAAATTATAGGAAAACTGCCCTGATATTCTAAAACCAGAGGGCAAAATAGAAATTGAAAGAATCCACTGATAACCTCCTGAAAGAAATCCTAAAATGGAAACTACCAGGAATATTGCCAAATAAATAACAGCCAAATTCCTTACCTCCCAGATCAAGGAGAAAATACTGTAAACAGTCAAAAAGAAACAATTCAAATATTGTAGAGCCACAGTCAGTATAACACAAGATTTAGCAGCTTCTACATTAAAAAATCTGAGGGCTTGGAATATGATATTCTGGAGAACAATAGAACTAGAATTACAGCCACTAATTACCTACCCAAGCAAAACTGAGTATAATCCTTCAAGAGAAAAAGCAAATATCAATGGAGGACTTTCAAGCATTCCTGAAGAAAAGACCAGAGCTGAATAGAAAATGTGACTTTCAAATACAAGATACAAAAGAACCATAAAAAGGTAACTAGGAAAGAGAATCATAGGGGATTCACAAAATGATATTTACAATTCCCCCAAACTTTCTTATTATTGGGGAAGTTAGAAAGGGATGTACATAGACAGAAGGCAGAGGTGTGAGTTGAATGTGATGATTATTTTTAAAAAATAAAATTAAGGGATGAGAAAAAACAATGTCCTGGGAGAAGGGGAAAGGGAGAGGTAGAGTAGGATAAATTATCTGACATAAAAGAGGTCCGAAAGAGATGTTACAGTGGAGGAGAAATGGGGGAAATGAAGAGGGAAGCAGATGAACCTTACTTTCATTGGAATTGGCTAAGAGGAAATAACATACATACTTTTACCATACAGGAAAGTTGGAAGGGAAAAGGATAAGAGAAGGGGAAGGGAGAATTGACAGAAGGGAGGGTAGTTTGGGGGAGGTAAATGTCAGAAGCAAAACACATTTGAGAATGGACATGAGAGAGAGAGAGAGAAAGAGAGAGAGAGAGAGAGAGAGAGAGAGAGAGAGAGAGAGAGAGAGAAATGGAGGAAATAGGAGGGAGAGATAAATATAGTTGGTCATCATAACTGTGAAAAAAATTTTATAGTGACTTTCTCTGATAAAGACTTCATTTCTCAAACATATAGAAAATGGAGTCAAATTTATAGAAATAAGAGCCATTTCTCAATTAATAAATGGTCAGAGGGTATGAACAGGCAATTTTCAAATAAACAAAGTTACCTATAGTCATATGAAAAGAATGCTATAATCACTATTGATGAGAGAAATGCAAATTAAAACAACTCTGAGCTATTACCTCATACCTGTCAGATTGGCTAATATGACAGAAAAGTAAAATGACAAATGTTAGAGGGGATATGGGAAAATTAAAACACTAATGTGCTATTGGTGAAGTTGTATATTGATTTAACCATCCTGGAGAGCAATTTAGAACTATGTCCAAAGGACTATAAAACCATGCATACCCTTTGACCAACTAATACCACTACTTGTTCTGTATCCCAAAGAGATAAAAAACCAAAAGGAAAAGAACCTATGTGTACAAAAATTATAGCAGCTCTTTTAGTGGTGGCAAAGAATTGGAAATCTAGGGGAAGTCCATCAATTGGGGAATGACTGAACAAGTTGTTGTATATGGTTGTGAGGGAATACTATTGTGCTTTGAGAAATGATGAGCAGGATGCTCTCAGAAAAGCCTAGAAAGACTTACAAGAACTGATGCAAAGTGAAATGAGCACAACCAGAACATTATACACAGTAACAGCAATATTGTATGATGATCTGCTATGAATATTAGCTATTCTCAGTAATACAATGATCCAAGACAATTCTATAAGACTTATGATGAAAGATGCTGTCCATCTCCAGGGAAAGAACTGGTAGAGCCTGAATGCAGATCAAAGATACTTTTTATTTTTCTTTTCTTGTTTTTCTTTTGGAGGGGGAAGGTAGGGTAGTTGGTGTTAAGTGACTTGCCCAAAGTCACATGGCTAGTTTTTTGTATTAAGTGTCTGAGGCCAGATTTGAACTCAGGTCCTCCTGACTCCAAGGCCAGTGCTCTATTTACTGTGCCACCTACCCACCACAAAGATACTTTTTCTTTATTTTTCTTGGAGTTTTTGTTTTGTCTGTGTTTTCTTTCACAGAATGACTTACATACAAATGTGTTTTTCATGACCACATGTATAACCTTTGTTAAATTTCTTGCCTTCTCAATGAGGGGTGGAAGTAGGTGAGGGAGGGGGAGAATTTGGAGCTCAAAATTAAAAAAAATGATGTTAAAATTGTCTTTACATATAATTGAGAAAAATAGTAAATAAGACTGGAAAAAAAGGACCAACTATGAATGCCCTAACTCTTCTCAGCAACACCATGATGCAAAAGAAGTACAAAGGACTCAAGATGGAAAATGCTATCCACATCCAGATAAAGAATTGATGGACTCTGAATGCAGATCAAAGCATACTTTTTTCACTTACTTTTTTTTCATGGTTTTTTTTTTCTTTTGATCCGTTTCTTCTTTCGCAACTGTGACTAATATGGAAATATGTTTTACATAATTGCACATATATAACCTATATCAAATTGCCTACCATTTTAGGAAGAGGGGAGGGGAGGAAGGGAAGGAGGGAGAAAAATTTGGAACTCAAAATCTTGTAAAAATGAATGCTAAAAATTGTCTTGACATGTAATTGGGAAAAAATAAAATACTATTAAAAGAATATTGAAGATAGGAAATAAAGTCATTTTCTATAAAAAAAAAAGAAAGCAGAAGTGATAGAAGAAAAGAAGAGTGAAAGAAGATAGGGCAGAGATAGGTGGACTAACTGAAGAAGGGAAATTTCACTCATAAATAAGCTACATCTCCATTTCTTGACCCAGTGCTTAGTAAACTGCCTGAAACATAATAGAACATAGAATAGAGTTCATAGAACATTAATAAATGCTTATTAAATTGAATGAATGATTCAGTTTGCCTATATTAAAAATGTGAATAGTAAAGATTATTGAGATAATTCTTGCTTTTCTTTTGTTTTTTGGAAGAGGGAAGGCAAGGCAATTGGTGTTAAATGACTTGCCCAAGGTTACACAGCTAGTATCAAGTGCCTGAGGCTGGATTTGAACTCAGATCCTGGGGACTTCAGGGCTGGTGCTCTATTCACCATGCCACCTAGCTTCGACGGAATTCTTGCAAAGGAATTTGTTCCACCGGGAAACATTGTGCCCTAGACAATCACAACATATTTAAAAGGCAACAGCAATAATTAATAATGATAATAATACTGGCCAGATCGTGCCTGACTGATCCTTTGGACAACAGGGGAACTGTGTTAATTGATCTGGGACACTAAGATACTAGGATCCAAAATATGACTTAATTACCTTGCAGTGGATAGAGTATAGTGTCTGGAGTCAGTGAGACATCTTCCTAAATTCAAATCTTCCCTCAGACACTAGCTGTGTGACCCTAGGAAAGTCACTTAACTCTATTTATCTCAGTTTCCTCATCTGCAAAATGAGCTAGAGAAGGAAATCACAAAACATTCCTGTGTTTGCCAAGAAAATCCCAAATGGGGTCACAGAGTTGGACAGGACTGAAATGACTGAACAACAACAAAACCTTACAGGACCTGACCAATATCATGTGATCCTTAAGTGGGGTGAAAGGAAAAAAAAATGTAGCCCTGGATGTACCATGTCCTCCCAAAAGAGCTTAAGAGTCATGTAGAATTTTCTTCTCAACTCAAGGTTAGCTCTATTTTTTTCAGCACAAAATTCTCAGCTGCATAGGAATAATTGTTGTTCCTCTCCATAGCATGCAAAACAAGATAATTATTTAGTAATACACACATTGCACAAGCATGTATGCACTTGCGTGCAGGCATGCACGCATGCACACACACACACACACACACACAAGCTTACCTACTGATTCTATCTTAGGCAGGTTGCAACATCAAGAAGATCCTCTTCTTTGTCACCTTTTCAGAAAAGGTTTCTTCCTCTTTGTCACCAGGTCATGCAGACTGCCAGCACCCAATAGGAGGAACTGCAGTCTGTGGGTGTGATGAGCTGCAAACTAAACATTTGTAAAAAGGCTGTAATTAATGCAATTAGCTATTTACGCGATAGCCCATAATGAATCCAAAGGCATCGTTATTGACTATTGAGTAAATAATCTGCCATTAAAAAGTCAATGATCTGCAAATGAAAAATTCTTTTTTTAAAAAAGGGAGTAAAGATGAAGGGAAAGGGAAGGAAAAAAAGAAGAAAACAAACAAAAACTCTGGGAAGATGTCATTGTATAATAGTCCATTATGGCTCCAATTGAGCCGTCATGAACTATCAAAGAAATAATTACACAATAGACCATAATGGCTCTATTGTGTCAACCTCTGTGCATTTACATTTTTTTAATCAAGGGAAATTAAATACAAAATATGCCTTTGGGTTTCTGCCCTGGCTTTCCCCTTTTGTTTGTGGAAGGGGAGAGAAGGGACTGACTGTTAGGTGTGGTTTGTAGGCCAACTTCCATGTTAAGATGTAGACATCACTAGGCTTGACATGGATGCCTTTGCAGCTATTCCTTTGGTTTGATGGTTACTGTGTAGAGAAGGCAAAGGGGATAATGGCATTAGGTGGAAGTTTTGAGTTATCTATTCTGAGCCCTCAACATGTACTCCACACTAAGCTGGGTCCTGTCAAGCAGTCTGCATCACCTTTGGTTTCTATGGGGGTGACCATGCCTGGTGTTTAAGTCCTGGCCTTCTGCCAGGTTGCTCAGAGGTGTCCCCTAGTCTAGATAGATTGCCGCAAAGGGCTTGCTTGCCAGTGAGTCACCATTCATTGTGATTTGATAGAAAGATCATAAATAAGAGGTCTCCTTCCAGGAAGGGAGCCATTCCCTCTAACTAATTTGACCCTAGAGCATGTCTGCAATTATCTTAACCCAACTATAGTTTTGCTATTGTTCTTTCAAGGCAGGTTTGTCTAATTTAGCATGACTGGCTGCTGGGTTAAAGAGAGATATTTCTCCTTTTTTGCCATTCCCTCTCCTTCAACTCTTTCTGGGGATAGGGATAAATCTGTTTAATTTTTTTAGAATAGAGCATCACACTTCCATATACCTTTAGGCATTTAGCAGACTGGATTTGATGATGATGATGGTGATGGTGGTGGTGGTAGAATTTTTTTTTTTTTTTGCTTTGATGGAATCACTGATTGTTTAAGGGATAAATTCTATCAGTGCACAAAAGCCTTGAGTAAAAGAGGTTTTGGAGATTAAAGAGGAACTAAAAATGGTATCTGCTTGTGTTAGTTCAGAGTATATATTCTAAAGCAGGCCGGCAATGTATTACAGCAAAAAGAGCTCTGAGCCTGGAGTGGGAGGCCCTGGGTTCTTCACCAGGTAAGTGGCAGTGAATCTCTCTGAATCTCAGGTGCTATAGTTTCTCCTGCAAAACAAAGGGACTGGACTAGATCACTTTTAAGGACTATCCAGCTGTAGGTCTCTGAAGCTTCCATAGACTTGGATCTGGAAAGGCCACCTCCTCTGTTTTAGAGATTTGTTTGTTTTTTTAATCCAACTCCTTTGTCTTAGAGATGAGGAAACAGGTAGCTTGTCCAAGGTCACACCAGGCATCTATGTCAGAGAGAAATTGAACCAAGGTCTTGTGACTGAAAAGCTAGTGATTTTTCCACTGTAACAAGTCCTTTTCCCTTTGTCAGGATATAGTTAGATCAATGAAAGACAATGACCAAGAAATGGTTGGCTCAATCTCAGACACAGGTTGCATATATTTTATAACTTTTATATACTTTATAGGGTTGTTGCAAACATCAAATGAGACAACATATTGTAAAGTAATTTGTGAACCTTAAACTTGTATCTAAATGGCAGCTGCTCTTTACTAGTGCAAGTAGCCCAGCTACTGTCAACCAGCCTTATATGATGGAAGGAAAGAAGGATGAGAGGCCCCAGTGGTTTCTGTTTTCTGGCATGCAACAAACTTTTCCACAAGCCTCTTCTCTACTGCCCTCCTCATTCTCTTTTCCCCTTCTCCTCCCTCCCCCTCTCCTAGGGAGGCTGATTTCCTTGTTTTCATTCTTGCTTGAAGTGACATCTCCTGACAGGATAAGATTTATAGTCTGAAGAGGGGTGGGGGCCACTGTGATTAGAATAGTGTTGCATACTCCACGCTGCTCCTCATTATGTTTTCCCCTGGAAGGATTGAATTGTGCACCTGATTTTAGAGAACTTTTCAACTTCTCAATTGCTTTTTCCTCATGAATAGGCACAAATTGCTTGTTTGCTTGCTTAGACCAACAAAACTTCTTTTATTTGGATGATTCTGCTTCATGTCTGGCTTCTGCAGATGAAGGATGGAGACCAGAGTTGGGGATGAGATGAAGTTACAGGTAGCAGTTTCATAAACATGAAAGAGAGGGACTTTGCATCATTTTGAGCCGGATGTCATTCTCAATGTGAGATTCCCTCTGTTTTAGGTGTATAATAAAAGGCTGCTGGGGTATTTCCCTGCTGAAAGCAAGACTCAGGATTGCAATGAAAGGAGGAGGTGGGGTGGGGGTGGGGGGTGGGGCTGAAGAGGGTTAGCTTTGAAGGTCAACTTCTCTCCCAACTAGTCCCCAAAAAGCAGAGAAAAGGGGATGAATTAAGTGACTAAGAACTTCAGTAGAGAGGGTGGGAGTTTTTGTAGTTTTCTGTCTTACTGTATCCTTCAGGAAAGGAATATCTTCTCATCTCTTAATGGTGTGATAGCTTTCAAAGGAATTGTTGTCTGAGCTGTTGATTAAACAAAATGGGGCCTGATTGTAGCAAGGTGGCTAAATGTGGACAGGAGTAGCTATTGCAAGCAGCTCACTAAGAAGTCATTTATCAAAGTTTTATCTGATTTCCAAGGCATCGGATTTATCAGTCACAGTTTATAAATGGCATGCCATTGGAATCAAGCAGGAGCTCTACTTTTTTTTTTTTTTTTGCCCAAATGCTTCTGGAGCGTACTTTAGGTGCTGGGCAATGTGGGCATGGGTCCTTGTGTCAGAGGATTTGTTTAGCTGGACTAATAAAAAAGAATCACGGCTCTTTTGGTTAGCAAAGAGATATTGCTATAATAGTCAGTAAGGTTCCCAGAATATATGGAATGGGAATCGCAGATCTCCGTGAAACATGTTGGGATCTCCCTGAAATATGCTGCGATCTTGGGGCAGGAAGAGTGCATCCTAACAGTGTTCTTA
The DNA here is from genome assembly GCF_028583685.1 of Petaurus breviceps papuanus. NCBI lineage: Eukaryota > Metazoa > Chordata > Mammalia > Diprotodontia > Petauridae > Petaurus > Petaurus breviceps. The sequence continues at coordinate 17,167,930 of NW_027185754.1, read as the reverse complement.
GGAGTCACACCCCCTGTTTTAGCTCCTGTTCATTCTTGAAATGCAAGCTGTCCCTCAAACAGGTAATAGTCAGTGTTAAAATCCTTATAGATCTCTGGGGAAAGGAGGCTTGACTTTTGATTTTGTGGAAAGAATACTGGACATGAAGTCAGAAGAAATAGCTTCTAGTCCCAGATCCTATACTTACCTAGCTATGTGACCCACTCAGTTTCCTCATGTCTAAGGTGGGGTGGGGGTGGTGGTGGCAGGGGACAGGAGGGAAGAAAAAAATGGAGAAAAATTACATAATAACTTTATTATACATTTAAAATGAATAGCAAGTTGTACATAATAGGTTTGCAGTTTTATATGCAATCATCTATTTTTATTCCACTATATTATGGAAATACTTGTTTTAGTTCTTAAGTTCAGAATAAAATAAATAATTTTTTAAAGTGAGGATAATAAAAATGGCTAACATTCATATAGTGCATTAAGATACAATGTACAATTATGTCATCTGATCTTTACAACAACTCTAGGAAGTAGGTATTATCATTATCCCACATTTTATAGATGAGGAAATTGAGGCTAAGAGAAGTTTAGTGACTTACCCAGGATCACACAGTGATTAATTGTCTTAGAAGGAATTTGAACTCACATCCCCCTGACTCGAAGTTCACCACTCTTTTCGCTGCTCTATACTCCATGTACTGCCTTTCTTCTAGGCTATCTGTGAAGAATATGCCTTCAGTACTGTAAACCATAAAACGCTATATGAATGTAAGCTATGATTATTGTGGACAAAAGCTGAATGTGGCCAGTTCAGGATATAAACTTGAGAGTCTTAAATGAACTAATGGCTGTCGCTGTAGAAATAACTAGCTGTTGTTATCAATATCACATGATGATTTGCAGGGATATCCCCAAACCCTTAAAAAGGAAAGACCAGTTTTAAGAGGGAAGAGAGGAAGATGATTCTGGTTATACAGGAGTTAGTAGCCTAACAACCACATGTGGAAAAATAATGGAATAAATTACTATACTGTAGCTATTTGTAGGAGAATAAATCACATGTAAGGTATGGTCATGACATTATAGTAATCCTAAAGATTTCATATCTATATTGCCTTCCCAGTCCTATCCCTCAAAGTCCCTCAACATCACTGCCACCCCCATCATCACTTCTCCTTTGCCACAGTCTCAGAAGAAGAATTGGTCCCTCCTGCCAAGGCCGTCCCTTCTATTCTTTTTCTCAAGCTTCACTTCTCTCTAGTCTACTCTAGGAGCTTGTCCCTTTGGTCACCTCTTGTCTCTTTCCAATGTTCAGTGTCTCTTTAGTCACTTGGTTCTTCCATATAACATTCCCACATCTCTTTCTTTAGTAAAAATTCCTTCATTTCACTGTACTATCATTTCAAATTATAAACCTATATTAGCCTTTCTTTTTGCAGCCTAACTCCTTTAAAAAGTGGTCTATATGCATGGCCTCCATTTCTTCTCCTCTTATTTACTTCTCACATATACTTTTGTAATCTGACTCCTAATCAAGTCACTCATCTAAAACTGTTCTCTCCCCATATACCTTCTTCTCTTAATTGCTAAATCTAATGGCCAAACTATTACTAACTATATTTTTACAAATCCAAATCACTAATTAGAAAAATATAAATTAAAATGATTCTGAGACTCTACTTCACGTCCATCAGATTCACAAAGTTTTGAAAAAAAAACAAAAAAAAATGAAAAATATTGGAGGCGCTATGGGAAAACAATATTAACAGAGCTATGAATTTATTGAGATATAGGGTACCATAAAATGTTGAGGTATAGGGTTTAGGGGTACTCAAGACCCCAAAATACCAACACGCTGGGTCCCACTGAATGAATTCAACTCAAGTCTTCTCTCAGCCAAAGAAAAGCTAAGTATATTAAAGATTCGCCATAATGGGTAGACTCTTAAGGAGCCTCGGTATCTGTTAAGCTTGTGCAAGTCAGAATCATCTGATACATTGAGTCTGCGCTAGATAATTGTCTGACCCCTTCCTGGAGACAAGATGGGTCTTATATTCAGAAAGGCTGTGGGAGTGATGAGGTATGGGTTCTGGGAGCCCCCTCAAGCTCTCTTTGAGTCCTCCTTGAGGCTCTGGGAATCTCCCTTGGACTTCTGATTAAATTGTCTCATTTTATGAGGCATTTGCATGAGGCAATAAGTCTTACATTGTGGCTGGGCCCAGATCTCTAGCCTAGTTACTAACTGCTCTCTACTACCCTACTTACTAACTGCTCACTACTAGCCTAATTTCTAGCCTAGCCCTCCATTGTTCATCTACTTCCCACCCTTGAGCCTATCAAAATATCAATATATCCTTGAATTGGCCTAGCCCACCATTGTCTGTAGCCTCCAACTACCTCCCACCCTTAATCACTCATTGACCTGTTGACTCCTCCTGAAGACCCTCCCCAAACTCCTCCTCTAGACCACCCCTAGATTCCTCCCACAACCTTCTGTATATAAGACTCCATCTCACACCATCACCATGGAAGAGTGAGAGCGCCATGGAATGCCATAGAATAGTGAGAGCACCATAGAGTGACCTGGCACAGACTTACTCTGTGTCTAATGCAAGTGAACTTTTAATAAACTTTACTTTTCTTTGGCTGAGAAGACTTGAGTCGAATGCATTTGGCAGGACCCGGATGTTGGCATTTTGGGGTCTCCAGAGCAACCCTAACCCTCTTTATGGGTAACCTCTTCAGGAGGAATCTAGGGGTGGTCTAGAGGAGGAGTTTGGGGAGGCTCTTCAGTCAATTGAGGTCAGACTCCAGTACTGAGAGATTAAGGGTGGAGAGAAGTTGGAGTCTACCTGGAGGTGACAAAGGAGGGCTAGGCTAGTTTAAGGGCATCAGATTTGGGCATAGATATTTTGGGAGGATCAAAGGTGGGAGGTAGCCATACAATGGATTTGGGCCTAGCTATAATGAAGGGCTTATAGCCTCAGGCAAATGCCTCATCAAATTGATCCAATCATTCTGGAAAGCAATTTGGAGCCATGACCAATAAGTTACAAAATGTGGATATCTTTTGACACAGTGATAGCAATAGCTCAATAGTTATTAAGTGCCTACTATGTGCCAGGCACTGTGCTAAGAGCTGGGAATATAAGAAGAGACAAAATGTAAACCCTGCCCTCAAGGGGCTTACAATCTAATGGGGGAGACAACATACATACAAACATATACAAAGCAAACTATATATAGGACAAATAAGAGATAATTAACAGAGGGAAGGCACTGGAATTAAGAGGAGTTAAGGAAGACTCCAGTAAAAGGTGAGATTTTATCTGGGACTTAAAGGAAGCCAGTAGCTGCAGCTGAAGAGGAAGAATGAATGCTCCAGGCATGAGAAAACTCATGGCTGAGAAAATGCCCAGAGGCAAAAAGATGGAGTGTCTTATTCATGGAACATCCAGGAGGCCAATGTCACTGGACTGAAAAGTATTGAGTGGGGTACACTCTCTCTCTCTCTGCACCCTCTGTGAAGACTCCTCAGAATGAGAAGGGAGAAAAACTATCTGGAAACCAGAGACAGACTTTTGTAAGACTGGACAGACCTGAATCTTGGATTTCCTAAGAAATTATACAACCTAGGATCCTTCCCCCCTTCCCTTGCTGTCAATCAGCCTTAAGCCCTTCAGGAATTTTAGGAATCTCTTAGCCTCTCCCACTTCTTCACATTGACATTTGCCAAATAAGGACATGAACAGTAACCTGGTTTCCTGTTCCACCTCCCAGCCAATAGGGGATAGTGTCGGGCTTCTTTGTTATTCACTATTGGGGAGCCCTCCTCCCAGCCAATGGGAGAAGGGATGGGAGGGAGAGAGAGAGATTGCATTAGGGTTTAAATTCTTGTTCTGTCTTTTGTAACACACCTCCTCTCCCTGATCCACTGTGGAGAGGACTGCCCTCTACCCATGGGGGGAGAGAATAAAAACTTCCTGTTCCTTCCTCAAGATACCTCTGACTTTTAATTTTTCTGGGCAGGGGATTTTGGGGGTCTCTGTACCCCACACAGTATGTATTGAGGAATACCAAGTAAGAAGACTGGAAAGATAGGAGGGGCTAGGCTATGAAAGGCTTTGAATGCCAAATGGTGTTTTGTATTGATCTTGGTATCACTAGTAAGTCTATATACCAAAGGGATCAAAGAAAGAAGAAATGGTCCTAAATGTACAAAAAATATGTATAATTGCCCTTTCTGGGGGTAGCAAAGAACTAGAAACTAAAGGAGTACCCAACAATTGGGTAATGTAAGAACAATGGAGGGATGGTCTAAAAGAAGTCTAGAAAGAGCTGTATAAATTGATGTAAAGTAAACAGGGGAACAGCTCACACTATTAGGACATCATCAAAATGAACAATTTTGAAAGTTTAAGAACTCTGAATAACAAAAGGAACTAAAATTCCAGAGAACCAATAAAGAAAGCAACTCATTCCCTGACAGCAATGATGAACTATACATAGAATAATACATGTTTTGGGACATAATTGATGTGGGAATTTGTTTTGTTTGACTATGAATATTTTTTACAAGGGGTTTTTCCTTCCAGCAAGTGGGTAGAGGCAGAAGGGAGAGAAAACAAATGCTTGTTAGTTAAAAAAATTTTTTTAATGACATGACTTCTCAGACCTTATCCTTCTAAATCCCTCTATAACACTGGACCCTGTTAACCACACATGCTTCTGGATGTTTTCTTCTCCCTGGATTTTTGTGACACTGTTGTCTCTCCTGACTCCTCTTTTACCTCTAACCATTTATTTGTTGGATCATCATATATGTCTGCCCTTCCCTCTCCCCTCCCCAAGCATATGAGTGTATGTCCCAAGTTCTCTTTTGGATCTCCTACTCTTCTCTCTCTATGCAGCAACATTAGTTTCTGTGGGTTCAATTAGCATCTCTATGCAGATGACTCCAAAATCTTTATATGCAGCCCCCATCTCTCTCTTGTGTTCAGTCCCAACAACGTGCTGAACATCTATCCCTACCTGTATCCCCAGAAACATATCAAACTCAACATGTCCAAAATGGAACTGATTTCTTCCCTCTTCTCCCATCTCACTTCTGGACTTCCCTATTATTAGTATCACCACACTTCTAGTCATGGTAGCCTCCATTATCCTTCACTTTTCAGTCTCCTTTTCCCCATATTTAATCAATTACCAAGTCTTATAGATTCTATCCCAACTGTCCCACCCATCCTCTTCCCTTTGTTCTGTGAAGTTTGGATTCAAAGGGCCACACTTGAGGATCTGGAGAGCCACATGTGGTTCAAGGCCACAGGTTCTCTACCCTTGACCTAAGGACTGGAGCTTTTCAGAAACGGAGTGGGCTATTTTAGAAAGCAGTGAGGTTCTCTCCCCATCACTGCATATGTTTAAGAAAAGGGTATTACTGCTTAGGTAAGGGTTAGACACATTCATCAGGGGTTGATAACCTTTTTCTATGTGGGGGACCTTTTTGGCAGACTGGTAAAGCCTATGGAGACTTCAGAATAATACTTTTAGATACATAAAATAAAATACACAGGACTTTAAAGGAAACCAACTTCATTGAAATACAGTTATTAAAATAAAATATTAAAAGTTCAAGCTGACTCCAGGTTAAGAATGCCTGGCCTAAATGATCTTTGAAATCCCTTCTAGTCTTGAGATTCTAGGATTCTGTGACATTTAATACAATAAAACTTCATTAATTTTAGTCCTGCTAATTCAGAATTTTTAAAAATCTCACTAAGGCTGGGGTTACCTTTACAGTATGTATAAAGAAAGGGTTTGCTATACAAGTAGTATATAAAGGAGATTTTAGGGGGATAGTTTATCCTACTTAAGGGAAGCCTTTTTAACAGCATCTATTTGCATACAAACAATGTACTGATACAAATCAGTCTTTTCTATTCATTAAAGTAAGACCAGTAGGGTTTCCACTTGACAACACTTTATTAACTGTTTAAGTTGCTCTACTTACTTGAAGGTAATAAAACTCTATTTCCTTAAAAATATTCTTTCAGATTGACTTTCCCCTAAATTAGCCTGAACTGGTGAGGGAGGCTTGGCTGAATTTGTATCTATGTCCCTGATGCAGGAAATTCTTTGGAAAAAGTAGCAGACTCCTTAGAAAAGAGGAATTGAATTGGGGGTATCAATAAGTAAATTAGGGAAATAATTGATCAACAACACAATTAAGTTTAATAAAGACATGCAAAGGTAGTTCACCTGGGAGGCAGCTTAGGACAATGGAAACCCAAGATATTGTGTCTGGGTTTGGATCCTTTCTCCCATGCTTCCACCTATGAAACCTGACTACCATGCTTGAGCAAGTTAGTAAACCTCCCTGGGCCTCAGTTTATGTGTGAAATGAGGTAGTTGGAGTGGATTTCTCTGAGGCTCCTTCCAGTTCTAGGAATAGTATCCTGTGATTTACAGTTGGATAATATGGAGAAAAGTTGGAAAGCTGACACAGAAAAGGGCAATGAGCCCAAATCCAGAGCTTCACAAATTTGAACCCTCTCATAACAAAGAAAAAGAGCTCAACAAATAACCAGTGACAGCTTTGACTGACAATCCATAGAACATGTTATACCTGTAAACACCCCTCCCCCCAACCAGGCTGAGAGAAAATAGATGTTTCCTTATCTTTTCTCCTGCATCCAAATTGGTTATTACAATTAATCAAAATTTAATTTCCATTGAGTGTTTTTTTCACTTGCATTATTATAGTCATTGCATATCCTGTTCTTCCAGTTCTTCATATTTCATATTGTGTAAGTTAATCATTTCATTTTTTTCCTATTTGTTGTCATTATACAATAGTATTTCATTATATTCATATAAAACAGTTTGTTATGTCATGTTCGTATCAGTGGATACTATCTCAATTTCTAGAACTTTTATTTTTCAAAAAGTATTAGTTTAAATATGTTGGCAAATTTTGTGCCTTTTTTTCAGTCTTTGATCTCCTTTGCTATCTACTAAAGAGTGGCATCACTGGGTCGAAAGGTATGAACATTTTAGGCAATGTTCTCACATACCTCCAAATAGTTTCCCAGAATGATTGCACCAATTTACATCTCCATCAACAGTGTATTAATATGCTTATCTTCCCTTAATCCCTCCAATATTTATTGTTTCCTCATTTTATAATCTGATAAAACCTCAGAATTAAAAAAAAATTGCATTTCTTTTACTTTGACCATCCTTCATAAGGAAATGCTTCTTAAGTATTACATATATATGCCTATTCCTTATATATTTTGAATAAAAGATTTTTACAAATGATATCTGATCCCAAAAATTTTCCTACTTGATAATTTATCCTTTTATACCAACTTCATTGATTTTGTACAGACACTTTTTAATTTTGTGCCATCAAAATGGCATATTTTTTGTCTTTTCTGATTACCTCATTCCGTTGATTGACAAAGAATATTTTTCCCCCTGGACATCCTACTACAATTGCCTCATGTATTAGATTACTATGGTCATTTACTATAATGTCACTATTACTTAACCTAGTCCACTGACCCACTACTCTATTTCTTAGACAGTACCAAATAGTTTTGATGATTGCTGCTTTATAATACAGTTTTAGATCTTGTATGGCTAAGCCACCTTCCTTTGCATTTTTTTTCCATTAATTCCATTGATGTTCTTGACTTTTTGTTCTTCCAGATGAATTTAATTATTATTTTTTCTACCTCTATAAAATATTTTTGGTACTTTGATTGGTAGGGCACTGAATAAGTAAATTAATTTGGGTAGAATCGCTTGGCCTACACATGAACAACTGATATTTTTCCAGTTATTTAGATCTGACTTTATTTGTGTGAAAAGTATTTTATAATTGTGTTCATATAGTTCCTGGGTTTGTCTTGGCAGGTTGACTCCCAAGTATTTTAAACTGTCTGAAGTTATTTTAAATGGAATTTCTTTCTCTTGCTGTTGGACTTTGTTGATAATATATAGAAATGCTGATGATTCATGTGGGTTTATTTTGTATCTTGCAACTTTGCTAAAGTTAATTATTTTAAGTAGTTTTTTAATTGATTCTCTAGGATTTTCTAAATATAACACATACCATCTGCAAAGAGTGATAGTTTTGTTTCCTCATTGCCTATTCTAATTCCTTTAATTTCTTTTTTCTTCTATTATTGCTATAGTTACCATTTCTAATACAATATTAAATAATAGAGGTGATCATGGGTGTCCTTGCTTCATCCCTGATTGCATTAGGAAGTCTTCTAGCATATCCCTGTTGCAGAAAATGCTTGCTAATAGTTTTAGATAAATATTACTTATCATTTTAAGGTAAGTCCTATTTATTCTTATACTCTCTAGTGAATGAGTGCTATATTTTGTCAAAGACGTTTTCTGCATCTATTGAGATAATCATATGATTTCTATTGGTTTTGTTATTGATATGGTCAATTGTGCTGATAGTTTTCCTAATATTTCACCAGCCCTACATTCTTGGTATGAATCTTGCCTCATCATAGAGTGTGATGCTTGTGATACATTAGTGTTATCTCTTTGCTAGTATTTTATTTAAAAAATTTACAACAATATTCATTAGAGAAGTAGGTCTGTAATTTTCTTTCTCTGTTTTGACTCTTCATGGTTTGGGTATCAGCACCATATTTGTGTCATAAAAGGAATTTGATAGAGCTCCTTCTTTGCCTATTTTTCCAAATAGTTTATATAGTATTGGGAATAATCTTTAAATATTTGGTAGAAGTCACTTGTGAATCCATCTGGTCCTGGGGATTTTTTCTTAGAAAGTTTATTGATGGCTTGTTCAATTTCTTTTTATAAGATGGGGTTTTTAAAGTATTTTATTTCTCCTATTAATCTGGTAATTTATATTTTTGTAGATATTTGTCCAAATCGCTTATATTGTCAAATGTTTGGCCTATAGTTGGGTAAAATAACTCATTATAATTGTCTTAATTTCCTCTTCATTGGTGGTGAAATTTTTCTTTTCATTTTTGATACTAGTAATTTGGTTTTCTTCTTTCCTTTTTTAAAATCAAATTAACCAATCTATTTCTTTTTTTCATAAAACCTGCTTCTAGTTTTATTTATTGGTTCAATGGTTTTCTACTTTCAATTTTATGAATCTCTCCTTTGATTTTCAGGATTTTCAATTTGGTGTTTAATTGAGGATTTTTAATTTGTTCTTTTTCTAGATTTTTAGTTGTATGCCCACTTCATTGATTTGCTTTTTCACTATTTTATTGATGGAAGTAATTAAAGATGTAAATTTTCCCTTAAGTACTGCTTTGGCTGCATCCCATAAATATGTTGTCTCATTGTCATCTTCTTTAATGAAATTTTCGATTATTTCTATGATTTGTTCTTTAACCCACTTGTTTATAGAGTTAGATTATTTAATTTCCAATTAGTATTTAATTTCTCCATTGTCTATAACTGAATGTAATTTTTATCACATTATTATCTATAAAGAATATGTTTACTATTTTTTCTATATTTGACTGTGAGATTTTTATGTCCTAATACATGGTCATTTTTTGTGTAGGTACCATATCTACTGCGAAAGAGGTATATTCTTTTCAATTTCCATTTGATTTTCTCCAGAGATCTATCATATTTAACTTTTCCAGAATTTTATTCAGCTAACTTCTTTCTTGTTTATTTTTTAGATAGATTTATACAGTTCTGAGAGGAGAAAGTTGAGGTTCTCCACCAGTATAGATTTATTATCTATTTCCTCAGTAATTCATTTAACTTTTCTTTCAAAAATTTAGATGCTAATTTATATTACTTCATTGTCATTGTCATTGTACCTTTCAACAAGAGTTTCCTTTATTTCTATTCTGTATTTTTATTTATATATTTTCTTAAATCTCTATAATTAGCTCTATTTTTGCTTTTGCTTTATCTGAGATCATGATTACTACTCATGTTTTCTTTGCTTCAGATGAAGCACAGTAGATTCTGTTCCAGCCCCTTACCTTTATCCCGTGTGTCTCTGTCTATTGCAAATGTGCTTTTGTAAACAATGTATCTGGGATTCTGGCTTTTAATCCGTTCTGCTATCTGCTTCTGTTTTATGGGTGAGTTCATCCCATGCACATTTATAGTTATCATAACTAGCTGTGTATTTCCCTCTATGCTATTTTCACTTGTTTATCCCTTTCTCTCTCTCGGCCACCATCCTTTTGCTCCTCACAAGTATTTTACTTCTGAGCACCACCTTTCACAGTATACCTTCCCATTTATTATCCCCATTCTTTTTTACTTCCTTAAAGGGTAAGATAGATTTTTATATCCAACTGAATGTGTATATTATTCCCTCTTTGAGCCTATTTTGGTGTGAGTAAGGTTTGAGCTTTGCTTGCCATTTCCCATCTTCCCCTTTATTATAATAGCTCCATCATGCCTCTTTTATGTGGGATAATTTACCCCATTCAATCTTCCCCCTCTTTCTCCTTCCAGTGTAATTTTCCTTCTCACTCCTTTATTTCGTTTTTTGGAACATAATCCCATCAAAGTCACCTTATATCCACACTCTCTGTTTAGATATACTCCTTCTAATTGATCTTATAGTAATGAAGTTGTTAAGAGTAACAAATACTATCTTGCCATATAAAAATATAAACAGTTTAACCTTATTGAATTTCTCACATTTTCTCTTTCTTGCTTCACCTTTTCATGTTTCCCTTCAATCTTGTATTTGTAGGTCAGGTTTTTTTTTAAGTTCATACAGAAAAATGGATATTTAATGAAATATTTGAAAGCCCTCTACTTCATTAAATATCCATTTTTCTGTATGAACGATTTTATATTCAATTTTTTTGGGTAGATGATTCTTGGTTGTAATCCTAACTCCTTTGTTTTCTAGTTTATTATATTGCAAACCCTCTGGTTCTTTAATGTGGAAGCTGCCAAATCCTATGTGATCCTGACTGTGACTCCATGATACTTGAATTATTTCTTTTTGGCTACTTATAATACTTTCTCTTTATTCTATGAGCTCTGTAATTTGATTATGGTATTCCTGAGAGTTTTCATTTTGGGATCTCTTTTAGTTGATGATCATTGGATTCTTTCAATTTCTCTTTTGCCCTCTGGTTCTAATATATCAGGGCAGTTTGATAATTTCTTGAAAGATGTTGTACAGGCATGGCATTCAGGTAGTCCAATAACTCTCATAGTATCTTTTCTGTATCTATTTTTTAGGTCTACTATTTGTTTTCTAATGAAAAATTTTATATTTTCTTCTATTGTTTTTTTGCTTTTTAAATTTTGTTTTATCGTATCTTGATGTCTTGTAGAATTATTAGTTTCCACTTGCTCAATTCTAACTTTAAAGAATTATTTCTTCAGTGAGTACTGTGAGTACTTCCTTTTCCATTTGGTCAGTTATAATTTTTAAGGCATTCTTTAACTTGGTAAATTTTTGTATGTCTTTTCCCCGTACTATTGACTCTTTTTTCATGGTTCTCTTGCATTACTCTCATTTCTTTCCCCAATTTTTCTTCTACTTCTCTAATTTGCTTTAAAAAAATTTTTTTAAAGCTCTTCCAAGAATTCTTTTTGGGCCTGAGACCAAATTGCATTTTTCTTTGAGGCTTCACATGTACCCATTTTGACACTATTGTTCTCTTCTAAGTTTATGCCCTGATCTTCCCTACCACTATGGTAATTTTCTATAGCTAATTTCTCTTTTTTTGGTTTTGTTCTTTTGCTTTTTTTTTCTGCCTTTTTAGGGTGTTTTTATGTGAGAGTTGGGTTCTGGTCCTGTACTGTCCCAAGCTTTTTGTACTGGTACTCTGGGTCTTACTACTGCCTTTCACTGGGCTTCAGGGCTTATTGCTTGCTTCCCCTGGAGGGCAGGCTTTAATTCTGGCTTGTGCTTGGGATGGAGCTCCTCTGGGTGTAGAGTTTATCTGCTGGCCTATTCTAGAGGTGGGACCCTGCTGCTGGGTTCTTATAGAAACTGGGTCTCTCTCTGCTGGTAGGCTCCAGGGGTGAGGTCTTGTTATTGGCGAGCACTGGGGCAGGGCTTTGCTATTGCTCAGCAATGGATCCAAGGCCTTGCTGGTGACTTGTGCTGGGGATGGGATCTCTGGGGTAGGGTATTGCTGAACTGCCCAGACTACTCACTTGCCTAGGGGGTGGGGTCTCACTGGTGGATTGTACCAGGCTTGGAGTCCTGCTTCAGGGCCCCTGCTGTGAAGTTTGTTGCAGCTGCTGCTCTTATACTTAACTCCCCTCCTACCCCAATGAGACAGACCTTTCCTGCCAGGCTGGTAAGTTGCTTCCCTCCTCCTAGACCAATTCTGAGGTGGTTTACTACTTGTTTGGAGGGGAATCTGGAAGGATTTCAGAAGATTCCTTCCTTACTTCACTGTCTTAGTACCAGAAGTCTTTGGGTTAATTTTCTATTGGATTTATCCCCCTATGAGGTAGGAAAATTAAGATACACTACTGTCATTGTTTTACTATTAATTTCTTTTTTTAATTCACCTAGCTATTCTTTTAAGAACTTATTAATTTTTGTGCAAACATATTTAATAATATTATTTTACATCTATTTTGGTGCCTTTACCCATAATTTAGTTTCCATGTTTATGTCTCTTGATAGTATCAATTTTATTATTACTTTACCTGATATAATTACAACTTTTACTTTTTAGATTTGCCTCAAACATAATGGATTGTTTCATCCCCTCATTTTTATTCTATAAGAAAGCAGTTTGAGTTTTGTCTTTTTTAAAATAATTCCTTCCTTCCTTCCTTCCTTCCTTCCTTCCTTCCTTCCTTCCTTCCTTCCTTCCTTCCTTCCTTCCTTCCTTCCTTCTTTCCTTCTTTCTTTCCTTCCTTCCTCCCTCCCTGTTCTTCCTCATGATGTCCTATTCCTACTCTACCACAGCCTCAAAACCAGGAGAGAAAAATTAAAAAATGTCCTAACTATATCTTCTCTTGAATCCTGATAGTCCTTTTCTCAGACCCCCTGGTTTGCCTCTTCTTTTTCTCTCCCAGTGTGGAATTCCTCTGTACTCTCCTGCCACCAAAAATAATAATAATCAGTGAGAGAATATCTTTTCATATCTCTAAAATGTTAATTCTCTTCTTCCCTCCCTCATACTTATTACAACCCCCTTCCCCATACCATTACATCTTTTGCTTTTTTTTAAAAGATCATTTTATCCATAGATGCTCTCCCTTTGTTCTCTCAATGTTTCTCAGACAGTGAAAGGTTTCTTTAAAAGGGAACATTAAAATAGAAAAACTCTCATTCACATAGATTTGCCTAACCCTATACACAATAAACATTAATTTCATTTACTAGTCTTTTAGTATTAACTGAAGCTCTTCTTTTTTCTGTTTAATAAGTTTGCATATTAAATACCCTATTTACCTCTGGGTTTTTTTTGAGATTATGAATTTAATTTAATTTTTGCTAGGTACCCAAATTTTATTATTTTATAATTAAAAACAACTTCATAGGATATTTATTTTGGGGTTCAAACTGATCTTGTTTGCTTTCTTGGAATATCTGTTCAATTCTTCCTTTGATTCTTTATTAAGGTAAGACATATGAGATGATGATGATGATGATGATGGTAATATACCTAGCATTTATATGGTACCTACTATGTTCCAGACACTGTGCTAAATGCTTTATAAATATTATTTCTTTTGATACTTACAACAACCCTGGGAAAGAGATGCTAATTATCCTCATATTATAACTAAAGACACTGAAGCAAATGATAGCTAAGTGACTTGCCCAGGGTCACACAGCAGGTTTCAGAGGTCAAGGTCGCTTTTTTCCATAGTTTTGTCAAAACAGTGCTTCTGAAGAGGTTGGATGATATTTTGCTATATTTGTGGATAAGATGGATACCTGTGGGCTAGGTGCACTGAAGGACCCAGCAAACAGAGGTTAAGTGATTTGTCTAAGGTCACACAGCTGCTAAGTGTCTGAGGCTGGATTTGAACTGAGGTCTTTCTGACTCCAGGTTCAGCATTTTGGAAAGGCTCTATCGTGACTTTTGGATACCCTGTTGAATATATTACAGTATATGCACCCTCCTTAGTGAATAATTTTCCTACAATTAGAAGTACTACATTTTTTTCTAAGTTTGCTTTCTTTTCTTCCTTTGTGAGGTTTTATTCATTTTTATCAGTCTCTCTGATATGGTGTCCATGGTGTCTTTCATGGGCATGAGTGGATTGAATGAGTCAAATGTTGCCGTGAAAAGGATAGAAAATATTAGGAAAGAGTAAAAGGTCTGCCTTGCAGTTGTGAGGACCCAGTTCAGATTAGATAACTTCAATTCTTAATGGACCTAGTCAGCATAGTTTTGTGACTACTGTGTATGGTAGATTAGTTATATTATGTTCCTATTGTACATGTTATATTCTGAAATGGTTATAGAATATTTCTAGCAGACATTCCTCATTCTTGATATTCTAGCTTTAGATGTTTCATGTGTGAGGGGGGTGAGGGGATATTCAGGAGTGATAGTAGAACATTCCACCATCATATTTTTATTACAATTCTATTGTGTGCATAGATCCATGTGTGTGCTTGTGTGTGTGTGTGTGTATGTGTGCTTTTCTGGAACAATCCTACCATATTTTTATTATATATTCCTTATTTTTAGACTGCAGTTTATTATTAATTATCCATTCAAACTCAGAGAGTAAAGGATTTGGGCCTGCCTTCTTTATCTAAGGTAAAGTTTTCCTTTATTGACAACTGAGAACACTTCATTTAATAAACAAGAAACAAACAAACAATCAGAAAGGACATTCAAATGGAAAAAAAGTTGAATTAAACTTGGCTGTATTCAGGCTTACTCAGAGAAGACCAGCCTAACATTCACTTTAGCCAGCAGTCCGTCACGGTCTCTAAATTGCAGAACCTTTTTTTTTTAAATTGCAGAACCTTTTTTTTTTTTTTGGCAAACTGTTCTTTGTTACCCAGATTAAATTATAAATAGTTTATTAAAATCTGAAAATCAGTCAGCAATCCTTTGAAAAGAGATATAGCATCTTTAAGAGATTTCAAAGGTAAATCTCACTGTCTGGGGGAATGACTTCTGGATGGTTATTTCTCTTATTGCCAAGCTGAATGTAAAGGCATTACTCAGTTTAATAAATCCTGGTGTATCACTCAGTCTGTGTAAGCTGATATAAATATCTCCAGTTATGTCATATTACCACCTTTGTACAGCTAGTGTTGGGCCTTGATGACTGGAGCCTGATAAATGCAAAACCTCATTTGGTTTGTGAGTGATTGAGCGCTAACACTGTTTAGATTCCTTAATATACTTGTATTAGCATGAATAAGTAATGAGCATGCCAGGCTTTTTTGAATATTTGATTGTATCTTTGTAATGGATTTGTGTCTCTCTCTTTGTGCTAATGTCATTGTAACTTTGTTGGTGTCATAACTCCAAACCTGGGCAATTGATCTTTATCAGCCCATCTTAAGTCAATTACCCTCTCCTTGCCAAATTACATCCTCCTTCCTGCAGCTTCCCTTTACTAAGCCTCTCTGCTCATTGCCTTTGGGCAAAGAGGTGTTCTTCTTGCCAGGATCCAAGGTGAGAAGGTTTCAGATCCTCTTCTGCCTCTGAAGTGGTGAATGGAGGAGCTTTACAGGGGCCATTTTGCAAACCTTCCACATCCCCGGAACCTCAAGCCAGGTCTTATCTTAGGCAGGGCAAAAATAAACAGCTAGATGGTGCAGCAGATAAGAGTATTGGACTTACCAGGAAGGTGTCAGCTCACATCCTTCTTCAGGTACTTACTAGCTGGGCCGCCCTGGGCAAATTAGTCAACCTCTTGGCCTTCGATTTCTTCATCTTTAAAACCTCATAGGATTGCTATGAGGATCAAATGGGAAAATCTATATGAAGTCTTCTGCATACCTTCAGCTGCCCTGTTAATGTTAGCTACTGTTATGATCTGCCTGCTCATTCTGAAGGGAGACAAAGACCTGGCTGAAGCCCAAGCAGCCCCTTTGAGACTTGGGTGTCTTGATCCTGAAATGGTCCTATGTCAGTTATATCAGAGCCACAGTACTAGGATTCTGCTTGTGGCCTGCTCCCCATAGGAGGGAGTTTAATAGACTGTTAACAGAGCACTGATTACTCATACTTTCCTACAATACCCAGTTCAGGGGTGTGCCTGAGCAGGTCCAACCAGCTCAGAGAACTGATCTTTAAATTTTCATTGTGAGCATTTATGCCTTGGAAATCAGCAAATGCTACAAATCAAGACTTTATTTATTGCTTTGTTGATTTTTGGACTTAAGAAAGCAACAGAGAGAATGTTATTAATGCAGATTAAACTGAAGAGTGCTGCCTGGGCACATCCTCCCTCCCTAACTGGTTGTTAAACATTTACCATCATGCCCCTCACTAAAACCTCTTCAGGAGATATGAACTTGAGTCATCATGTTACAGCCAAAAGTCTATCTGGAGACATAGTTGAAGGGAGCTCAGAGGCCCAGACTAAATCATGAATGAAGAAATAGAGTATCATCTCTCAGTTTCCTGAACCAATCCCTAATCGATCTTGTATGTATTTTATTGGTACGTGGTTGTTTGCATGTTGCTCTGCTCATTAGCCTGTGTTGTCCTTGACAGCAGAAAACGGTTTTTGCCTTTCTTTCTATTGCCAACACTTAGACCAATGTTTGGAATATTTAATAGATATTTATATTTAGATATTAATAAATATTTATATAATACAGATGTATTAAGAGATCTTTACTAAATGCTGATTGGCTGAGTGACTATGATCCTCTCTTCAGAGTGGTCTATTTGCTGATCCCTGAACTGGGCATTGCATCTCCTACCTCCCTCTTCTCCCATGCCACCCTCCATGACTGGAATGCATGCCCTCCTCATCTGTACCTCTTAAAAACTCTGACTTTATTCAAGGTTCAGCTCATGGATCATTTCCTTCAGGAAGGCTATCAGAGAAAATCATATCATTTCAGAGCAGTCTTCTAACCTATACACATCTGAAAAAAATATCCCCTTGATAACAAGAAATGTTTATGAGCTCTGGGGATGATACAAAAAAAGGATAGCCCCTTGCCTCAAAGAGTTTATAGTCTAATGTGGGAAGGTAACACACAAAAGGCTGTAAAGTTTGAGGAGAGAGCTAACCAGTGGGGGTGGGGAGGGAGATGGTGAAGTCAGAGAAGAACCAAAGTAGTCTCCTCGTAGGGACTAGTGATCAATAAAGCTTTACTTAGAAACCATCATCTGCCCAAGGAGCCCATCCCATTTTGGGATAGTTTTGTTTAGTAAGGAATGTCTTTTTGATGTTGAGCCTGAAATGGATTGCAACCCTCTGGGGTCAAGTGGAATGGGGCTAATCCACCTTCTATGTGATTATCTTTCAGTTCCTTAAGGATAACTATCATAATCCTCTTGGTTCTTCTCTCTTCCAGGCTAATTATTTCTAGTTTATTTTGTTCTTCAGTCTTTTCAGTGGTGGTCAGACTCCTCGGTGCCACATTTGGGTTTTTTTTGGCAAAGATACTGGAGTGGTTTGCCATTTCCTTCTCCAGCTTATTTTACAGATGAGGAAACTGAGGCAAACAGGGTTAAGTGACTTGCCCAGGGTCACATAGCTAGTAAATATCTGAGGTTGGATTTGAATTCAAATTTTCCTGATTCCAGGCCCAGTTCTTTATCCTCTGTGTCACCTTGCTGCCCCTTCCTAGTTTGTAGGGTTATATTTTGAGAGACTATCAAGTCCAACCCCCTCATTTTATATGATGAGAAAAGTGAGGCAGAGAAAAGTTAAATGACTTACCCAAAGTCATTCAGGGAAAAAACAGAATTGGGGTGTGAACCCTGATTCTCTTATGTCAAAGTCACTGGTCTTTATACTGTTCCATATTACCTCTGTCTTCTACTACTTTAACATGGCAAGAGCTTGAAGGCCATGCTCTATCCTGATTACCCACTTTAGACACTATCCAATTATCAATGCCAGGTGTCAAATGTGGTGCCTAGAAAGAAATATAAGACTGCAGAAGTGGTCCAACCAAAGCAGGATACAGTGGGAAAATATGTCTTACATTTATCTGTATTTTATTTCATCTTATTGATTTGGCCCACTGACCTAGCCTGTGAAAATCCTGTTGGATCCTGACTGTCATCCAGCTGTCTATCTCTCTCAGCTTTGTGTTATCTGGAACCTTGATAAAGATGCTATCTAATTCTTTATGTTCTTATTTGCCACCTACACTACTTCGAGACTTCTTTTTCCACCATTCCCTCAGAAGTTCATCATCTGGTAAGACCTGGGAAGTAGGCTTGCTGTTCATACCTCATCACTACCCTCTGTCCCTTTGATTAGAGACAGTCTTCATTTGAGAAGGTGACAGCATAGACATCTCTTCATTTCCTACCTTGCAGGACTACTTTGGGTTTTCTCCAATTTATCCATCATGTCCTCCATCCTGGGTCATTCCTCCCCCCCCAATCTTTTATAGCTTCCTTTTCTGTGTTATCATCCTACATTAGATTATAAACTTGAGGACTGGGACTGTCTTTTTTGTATTTATATCCTCAGTACTTAGCAAAGTTTTTGACAAATAGTAGGCACTTAAAAATGTTTATTGACTATTGACTGTTTAATCGACTAATAAAAATGTTAAATAGCATTGGATCAAGCACAAATCTCTGAGTGACTCCACTGGCAACCCCCTTCTCAGGTGATATTAAACCATTAATGTTTTTTCTTTGGACCCAACCATTCAATTAGCTTCAGATCTAATTATACTGTAGTCTAGCCCACATCCTTCTATCTTACTAGGTAGCATAGTACCCAGTATTTACATAGTACTTTAAGTTTTTCAAAGCACTTTAATAGCTTGTAGTAGCACATGTTTTAGCATGAGGGACTTTGTCAAACACTTTGATAAAAATCTAAGCAAACTTGATCAACCGTATTTTCCCTGATGCATTGTCAAAGGACTTAGATGCTATTCCTAGCTCTGCCACTCCTTACCTATGGAAGCTTGGGTTTGGGTGAAGAAAGTCTATTAATACATGGTTTTGAAAAAGCATGGGAAGACTAATATGAACTGATGCAATTTGAAGTGAGCAGAATGAGCAGAAGAATCTGCAAAGTAATAGCAATATTATCAAGATAATCATGAAAGACTTAATAACTCTGATCAATACAATGATCCATGACAGCTCCAAAGGACTGATGACATAACATGCAATCCACCACCATATAGAGAGCTAACGGTCTGGAAGGATATTTTTTTTTCTTTCTAAATTCTCCTTTCCCCCCACTCAGAACATGGCTTATATGGAAATATGTTTTGCATGACTTCATTTATATAAATGGGATCTTATTTCTTGCCTTCTCAATGAGTGAGGGGAGGAGCAGAGGAAGAGAAAGAACTTGAAATTGAAAAAAAAAGTCCCTTTACAACTCTGATTCGTAGTTTCCTTGTCTGTAAAATGAGGGAAATGGGGCAGGTGGTCTTTAAGGCTTCCTGTAGCTTTGAGTCTAGAATCCTGTGATACCTACTTACTGAGGCTCTGTTACTGTTTGTTAACACCAAGTCCCATGGAGTCAGTTCACATGAGATGAGCCCTAATTTACATGCTGATCTGGATTGTGGTAGCTAAATATTTTATGGAGTACTCACAATATGTGAAATGCTGGTGGTATTACAGCATTGATTACATGTGTCACAGAAGCAGTATATCACAGAATCTCAGACCCTCCCCTGGGAGGGGCCCCAGAAGTCATCTCGCTCAACGCTTTCTACAGCACCCCACGACAAGTGGTCATTCGGCCTCTGTTTGCAGTAAAGAAAATGATTATTAAATTAATGAATTAGGGCCCTCTTTATGCTTGCATTGTCCTGGTGACTCATTTATTTATGTACATTGTTCTGCCTTGATTAAAACTGTTGATGATGTCCAGGCAGTGTGACTATTGAACTCTCTCTCTCTTTTATTCTATAGCCCACAACTAACAAACAATCAGAAGAGCTAGCATTCATATACGGTTATATTAAGGTTGGCAAAGTACTTTATACACTGTATCTCATTAACCCCATGAGGGTATCTACATTTTTTAGAAGTAGAAAGACTGGGATTCTATTAATTTTCAGTAACTCCCAGCTTGGAATTTCCTTCTGGTAAGTGACAAGGTGGTGCAGTGGATAAAACATAAGGCCTGAGGTCAGAAAGATCTGAGTTCTAATCCAGCTTCAGACATTCACTAGCTCTGTGACCCTGGGTAAGTCACATAACCTCTGCTTGCCTCAGTTTCCTAACTGTCAAATGGGGATAATAATACCACCTACCTCCTAGGATTGTTATGAGGATTAAATGAGTTAATACTTGTGAAATGCTTAACACAGTGCCTGGCATATGGGAGGACTTTAATAAATGATTATTTCTTTCCTTTCTCATCTGTAACTTATAATCTTAGAGATTTGTGGGTGTGTGTGTATGGGTGTGTGTGTGGGCTAATGGAAGGTTAAGTGAATCCACCACAGTGACAGTTGTTTTAGTGTATTTCGGAGATAGGATGTGCACTGGGTCTTTCTTTCTCTAAAGCCAACCCCTCTGTCCACTATACCCCACACTGCTTTTTTATAGGAAGATACTACATATAGAATTATGCCCATTTCAAAGATGAGACGGAGATAACTGACGACCATAGCAGTCACACAGCCAGGGGGTATCAGAACTTGTCTTTAAATTCTAACTGCTCCTGATTCCAAATCTAGTACTTTGCTGCACCATTTTTACATATCGACAATTATAATCAATAAATAGATTTAGTCTCAAAGTAACAGAAATGATTGTAGAAAAATAAACAGGATTCTGACTTAGAAATTCCCCTCACTGGAGCGGCTAGGTGGCTCAGTGAGTAGAGTACTGGCCCTGGAGTTAGGAGGACCTGAGTTCAGGTCTAGCCTCAGGCACTTAACACTTACTAGCTGTGTGTCCTTGGGCAAGTCATTTAACTCCAATTGCCCTGGCTTCCCCCCCCCCCACCACCAAAAAGAAAAAAAAAAAGGAAAAATTCCCCTTACCCCTAGCCCCTCATTGTTGGATCTCGCCCACTCCTAAGAGCTTGCATTTATTTATGTATTTATTTGATGTATTCTACCACCATTGCCCCACATTTTTTGAGTTTGATTATAGTCTCTGTATTCTCAGTGCCCAGTTCAATATTTTGCACATTGTAGGTGCTTAATAAATGACTATTAGTGTGATGCTTTGGTCTTTACTCAGAGCTTTTATGAGACTTTGATGAAACACATGATCTCTCTGGGCCTTAGTTTCTTTGATCTGTAAGATGAAGAAGCCTGGGTTTGATGGTCTCTGAGATCCCTTTTTGGAGGCAGCTAGGTGGCACAGTGGAAAGAATTCTGGGCCTGAAGTCAGGAAAACCTGAGTTCGAATCTGGTCTCGGATGTTTTTAGCTGTGTGATTCTGGGTAAGTCACTTAACCTTTTTGCTTTAATCCCCTAGAGAAGAAAATGGCAAACCACTCTGGTATCTTTACCAATTAAAGTCCTTGGACAGTATTAGTGTGCTTGAATCCATGGGGCTACGAAGAGTTGTTCAGTTATGTGATTCCTCATGACCTCTTTTGGGGTTTTCTTGGCAGAGATACTGGAGTGGTTTGCCATTTCCTTCTCCAGTTCATTTTACAGATGAGGAAACTGAAGCAAATAAGGTTAAGTGACTTGCTCAGGGTCACGCAGCTAGTAAATGTCTGAGGCTGGATTTGAACTTGTCTTTGTGATCACAGGTCCAGTGGTCTATCCACTATGCTACCTTGCTGACTCCAAGAAGGGATATTAGAGACCATCAAACCCAACCTCCCAGACACTAAATACCTGTGAGACTTTGAGCAAGACAGTTTTCTCTAGGCTTTACTTTCCTCATTTGAAAAATGAAAGGGTTGACTGAGTGATCTCTAAGACTGTTTCCAACTTTAGTCTATGATCCCAAGTCAGAATTTCTGTTCCAGAAGCTCTTATTTGCATATGAGAAGAATGCAAACTCAAAGACTCCTCAAAGTTAATTATGACTGTGAATTCGTTGGTTACCTAAATAAAGAAAGATGCTTTTACAGTAAAAGAAAAAGGAAAGTCAGGAGTCAAATCCATTCACCATATATATGCATATGCATACACACATATCGCACATATGTATATATCCATCTACTGATAGCCATAGTCACAAAGCTAGCAAGTTTCAGAACTGACGTTTGAATGCAAATCTCTCTTATCTATGTACAGGACTCTGCTATACCATTTTCACACATTGATAGTAGTAATGAATGGATAGATTTAGTCTCAAAGAACATAAATGACTACATGTTTGTGTACATGCATATATGTATAATACATACACATATTCCTTCATTCTTCCAGTTTGAGACCTCTAACAAATTTGTACTCCCTCAATCATCTGAATGGAACTGTTTTTCACTAGGAAAACTTTTGAAAGCAGGATCACCAATCATGATGCCCTTGAGGACCTCTGTATGGTTGTTAGAAATAATCCAAACTCTTTAGAGTTGAATTGAATTAGAGGTTCTAATCCATATTACCTTTTCATTTTACTCCATCTCCCTCAGAGATTTTATGGGCTCCTGAGAAAAGGTGGTGGTGGTACAGTGAGCAGCCTGGATCATTTTCTGGGAACTTATCAGTTGGCTACATATCAGAATGTATGCTAATTATTCAGACATTTTTTCTGAGAAATCTCAGTATTGGGATCCTCTGTATAAAAAGACAGATGTATCCATTGTGACATGCTTGATTCTTCTTTTGTAGGGAGTATGAGGCCCTTCAGTATGAGGAAAAATGGCAGAGTTCTTTAGTTGTTGAGAATCAAATAATTCACCATAATTGTGGACTTGCTACACATCCTAATTCCTGGCTTATCCAGAACCTAGAGGGAAAAGTTCATTTGCTTAGCAGGCCTCTCAAGACATGATTGGACTTTAGGATTTCCCTGCAGCTGGTAGAAATTATCTTCCCTTACCTTTGTAGATCTCCCTTTTGCTCTGGTGATCATTTATAGTTAAGTTTATGAACTTCTGAAACTGCTTTCTACTGTAGTACCCAGGTGATCACCAGTGGCCTATTGGACATTTCAAACTGGATGTTCATAAACATCTTAAACTAAAAATAAACAAAACTGAATCCATTATTTTTCCTTTCAAGCCCATCTTTCTTCCAATTTTCCCTATACCAGGTGAGTAGGCCACCATCTTTCCAGTCATAGAGATGAGCAATATTGGTATTATCTTAGACTCTTTATTCTTACTCTTTCCATATATCCACACAGTTGCCCACCTTTATTTTTACCTCCACAATATCTCTCCTATAGTTCTTTTATCTTCACTTATTCAACTACCACCCTAAATCAGACACTCATCACCTTTGACCTGGACTATTAAAGTACCTTCCTCATCGGTTTCCATAACTCAAGTGTCTCCCCATTTCAATCTATTTTCCACATAGCAAAATGATTTTCCTAAAGATTTCCTAAACCTACAAAGATGAGGTTAGGTGTGACCATATCAAATCAATAAATCCCAAAGGTGCCCTCAAGGGCATGTTACCTCAAGGATCAAATAGAAACACCAATTTTAGCATTTAAATCCCTTCCCATGCTGATTCCGACCTACTTTCCTGTAAAGGGAAATGACCTCTGAAAACATATGGAGGTGAGAGGAGATATCCAGAGTAGAGCATGGGGATCTAATTTGAATGGAATATAGAGTTAATGAAGGGTAATAGTATGGGAAGAGGATGAAAAAGGTAGGTGAGAGTCAAATTTTGGAAGTATTTAAATGAAAAGCTAAGAATTTGTTATTTTATCTTAGTGAAAATGGCAGACTTGAAATGTTTTTCAGGAGGGAAGTAACTTGGCCAGATCTGCGCCTTGGGAAAATTATGTTCATGGCAATGTAAATGATAAATTGGAGAAAGGAGATACTAGAAACAGGACATCAGTTAAAAGAACTACTACTGGAAACACTGGCTAGAGTTGATGAGGCCCTGAATAGCAGTAGTAATAATAGTAGTAGCAGTAGTAGTAGTAGTAGCAGCAGCAATAGCAGTAGCAGCAACAGCAATAGTAGCAGCAGTAGCAGCAGCAGCTAACATTTATATAAGTACTGACTATGTGTCAGGCACTATGCTAAGTGCTTTACAATAACTAGCACATTTGATTCTCATAAAAATTTGAGCTAGTTTGGTAATTGTGTGAGTGGGAAGAAGGGGTTGAATGTGAGAAATCTTGGAGAGGTAGAATCAACAAATACTGATAAATGTGAAAAAGAAAAAAGAGACAAAGATTAGCCTGGATGTAAACTGCAATACAAAATATAACATTAAAACTAGGTGGTGGCGATGAGGAGGTGCAGTGAATAGAGCACCAGCCCTGGAGTCAGGAGGACCTGAGTGCAAATCCGGCCTTAGCTGTGTGACCTTGGGCACACTTAATCTTTTATGATTTCTTTTCCTTGTTTACCTTCTCATGCTTCTCTTGCTTCTTGTATCTGAATGTCAAAATTTCTATTCAACTCTGTTTTTTTCAGCAAGAATGCTTGAAAGTCCTCTATTCCACTGAATGACCATATTTTCCCTTGAAACATGATACTCAGATTTGCTGGGTAGGTGTTACTTGGTTTTAATCCCAGTTCCTTTGCCCTCCAGAATATCATATTCCAAGCCCTCCGATCCCTCAGTGTAGAAGCTGCCAGATCCTGGGTTATCCTGATTGTGTTTCCACAATATTCAAATTGTTCCTTCCTGGCTGCTTGTAATATTCTCTCCTTGATCTGGGAACTTCAAAACCTGGCTATAATATTCCTATGAGTTTTCTTTTTGGGATCTTTTTCAGGAGGTGATTGGTGGATTCTTTCAAGCCCTATTTTGCATTCTGGTTCTAAAACATCACGGCAGTTTTCCTTGAGAATTTCTTGGAGGATGATTTCTAGGTTTTTTCTTTGATCATGGCTTTCAGGTCATCCAATAATTTTTAAATTATCTCTCCTGGATCTGTTTTCCAGGTCAGTGGTTTTTCCCATGAGATATTTCACATTGCCTTCTATTCTTTCATTTCTTTGGATCTGTTTGACAAAATCTTGATTTCTCATAAAGTCATTAGCTTTCATTTGCTCCAATCTAATTCTGAAGCAATGATTCTCATCATTGAGCTTTTGAGATTCTTTTTCCATCTGGCAAATTCGACTTTTTAAGGCATTCTTCTACTTATTGCTTTTTTGAGCCTCTTTTGCCATTTGAGTCAGTCTATTTTTTAAGGTATGATTTTTGTCAGTCAGGCTGTTGACTCTCATTTCATAATTTTCTTGCATTGTTATCATTTCTCTTCCCAATTTTTCATCCACTTCTCTTATCTGCTTCTTAAGGTCCTCTATGGCCTGTAACCAGCTCATATTTTCCTTTGAAGCTTTTGGTGCAGGAGTTCTGACTTCACTGTCTTCCTTCTGTTCCATGCTTTGATCCTTTGTGTCCCCAAAATAGGCGTCTAATGTTGGATTCTTCTGTATGCTTTGCTTCCTTTGCCTGGTCATGTTGCCACTCAATTACTTGACTTTTGGGTGTTTTGCTACAGTAGGACTCTGTTACCAGACAGGGGGAGATTCATACCAAACGCTGGGGTTTTCTCAGCTGTGGGAGGTATTATTTGGGTCCCCTCTCTGAAGCTTCCACATGCTTTGGCAAGCTGGTAACACATCCTAGGACTTCTACCCTAGACTGCAATCCAGATCCAAGCAGGTTAAAGCAAGAGCAATTACCCCTCAGACTGGTTGCTTGTTCCTCCTACACTCTGCAGGCCAGGAGCTGAAGCTGCCACCTGGTGGCAGCTGCGCCACAGTCCTCAGCGGCTTCTTGTCCCGAGGGCAAAAGCCGATGCACTCCCAGCTACTGGGTCCCGAAGTCCACACTGCACTGACCTCTCACTTTGTCCTTAGCATCTATGTGTTGATAATTCTGGACGCCACAGCTACTGGTGATCTAGAGTCCCTCCAGCCAGTGGCTGGTCAGGCCCACCCTAGGGCTAAAACCTTGGCGTGGAGCTGGGCTCCGCATCCAGAGTGCTGCGCTGGCTAATTCCTGCTGGCCTGCCAGGCTGTCCTTAGCAAGAGGTCAGCTTCTCTGTGTCATTTTGTGGGTTCTGTAGCTCCAAAGTTAGTTCAGAGTCCCCTTTTACATGGATTGGAGGTGGTAAGAGCCAGAGTCACTTGGAGGACCTGTTTCTACTCTGCCATCTTGACTCTGCCCCTGGGCACACTTAATCCCAATTACCCTGCCTTCCCCCACCAAAAAGCTAAAAAAGAAACAAAAAAAAAGCTAGGTTGTTTTGCTTCTTAAAGAATTACATAATAATAATATCTGCATCAGGTGGGTATTAAACAATGACCTTACCTCCTTTGCTTAATTTTTTCTTTCCTGGCTCAAATTCAGTAGCATGTAATTTCTAACTTTAAATGAGATAGCTGTCTATGACGAAAATCTATAAGTCTGGTCCCAGAAATAGCTTTTAAAAAGGCTATCTGACTTTTGGGGCACTTAATACAACTTGTGTTGAATAGATGTGGTAGCTTATAACTTTGGGATATGACTAAAATCCCCCACTTTCTTCAACCAATCCCTTTTTAGCACATTCTCCAGTCTGTCTTGCTTATACTCTTCCAGACATGCTGTACCTTTTTTGTCTTCCCTAAAATGTTCTAAGAACTGGAAACACTTCCCAAACTTTATCCTGACTGAAGCAGTATATAGTAGAACTATTATGTCTGTTACCATCCCTCTCAATGCAATCTAGGATAGCATTATTTTTTTGACTGTCTCGTCACATTTTCAATTTACATTGAGCCTGCAAACCATTAGACCAACAGGATCTTTTTCAGAAGTAGAGGTGTCTAACCATATATTTCCCATGATATTTGTCAAGTTGATTTTTTAAAATCCAGGCGTAGAACTTTGTATTTATATACACTAATTAAAATCCATCATATTCCATTCAACAAATCTTTCTAGACTATAGAGACCTTTTGAAATTGAAATTTTGTCACCCAATGTACTTTCCATCACTCCAAATTGTATCTCCTTTATATCTTCATCCATGTCATTGATAAAAAAAATTGGTTTTCCATATTGAACTCATTGAGGGTAGCTGTATATCTTATGTCTCCCCACTGATCGTGGGTTTCCATTTTTTGTTCATAATTTTTGCTCTGTCTTTCCCAGTTCAAATATTTTACTTGAAAAAGAAAATAGACACAAAATAAAAATTGAGTTTTTCAACCTTTTAATCATTGTTATTTTTATCATCCTTTAAGCAATGGTCCTCTCCTATCTTTTACCCTATATTTGTCCCCAACATAGCCAACCTGAGCTTTGATCTGTCCTTTCTTGGTATTCTTAAGGCTTGTTAATAGCTTTAGATCACTTTGGACTTTGGTACTCCTCTTACAATCTTTAAAGTATCATGCCCCTTGTGTCATCTTGTGTTAATTTTCATTGTGTAAATGTGCCATCTTCAGTTAATTGTCATTAATTCCATGTTCTACATGTACCTTCAAAATAAGAGTTTATTGATGAGTTTCCTTTCCACATATGTGGCTATGAAGCAGATAGTTGGTGCAGTAGAGAGAGTGTTGGATCTGGAGTCAGGAAAATGAGTTCAAATCCCTCCTCAGATACTTAGCTCTGTGACCCTGGGCAAGTCCCTTAACTTCTCTCAGCTTCCTCATCTGAAAAATGAAGATAATAATAATACCCATCACATGGAGTTGTGATGATCAAATGAGATAATCTATGTAAAGTGCTTTACAAACCTTCCAAAAAACAAATCATAACAAATTTTCTTATTATCTTTTGCTCTGAATTTACCAGGTGTCTGTCAGGAAAGCCCCTTTATCAGGATGTATGGGGACCAGAAGTTCATATGCAATTTTTTGTCCTATGATTCAAAAATGTGTTGGCAAGCTATCAAACTAGCCACCACTTTTGGCAGGGTTTGCGGGTACCCAGCCGAAGAAAAGTGGGACCTATTGCATTTATCAGAGGAAGATGGGAAGCTTACTGCTCAGCAGGAGGTTCTGAAAATACCACAGGAGAGTAGAGTGTGTGTTTGTGTGGCCTCTGACTGTGAGGCACCAGTGACATCCTCCTCCTTAATCTCTTTTCCTTAGTGGCAAGCCACTGTTTCCCTACTTTATTGGCTTACCTTAAAAGCCTGCACCCTACATCTGAGGGCAGGGAGAATACTGGTTGAGCTAAGGTGGAGCTGTACCACCTGAAATTGAGGTTTAACTCAGCCTGTAGCACAGGGTCACCACCATTCAGCTGGGACACAGCTGATGCAGCTTCCCTAACAGTCCCAACTTGCCTGATGCAGGTTCCTGGTCTGGGGCATGTAGTAGAGATCTCTCAGACTTGGTGGGTACCTAAGACCACAAGAGCCAACATACACTGATGACTTACTGACCAGACACATTTCCAATGGAGATGAGGGGGAGCCATGTTCAGAGAAGCTAAATGACAATCAAGCAATAATTAACAAATATTTTTAAAAGCCTACCATGTGTCAAGAACTATGCTAAGTACTGGGGATATAAAAAGAGGCCAAAGACAATCCCTACCTTCAAGTAGCTTACATTCTAATGGGGGGAGACAAAAAGCAAGCAAATATGTAAAAAGCAAGCTATACATAGGACGAAGAGGAAATAGTTAACAAGGGTAAAACCCTGGAATTGAGACGCATTTGGAAGGCTCCCTGTAGAAGGTGGTGTCTTAGTGAGGATTGTACCCTTGTTGCTTGTTCTCACTGTAAACCTCCTTTGTTAAATGCTCAGAGATTGGCAAGTGCCTCATTTCACCCCAACATCAAGCATGAACAAGAAGGTGCTGGCCTTAGAGCCACACCCATAGCATCATCACACCCCTGTGGGCTCTAGTCCAGGAAGCACCAGCCTCCTTTTGCTAAGCCATGGAGTCAGGGTATCCCTGACAATATCTGTCTGTCACTGAATCCTTTTCTGAGGCAGATGCTCTTTCCTTATGCAGGTCATTGAGCAAACACCACACTGAGCTACTTTGGTGCCCTCTAGAAAAGTCTCAGGAAAATAAATCACCTCCTGTTTGAAAGATAATGTTGCCGACACTTGTCTGTCTGCCCCGAGACCAAATGTGTGTGTTAAACACACGGCATGATGGAAAAATCACTGCAGACTCAAGGAGCTAGCACATACCTTAGGCATCAATGAGGACCAGAATCATAAATTCACAAGGAGGGAAGAGACTTTTGAGATGATCTAGTCTAGCTCTTTTCTGAACAAGAGACTTCTCTGCAGAAGCACTGAGAAGTGGTCACATGACCTCATTGTGTACACTTACAATGGTCAGAACCCCAAACTTCAGTTGTCTCCCCATTCCACTTTTTGTAAACTTGTATTATGAGGGAATTTTTGCTATAGGAAATGGAAATTTGACTCTACAATTGGTACCCAATACAGATGCGGCTTTATCCCTCCTTCACTTGACAAACTTTTAAATATATGATGACGGCTATCATACGGATGGCTATTCTCCCTGTCTATAGGTCTCCTCTTCTTCAAGAAGACTCCCAGTTCCTTTAATCCTCACTAAATCTGTAAATGGATCTGAAGTTTATGGGACTGAATATCCAGGGGGTCAGGGTCCAGAGTAGACTATAGTATAACTCTCTATTAATTAGACCTTAGTTCATACTGAGTTTTTTGGATGCTTTTCACACTGCTGGTACAATTTGAACTTGTAGCCCATGAAAAACTTACAGATCTTGTTATAGGGATTATTGTTTCTGCATGCCTCTAACAATACTGCATAGGACAGAGGAACCGTGCTGGACTTGTGGTCAGTGGATCTCAAGTCAGATAACAATTCTCATATTTAAAACCTTTGTGACTTTTAGCAAATCATCTAGGTCTCATCTGTAAAATGAGCTAGAATTTGTTTTCAAATGGTGTCAAACATAAATAAACACGGATCCCTTCCACAGAACATTGCCTTAAGTTACAAATTAGCAATGTCTATGAAGTTTGTCTTCTGTATTTTGTTAAAATTTCCCAACTACATTTTAATCTGGTTCTTGCTGAGTTTGAGGTCTCTGGACTAGATGAACTCTTAGCTATAAATTTATGACGTTATGAGGAAGCAAGGTGGTATAAGGTATATTCCCACTGGCCTGGGAATCAGGAAGATCTAAATTCAAACGTGACCTCAGATGCTTACAAACTGGGTGACCCTGAGCCAAGCCACTTAACCTCTGTTTTCTTTAAATTCATTACCTGTTAAATGGGGATGATAACAGCATCTACCTTGCAAGGGTCTTGTGAGTATAAAATGAGACGTTTTTAAAGTACTTTGCAAACTTTAAAGTACCACATAAGTGCTAGCCATTATTAATATTATCCTGCTATTATGTGAAATTTGTTTAGTCCAAATGTATATCCCTACTATCCTTGGTCTATCAGTCTTGCCGTTTGCTCATGCCCATAGGCTATCTCTCCATTGCTTTTGGACAATTCTCAGCTTTTATTCTTGGGAGAATGTAATGTACAACATCAACAAAAGAATAATAGCATTGAAGAGATGGATTTTTTTTCAGATAGAAGCTTGAGATCATTAAAAGAACTTTGTGAACTTGAAACGAAGTAGATACCCATTGATTGGTGAATGCCTAAGCAAATTGTGGCATTTGAATGTAATGGAATAATGATGCATATGAAAAACAAAGAAAAGCAGGTGGAGACTTACATGATTAGATGTAAAATAAAGTAAGTGAAACAAGGGAAACAACAAGCAGAATGATTGCATTATTATAAATGGAAAGAAAACCAACAACAAAGTTATAAAAATTGAATATTATAAAAATTACAATAACTATGATTGACCTCCAAAAAGAGATATCAAAAGCTGCCTAGCCCAGATACTTTCAAAAGTAGAGGTCCATCACTGTATGTGATGTTAGACTTTTTGATATGTTGATTAAGTTTATGTTTTCTGATTAAGTTTGATTTTTTTTCCTGTAAAGTGTGGTCCAGTGGGAGAGGGTCAGGGAGGGATACAGTGGGATATGTAGTTACATAAAAGTAAAAGTTCAATAAAGTTACTCATTCTTTTAAAAAAGAACCTTGCAATTTCCCCAGGAAATTCCTGATTGTTTTCTTCTTCCTGCTTCCTTCTGGGTACATCGACTATGTTCAGTGTCCTTTTGTCTTTGGTTCTTTTTAAGTGTAAGTATCAAGATTTACATAGTTTAGTTCCTCTAGTAATAGGTCAGCTCACTAGTCATTGGACAAGGATCTCATATTCAGAGTATTAACAGCTAAGTTAATGTTTTCATATGGTCTAAAACTTGTGTGAGTACACTCTGTTCCCATTTCCACTACTCTTCCAACCATCACTACAGAAATGCAAAAGGGGAACACACGAGACCTAGGGCCATTCTGTATTTTATTTTGTTTTCTGAGTTGTGAGGGCCAAAGCATCCATCACCAAGTAGCTATCCTACTGGCTAAGAGCCCCTCTATCCTTAGCCATAGTCCTGAATCACAGCTATAGTCTATTGCAGGGACTATAGTCAGTGTTTTTTCAGAGTGGTAGAGCCTGCCAAAACTTATACTTCATGGCCACAGCCATTGAGAACCCATTGGCTCTTGGCCCGAGGTTGTTTAAATTTTTTATCGATGACTTGGAAGTTTATCAAATTTGATAAATGTCAAGTGCTTATCAAATTTGTGTTTCAAACAAATATATAAGAGTTAATGTCTTGGATGACAGAGTCAATACTTAATTCACTCTCCACTATTTCCCTCCATTTCTATCTTCTATGCATGTTTTTAAAATCTGAGTTGTTCAGTGAGTTTCCTATGCATTTACATCAGTCTCCTTAGACAGCTTACCTTTTTCTTCCTCATCAACATTATTTCTGTTTGTCTTTAGAATTTTTCTCTTGAGACTTTTCCATCCTTTTTGGACTAATTTCCCCTGTAGAATTTTGGTACTAGAGAGTCTACATATCTTTCCTCTAAATGCTTTGATATCTGCTCTCCTAAAGTCTTTGGGGGGTGTGAAGACTATCCCTGGCTTTCTTCTCTTTCCTCTCCTCTGGCATGAATTCTACAATAAAGGGGTCACTTCATCCCAAGGCTCCCATCATTTCTTCTTCAACAATTAGTTTTTCCTTGTTTGTCAGTCAGTTCCAGAGTAGTAGTTCCCCTTGGCACTTTCTCTACCTTTTAAATAATTAAGTTATCCTTACAGCAAAAAAGAATTTATTACCTCTCTTAGTTTTGAAAGGAGACAGACAGATAGAAAGAAGCAGAGAGGAAGGTAAAGAGAGACAGAGAGAAAGACAAAGAGAAAAGGAGAGAGGCAGAGACAGAGAGAGCACCAGCATATACCTGAATGTCTGAAATTCTCCATCCATAGTATACTATGCCTTGTGCAAGATTGGTGCTCTGTTTTTTGAGTTTCTAATTTATTTCTTGCCTCTATGTTGAGGACAGTATTGATAGGACAGTATTACTTCCTTTTATTTTTCGGTTAATTTACACCCAAATGGACTCCATAATGCTACCTTGCTCTGGTCCTTGTATTTCCTCATATAAGTGCATCTTCTTATTATAGCACACCAATCAATTGACCCATTTGTTTCTTCTATTCCTCCAGAGAAAAGTATGCTTGTTTGTAGATTTATTCTAGCCATGAATCATTTTCTAATAAGGAGACAAGCCTGCAATATGCATGCATAGTTGTTACTTGGCACTGGCAAAAACACAAATACAGCACAATCTCTGCAGGTCAATGAAAATTTTAGTCCAACCTATGGAAAAGCACTAGATTTGGAGTCAGAGTTGAAATCCCACTTCTGATGTTTACTATCTATGTAACATGGACAAGTCATTTAATCTCCCAGGGCCTTAGTTTCCTCATCTATAAAATGAGGGAGATCCAAACTGTCTAAGAGACAGTTTCCTAGAGGTTCTTAGAAGTTCCTTCAGCTTTAGATCTCTGCTTCTACAATCCTATGTTTATTGAAAGTGAGGTCTTTAGTCTTTGCCATTCTTTTCGACTGTTCCTGTCCTTGGCTACAATGGAAAACTGCCTATTTACCTTGCCTATTTTCTATACTGGGGGCTCCAACCTTTATTTATTTATTTATTCATAGCTATCTACCTTTTCTAACAAGATGACCCTAACTTGCATAATATACCTTTGACCACTTGGTAGCTTAAGAAACTTCCCACAGCTGTTGTCTGTACAGGTGTCTAAAGTAGAATCCAGTTCCCAGGCACCTTATAGACACTTTCCTCTTATATCCTCTCCCACTAGTCAAATTTTAGAGTCCCATCTTGTCATTTCCCTGCTGCTGTCCTGCTCCCTAAAAAGGCATGATGGGGCAGGGGAGTTGAAGTTTTGGTTTCTTTTTCATTAGTTTGTTTTAACATGGACATATATAACAGTATTAAAGTCATTGACACTGAAAACTCAAAATCCAGTGAACCTGGTTAAGTATATACAAAAACAATTCAAAAGTCCATATGTTTTCTGAATAACCAGGATGATCGTGGTGCCATTAGTAGAGCTGGGAAGTCAGAAGGAGTATCTGGTTTAAAGGGATGAGATGTATTTATTTTTACATGTGTTGAGCTGCAGGGCTGGTGGGACATCAAAGCAGAGGTTTCTACCTCTACAGTTAAAATATGGGCCAGAAGCTCTGAGTAGAGATTAGGCTGGAGATGAAGGCTTCAGAGACGTGAACTTTGAGGTAATAGTTGAAGTCATGGAGTGGATGACATTGAATGTATGGGCCTTAAATGAGGAGAAGAAACTCAAGATAATTAAACAGGTAATAAGAAAGGACCTAGTTGCCCTTAATGAGTTCAAGTCATGAGGCCCAGATGAATAATATTACAGGATTCTGAAATAAGTGAAAGGTCTGATTACTGAACTACTGTCAGTGAACTTTTAAAGATCATGGGGGAATAGTGCCACAGGACTTAAGAAGACAAAATGTTCTTGGGGATTTTTTAGGAAAAAAAAAAGCAAAAAAAATTGAATCCCCCAGTAAGCCTAACTTCAATTCCTGGAAAAATTCTATAATCTATTATTAAAGGAATGGCAAGTGAACACCTAGAAATATTAACTATTGAACATCTTATGATCACAATATTGTGATTACTGTAAGTAGTAATCACAAAGACTAATGAAGAACAGATTATGTCAGACAAACCTTGTTTCCTTAAAAGAGTATCTACTCTAGTAGATTAGGGGGGTACATTTTACCAGTTAAAGAAAGCATTTGACAAAGTCTCTCAGGTTATTCTTGTGGAAAGATAGATACAGACTATGCAGTAGTACACTTTGGTTGATTCAAGCAGGAATTAGTTGAATGGTGGGATCAAAGGGTGTTCACTAAGGGATCAGAGCCAATTTGGAGAGGATCTCTAGTGAAGCACTGGTAGGATTTGTTTTTAGACTTGTGATATTAACATTTTAATTATGCTCAACAAATTTGCAGATGACACAAAGCTAACACACTGGATGAAAGAGTCAGGATCCAAAAAGGCATGATATGGTATAATGATGGAGTGAATCTAATAAAATGAAATTTAATAAGGACAACTATGAATACTTATATTTGGATTTTAAAAAATCAGTGCTATAATTACAAAAAAGTTAAGCCATGACTAGATGGAAGTTCATATAAAAATCTATTTTAGAAGGATATAATTTTTTTTATCATTTTATCTATGACTAAGACTTACAACTACAGCTCTATTCTTTGTCCATACCATGACCTCCATTTGCTCCCTCCACACCTCTGTTGTTTTCCAGGGCATTACCTTTGCACTTGCCTCCCTTCCCTTTCTCAATTCCTTGGTGAACCAACTCCACATTATCCTCTACTCTTGAATTCTTGCTCCCACAGCCAATTATGTCTTGCCAAATCAAAACCCTGGATACTTCCACTATCTTCCTCCTTTACTCCTATGTACATGCTGTTGTTGAACAGAGGTAAAGGAAATTAAGAATTGCACTGGTGGAGTCTACGACAAATTCATTTTTATCTAATCTTAACTGGACCCTCATTGTGTCAAGGGAATCATTCTATTCCTACTTAATCAATTCTCTATCTCACTTTCTACAATAGTGCACTCAAAAAACTGGTGCTATTCACTCAATCCTGCTCCTTTACTCACCCTCATTTTACATCATTCAGACATCTTCTCTATCTCCTTTTTCACACTGGTCCCAAATGAAAAGGTGACTTCTCTTTGCCAAGACCCTTGATCCAATCCACTCTAGCTTTCTCCAGAAAATTGTCCCCATTATCTATCTCTGATCTTCAGTCTCTATTTGCTGGTTTCTTTCCTCCTGCCTACAAATGAGCCCATATTTCTCCTATCCTTAAAAATAAACAACTACAGCAAAACCACACTTGATCCTGTCATATCCTCTACCTATTGTCCATCTTCTTTCTCTCCTCCCTTTAGTAGCTAAACTCTTGAAAAAGTCGTCTATTAATTGATGCCTTCACTAAATCCCTTCTCACTCTATTCTAAATATGCATCATGGCTTCCTGACTTCTTGACCATCATTGAACCAAAATTACCTTTTCACCATTATGAACTCTAAATTGACAAATCCAATGGTCTTTTAAAAGTCTTGATTCTTCTTGACCTCTCCACAGTGTTTGACACTGTTGATTCCTGTCTGTATACTCTCTCCTCATGATATTATTCTCCCTGGTCCTCCTCCTATCTACCCAACCACTCCTCAGTCTCTTTCACTGATTCTTCCTCTATGTCATACTCACCAACCATGGGTATTTCCCCAAAGCGTTGTCATGTACCCCTTGCCTTTTTATTTCAAATTCCTCTCCACATTGAACCCCCAAATTCCTCTACTACACCCCAATTCTTCATCCTGAAACTTCACTCCAGCTCTAGAATTTACACGCTGGAATTACCCTCTAATTGTATGCTGCCTCCTAGAACTTTCTTGTAAGAAGTGTACCTAGGCCAATCACATCTTTATTCCTCTCCAGGCTGTACTCTGAACTTTTTTCTACTATTCTCCCCACAAAGGGTACCTTTGGCTCCCTCCCCTTTTTAGTTTCCTTTCTATGTTGTCATTTCTTGTTAGAATATAAACTTACTTAACACAAGGACTATCTTTCTACTCATATTTATATTCTTAGTGCCTAGCACAGTGCCTGGTCCATAACAAACACTTAATAAGTGCATGACTCTATCCCATCCAATTAAGTGATTTTTATCATCTCCCATATTCCACATCATCTCTTAGAAGATGACCCCCAAATTTATACGTCTAACTCGTCTTTCCTCTAACCTATAGCACCACCTGTCTTTTAGACACCCTGAATTGGATTTCGTGTAGGTATCTTTTATTCAACGTGTCCAAAATAGAACTTATTAGATTTCTCCCCTTTACCCTTTCCACCTTCCCTATTACCATTAAGGGTCACATCATCCTTCTGACCTTGGTATCACCCTTGACTCTTTACTCTCAGTTACCCGCATACCCTAACTTTTTGTCAAGTCTTCTCATTTCTGCTTTCACAACATCTCTCAAATGGCCTTCTTTCTTTCCACTCATTCAGCTACAACTCTAGTTCAAGCCCTCATTACTTCTTACTGGGCTATTGCAAGAACCTACTCACTGATCTCTTGCCTCATTTTCCACCATTCCAACTTATCCTTCACTCAACTGACAAAGAGATTTTCCTACATGTAGATCTGACCATGTCACTCTTGTGATGAATAAGTTCTAATGGTCACCTGTTGCTTCCAGGATTGAGTATACTCTTCTCTATTTGACATTTAAAGCTTTTCATAATTTGGTCCCTTTCTACCCTTCTTATGCTTCATCCCATGTATTCTATTATTCAGCTTACATGACTCTTCATCTTTAGCCTTTATACTTTGTAATGACTGTTTCTCATACCTGGAATGCTCTTCCTCCTCACTTCTGCCTCTTAGTTTCCACAACTTTCTTTAATGCTCAACTCAATTCCTGCTTTCTGTATGATGCCTTTCCCAATCCTCCAACTACTTGGGACTTCCTCTTTCATATGACTTTGCATCCATAATGTATATATCTCATATGTAACTAGTTATTTATATTTTGTCTTTGCCATTAGAATGTGAACTCCTTGACAGCAAGGATTATTTTTGTCATTCTTTGTGTCCTCAATGATTAGTATCGAGACACTTTGTGTCTGACACACAGTGGATGGTTAATAAATGTTAGTTGGAATTCTAGGTCACTGTGCATGAACACAGTGTGACATGGCAGCCATAATAAGGATGATGAGTTCCCAGTCTTATTCAAGAGAGAATGTCCCAGGGAGGCTAGGTAGCACAGTGAATAGAGCACCAGCCCTGGAGTCAGGAGGACCTGAGTTCAAATCCAGTCTTAGACACTTAACACTTACTAGTCATGTGACCTTGGGCAAGTCACTTAACCCCAATTGCCTGGCCTTGCCCTCTCCAAAAAAAAAAAAAAAGAATGTTCTATCAAGGAAGTAATAATTTCATTGTACCCTGCCCCACTAAGAACCAGTCCAGATTATTGTGTATGTACACTTTGGAAAATGTCTTTTTTTTTTTTTACATTTTTTGGGAATTTTATTTATTTCATTTTTAATTTCTGGAATAAAAAACCATTTCCTTAACAACTTAATTTTCTTCAAAAAGGTGTTTACACATGAAACTGCAAATCTATTATGTACAACTTGCTATTCCTTTTAAATATGATAGCTATCATGTAAATTACTTTTTCTCCTTTTTTTCCTTTTCCCCCTGCCTTAGAGATGACTACCATTAGACACAAATATGTACATGTGTAAAATTATTCTATACATACTTCTATTTATCAGTTCTTTCTCTAGATGCAGTTAGTGTCTTCCTTCATATGTCCTTAGTAGTTAATTTGGGTATTTATAATAGACAAAATGACTTAGTCACTCAAAGTAGTTCTTAAAACAATACTGCTGTTACTGTATACAGTGTTTTTTTTTGTTTCTGTTTATTTCTTTTTTAAAAATTATTATTATTTTTTGCTTTTTGGAGGGGGAAGGCAGGGCAATTGGGGTTAAGTGACTTGCCTAAAGTCACACTGCTAGTAAGTGTGATTAAGTGTCTGAAGCCGGATTTGAACTCAGGTCCTCCTGACTCCAGGGCTGGTACTTTATTCACTGTGCCACCTAGCCACCAAGCTCATAATTTCTTACAGTACAATTGTATTCCATCACAATCACATATCATATAATTTGTTCAGTCATTCTAGTGGGGCATTATATTCTAATAAGGACACTGATAAACCAGAGAGGGTTTGGGGAGTAAGCAAGACTGTGAAGATTCTTGAATTCATAGCATGCCAGGATCAACTGAAGGAAGTCCAGTATCCATGACAACTATCTCCAGAAGTTTGAAGGGCTTTCCTATAGAACATAAATTAGACCTTTTTTTTTTTTTTTGCTTGGCATCAGAAAATAGGTCTAGGAACAATGGGTAGACGTTTCAGAGATCTAGGTTTTAGCTCCATGTTAGGGAAATGAACAAACAAACTTAAAAATTGTAGCTATTCCCAGGCTAGCCCGGTGTGCGGAAATGCAGCCCTGAGGCCACATGTGACTGTCTAAGTCCTCAAGTGTGGCCCTTTGACTAGATGACCACTTTCTGAGGGAGTTCAGGGTCAGGTGCAATTTCAAATAGCCTCTGCAATTTCTTTCAACCCTGAGATTCTGTGAAAACAGAAACAAGCTGGTGATTTGAAGCGACCCCCTGGGGAATGAGGAAGACAGCTCCCCTGCTCCTCACACTTTTCCTTTATATTTGGAGGAGAGGAGTGAGAAACAGTCAGTCCTCCGCAGGGCAGTGTAGGAGGGAATATCGTAGCTAACACTGACATAGAACTTTAAGGTTTGCAAAGTATTTTACATGGTGTCTTATTTAAGCCTCAAAATAACCCCAGGAGAAAGGTACTATTATTATCTCCATTTCATGGATGAGCAAGCTGAGGCTGAGAGAAGTTTTGTCCAGCTTCTCCCAGCTAATAAATTATCTGAAGGATGTGAACCTGCATCTTCCTGACTCCAGGTCCAGCTCTATCCATTATTCCACCTACTCATATGGTAGCTTCCGGACAGAAACAAGATTCTTATAGAGCAGGAAGCTAGAAGTAACAGGGAGAGGAAAGAAAATGGTTTGCGATAAAGGGATGTTTGATCACAGTGGAGTTAGGAGTTCCAAGGACTGTATGGAAGCATGAATTAGATTGGAGGTAAAGGTATTGATAGGGACAAATAAGAAGACCAACAGAATCTTAAGTACTCTTAAGTAATTAAGGAGGAAACCTCCACCCCTCTCTTTATGCCAAACAGCACAATTTGATTTTAAGAAAATTGTCTGTGTATAGACCCAGAAAAGCTATGTGCCATATACAGTGGCAAGGACTTTGCATCCTTTCACAGTTTCATTTCATATCACACTCAGCATTTTTCAGGAACTAGTCCAATGCTCTTTTGAGGCCAGTGGAATACATATACATGCATATTTCTTTCTTTCTTTTTTTTAAGAAACATAAAAATGTGACTTGTAGTCGGGTGTCATTATTCCTACATTTGCTGGTCTCTGTGCAGAGAAGGAATACCTTTTTTTTTTTTTTTTGCTATTCTTATCCTGTAAATGAATGACTCATTCTGGACCTTTGGTGTCCTCCTTTTCTAAATAATCTTTTTGTCCTGTATAGTTGCAGAACATAAATAATTGTTTTTAATCCAGAGTTAGATTCTTTCTGTTTCCCCCATGGATGATTAAAACCAGGCCTCTCTCACTACACTACATATGATGTTTGGGAATAAAATGCATGTGTGTGTGTGTGTGTGTGTGTGTGTGTGTGTGTGTTTTAACTCAACAGTGTGTGCATCTCATTCTGTAGTAACCATTAGTAGAGTTGAATGCCTGTAGCAAGCCAACTGCTCCTGATTATTAAACATGGAATGTGAAAAGCTGAGAGCATAAAGAGAAGAACCTTCTTCAAGTCACCTCCATTGTCAGCAGGGAAAATAAAAACTGTTGTCTGCCTATAGATGCTTATTTGTTTTACATTATGGTTACACCTCAGAGCTTTGTCTTAGGCAACCAAAGTTGTTTTTTTCCCCCCTCTTCTCCAGCAATGACAACTGATTATTTCTGTAAGCAAGTAGTCTATCCATTATTAAATTGATTATTCAAATCTCATTTAAAAAAAGAAGCCAGATGGCAATTTTCCATTATTTGTTGCTACTGGCAACCACCAACCCCAAACTGAAAGATTTCCCATTTTTCCTAGTGGCTGAGGAGCCTGCCTCATTTTCCATGCAAAGCAAAGGTAGAGCCCAGTCCTGAAAATGCATCACCAATTACCAAACAGGAGCGGCACTATTGATTATTTCAGAAGCTGCTTTTCATGGGAAGAATGGTTCTTACTTTTGATGACTCTATAATTAACTTACATATTCACATACAGTAACTTTGTCCCCATGTACATTTGGGTGAGAGTCATTGCTCTTGTGGTGTAGTTGTCATGACAGCGAGAAACATGTTTCTACATGTCCAGGAGACTGTCTATTTTAAGACCCTAATAAGTATGCCCTGCTAATGAATCAAAAATAATGACGATCATGGCATGCAATGAGTTTCAAAATCTAAGGAGGTTTGAAATCTAAACACTAGATAATTGCTTTTATTTGTGATAATCACCAAACATTTTTCTCTTACCCTCCATATAGCACACATTCATGTATAAACTGATGGATCTATAATCTCTTCCTTCTCTGAACATTCATGTGTCTATATGTGTTTGTATGTTACACACTATTGGTATTTTGGGAGTGTCCTAAAGAATGAAGAGACAGTATATATAATAGAAAGAGTCCTTAACTGGGAGTCCGAGGACCCGAATTTGAATCTCTGCTCTGTCCTTTACTGGCTGAATAATGATGAGCAAATATAACTTCCTTCCTCTGGGCCTCAATTTCTTCACCTGTAAAAAGTGGTAATGTGGGGAGGGTGGCCTACTCAATGATTGGTAAGCTCCCTGACAACTTTAATTTAGATCATATAATTGCACTTTTACTAATGTTCTTTTCCCCTTGGAAATCTGTTATTTCTCATTTTAATATGCTTCTATAGCATTTAAAAAGTTTCCAAGCATCTTCCTCATAATAGTCCTGGGATGAGGTGTGTAGTTCAAGGTAATTTATTGTCAATATTTTACAGATCAGAGAACTTGGCTGGAAACTTTTTGGTTATTGCCATTTTCACAAATTCAAGTGTGGGAATCCAACTCCAGGTAAACATTACATCACAAACTTAAAATAAGCTTTACATAGTATTCCCTGGAGGTTATAGAATTCTCCCCATTCTTCAGACTCAGTTTATCCCATTGAGCAGAAATGGAATAAAAGATACTTAGTTTCCTTCTTTATGGGAGGATGGGGATCCCACAATCAAATGCTGTTTTTCTAAAGGCCTTCAGAACATCTTGGGGAACAGCAAACTGTGAGCAGATACAAGCTTAAGCAGATATCTGTGCCCTTCATGGTAGCCTCAATCCTTGGACCTACAATGGCATTCCATTGTAGTGGGGAGGTGGAAAGGTTTTCTTGGGAGTATAAACTCCATTAGATTTTACCAACCTGGAAAATCTTTGAGTATGGGCCCTGTATGTCTGCTGTTCAAGGACCAAACTTAGCTGAGTTTGGAGAGGTTCATCACTAGGTCGGTCCCTGGGTGATGCTTTCCTTAACCACAGAAGCTCTTGAGGTCCATTTACATGTCCTAGCAGGATGGATTTGGCCTCAGTAGAAGGAGTGGTTATACCAATGAAATCATGGATCCTTGAAATTTTGGAAGGCTCCCTGATTTAAGGTTCAGAGACTTGATAGAGGCAGCCTGGAAGCACAGAAGTAAAGGAGTCAGGAAGATATGAATTTATTTATTTAAATAATTAATTAATTGATTTTTAGTTTTCAGCATTCACTTCCATAAGATTTTGAGTTTTTAATTTTCTCCCCCTCTCTTTCCTCCCCACTCACCAAGACGACTTGCCATCTGATGTAGGCTGTACTTACATACATTCATATTAAACATATTTTCACATTAGTCATGATATAAAGAAGAATTAGAACTAATGAGAGGAACCATGTGAAAGAAGAAACGAAACAACAAACGAAAAGGAGAGCAGATAGTATATTTCCATCTGTACTTAGATTCCAAAGCGCTTTCTCTGGATACAGATAGCATTTTCCATCATGAGTCTTTTGGAATGGTCTTAGATCTTTGCATTCCTGAGAAGAGCTAAGTCTATCAAAGTCAGTCATTATACACTGTGGCTGCTACTGTGTGCAGTGTTCTTCTCCTGGTTCTGCTTATTTCACTCAGCATCAGTTCATATAGGGAAGACGTGAATTTAAATACAACTTCAGAGTCTTACTCTGTGACCTTGGGCAAACCAATTAATCTCTGTGCATCTTTGCTTCCTTTTCTGCAAATGTGGATAGTAATAGCATGTACCTCATTGGGTTGTTGTGAAGAGCAGATGAAATACAATATCTAATGCACTTTGACAAACTTAAAGTGCTGTATAAATGCTAGCTGTTGTTTGTGCTTAGTTTCTTGCAGGTGGATGAATTCAGCCTAAGAAGATGCAACTCTTCCCTTAGAAGGTACTCAAAAGGAGTAACTTTAATACCAGGACAGACAATTCAATTAAACAGAAGGGCACAGAGCAGACA
The DNA here is from genome assembly GCF_028583685.1 of Petaurus breviceps papuanus. NCBI lineage: Eukaryota > Metazoa > Chordata > Mammalia > Diprotodontia > Petauridae > Petaurus > Petaurus breviceps. Next base: position 17,125,001 of record NW_027185754.1, on the reverse strand, counting down.
TCAGAGAGCAACCTTAGGACCCCCATTGGGATTCCCACTTCAATTTGAGAGACCTCATTCAGGAAAGCCAGAGGTCTCGAGAAACTCTAAGGAAGTAGAGAAGGAGAAGGCCAGGGTCTTAGAACCAAAGAAGGTCAGAACCATTTTAAGCAATCATCCTTGCTATGTACAAACCCTGTCAGTGCCCTCTAAATGAGTCTGGACAAAAGTCTTGCTTGCCTCACTGCTCCTAGAACTTTACCTATAGGAAAGCTCTGTGAAGGTTTGCTCTCCTATGTGACTGCTCTCTTTGCATAGGCTATAACTCCACCCCCCACCCCAAGCCCCTCAACCTCATGCCAAACTTCCTAAAGAGCTCAACTCAAATGGCATTTCCTACATGAAGCCTTTCTTGGATCCTCCCAGCTATAAATACTAAATCCCGCCCCACCCCCTGCAAATTGTGTGTTTATTTTGTATAAACTTTCACATGTGCACATTATCTCCCTTGATAGAATGTAAGCCCCATGAGGACAGAGAGAGATTCTTTTTTGGTCTCTGTATCCTCCACAGTGCTTGACACACAGTAAATACATAATAAATGCTTATTGATTGATTATGCAGTAGGAGTTAGAGTAGAAAAGAGGGCTGAAAGGATGTGCTCAGAGAAAGGATTTGTCTAATCAGTGTCTTCCTTCCTTTTTAGAGAATTCCCTAACATCCAGAGCAGCTGCAAATATCCACCTACATATTGAATCTCCAGCACATTCTTTTTTATAAAAATTAAATGCCTCTTTATTGTCAAGAAGCACTTCCCAGTATAAAGACTGTTTACATATTGTTAACCACAAATACACTTTAGTTCCATAATTCAGAGAATCTATTATGGCAATTTTAAGAAACAAAATATTAACATATAAATGCTGTAATGGTAGAAACGTGCTAGCATACATGTTAGGTTTCTAATCAAACATTGCAAAAATGCATTAATCAGTATTTCATAGTTCATTACAGTCTGACTAATTTTGAAATCCCTCATGTAAATTGATTAAATGTCTTCTGCATTCAGATAAATGGGCTTTTGTTTTAAGCAACCTTTACTGAGAAGACCACATTTTTCGTCATAGAATTCTTGCAGTTTTTGGATTGTTGAGTTTGCAGCCAATTCTAACTGCCCACTCTCCCTACCATTTCTACATGTTTGCAATCAAGTCAACAAGTCAATTAGCATATTGAGCACCAATTCCATGTTCACCACTGTGCTTAGCACTAAGGGAAATGTTAGAGAAGGATAGTAGATGGTTCATGCTCTCTTGGGGCATATAATCTTTTTGGAAAGAAATTGCTTAGACTCATGATAAAACTAAGAGCAAGACAGTGATATGTGGACAAAATCCTTGATACTTTGGTTCAGGTACTAAGTACTGAAGAAGTTCAGAGGGGGGAGTAGAGCCAGGGAAAACTTCATGCAGAAGATAGAACTTGAGACAGGTCTTTAAGGAAGGCAGAATTTGTATAGATGGGGCACAGGGAGAAGGACATTGTAGACTTTGGCAATAAACAGCATTTGTAAAGACATGGAAATAAAATTTAGCATACTATGTATGGGGACAGTAAAAATCTTGGCCTTGGGGTGGCCAGGTGGTTCAGTGAGTAAGAGCGCCGGCCTTGGGAGATCCGGGATCGGTTCTGGCCTCAGATACTTGGCACCCACACAAAATAACTGGCCATGTAACCTTGAGCAAATTATTTAACCCCAATTGCTTAAAAAAAAAAAATCTTGGCCTGATGGGCATGGCAGTGTAGCTTTAGGGAGAAATGTCAGGTAGGATGAGATCAGATGGCAGAAGTGTTAGAATGACAGGAAGTAGAGATTGGTCTTGAAGTGGTAGGATATAGTTTTTAGATCTCAAGCAGTTAATGACATGCAAAAATTCCCAAAGGAAGGTTATTCTTGTAACAAAATCGAGGATGGGCTGGAAAGGTTAGAAACTGGAGTTGGAAGCTACCAAGTAATTCATCATAGTAATACTGGTGTGAGGTGATGAGGGAATGAAATATCATGGTGACCATGGGATAGAGACAGAAAAAGGGATATGAGACATTCCAGAACAAGGAACTAAAGAACTTGGCAGCAAATCGGTGTTTAGGGGTAAAGGTGAAAGAATCAAATATTACACTAAGGTCTATATCTTAGGAGGCTGACTGGGAGGATGGTAGTATTATCACCCCGAAGTGGGGGAATTGGGAGGAAGAGAGGAGGAAGATGATAAGTTCTATTATGGAAGAGTTTATTTTGAGATGACCAACAAATGGAGTTCTCCTTTCAGCTGCAGTTCTGAAAGGTGCCTGTGTGCCTCCTCCACCCTCTCCATGGATTCTTAGTTCCTATCAAAGTTTAGCTAAAGCAACACCTTTTACATGTAGCCTGTCGACCTCCGTCCTCCTGTAAGTCTCAAGTGATCTTGTATTTTTAGATTTTTTGTCTACTAAGATCAGTAGATGTAGGAGAACATGGTATAATGACTGGAGAGCCTTCCTAAGAGCAGCAGAGATGTGACTCCAAATCCTGTCTTTTGCACATGCTGGTTGTCTGATTGCACTTCATTTTAGAGGACCTCAGGTAGCTTTCTAAGACTGTAAATTTCAGAGCAGGTTGTGGCCTACATTGGTAGAGGGAATTTCTTTTTGAGGAGTTCCATAAGTCAATGAAATCACAGGTACAGTTAAAAAGAAGTTTTTAATAAAAAATCATTTCAATTGAGAAAATTTATCTGTCCTTGAAGGCAGTGACTACCACATTTTTATCTTGCTTTCCCCACTGTCTATCATAGTGCTATCAAGTTGGCACTTAATACAAGTTTAAAAATTGTTTGGTGGTCAGGGATGTAAATATAGAGAAGTGCTGGTTAAAGAATTAGTAATTAAAGTATAGACGTGGCTTGACGTCTGGAATTGGGAGATAAGAGGATGAAGGAATAAAGATTTCAAGAGGAGATTTATACAAATGGTTACCTATGATGTATTGTTAGCTCTGACAAGTTAGGAGGAAAGCCTTCAAATTATCATTCAGATGAAAGAATGAGGATCACAGGTCTAGAGCTGGGTGAGACCTCTAAAGCCACTGAGTCCAACCTTGTCCCTTTACAAATGAGGAAAATGAGACCCTGAGAGGTTAAATCATTTGTTCAGGGTCACACAGCTAGTAAATGTTTACCACATGACTCCCTTAAAGAAGGTGCCTTGGACTTCAACCCACATTTCTTTCTTTTTCTTTTGGGGGTGGGGCAGGAAAATATAACAGGCATTTCTGGCACTTTAGTTTATCTACTAAAATCTCATGGTCTGAGGCTTAGTTATCTAGGGCCCAAGAAAAGTATTCTAACGAAAAAGATGGCCATTGAATACCTACTTTTTGGACTTTTATGGACGCAGTCTCATTTTTATCTAGTGCAATTGAGAGACTGTGATGGTCAACATGGGAGACAATGTGGTGCAATGGAAAGAGACATGAACTTGAAGTTCTAATGTTGCGGTTTAAACCCAGGGACACCCAGGGTGAGGGTTCTGCCCACCCAAAAACTGTTGTGGTTTCATGATGTGTTGTGGTAGAACAGTCTCAAACAATTCAGGGTCAGACCAACTCTAATCCAAGTATAGGAATTTATTGAGATTGATGCCTTTCATGAAGTGGGCTAAGTTCCAAGAGGAACAAGCAACTTTAGAGAAATCAAGATGGATTTTTATAGGGTAAAGATGAAATTACATGACAGAAATTTACATAGAATAGAAGAATATCATTAATATCAAAAAGGCAGGAGGAGTTTGTTAAGGGATTAGATAATGGAGGAGGGGTCCCATCTGTGGTTCGGTGGTTAAACATTCTGTTCATTCTGCCTTCCAACTAGCTAGCTATTGTGTTCCTGTCTTGGACTAGATGGATGATGTGATTGTGATTGAATACAAGAACACACATGTTTCTGTGAGAGTGGGTCTGGGGGCAGTGACCAGGTAGAGGCAGTAGCTAGGTTCCCATCATATGGATACACCTGCTGTTTCTGTGGGAACTAAGAGTTTAGGGACACACCTGTTGTTCTAGTGAGCAGTGAGGCATATACAAAGAAGTTAGGACACTGGGGTAGGGTGAGGCTAGGTAGGTACAGTGGGCCTGCTGTTCAGTAGGGCCAGGCCTATAATGAAGTTAAAATATTGGAGCTGAGGACAGCTTTATTAGGATTCCATCACTAGGACCCAAGTTTGAATCCCTGCTCTGCTACTTATTTTCTTTTTGACCATCAGCAAGTTGTTCGAACTCTCTGGGTCTCAGTTTCCTTATCTGAAAAAATTGGACCAGATGACCCAAGACTCTTCCAACTGTAGAATTATGATCCTAAGGGATCCTACAACAACAGGAGTGGCACAGAAATAGAGAATGGGGCCTGGAATCAGGAAGACCTGGCTTCAAATCTAACCCCACACACTTACTATGTGATCCTGGGCAAGTCACTTAACATCTATTTGCCTCAGTTTTCTCATCTGTAAAATGGGGAAAAAATAGTACCCACTTCCCAGAGTTGTTGTGAATATCAAATAAGATAATAATTGTAAAGCACATAGCACAATATATGGCATATAGCAAATGCTATATAAATATTATTGTAATTATTATTAATCTTAAACCTATTTTCACAGCTGTAACAAATGTGGACAGTTAAGAACAGATCCATAGTTATGAAAACCCAAGTTCAAGATAGGTTTACAGTGACTAGTTGTGTAAATGGCCACATCACTGGGCCTCTAAGTTACCTAGGGCCTAGGCAACTCTCTAAAGATTGTAAGTTGAAGACACTTTGGGATTTCCACAACCCTGTTGAAATCATTAATTTTAATTTCCACACCACTAAAAAGGTCAAATCAGGGGAAAATCAATCATATTTCTTTTTTTTTAAAGCAATTGGGGTTAAGTAACTTGCTCAAGGTTACAAGGCCAGGTGTTTCTGGGTGTGTGCTAAGTGTCTGAGCCCGGATTCGATCCCAGGTCATCCCGACTCTGGGACCAGTGCTCTTACTCACTGTGCTACCTGGCCACCCCTCATATTTCTTTTTAAAATGGACAATTTTATGGTACATTTCTTGACTGAAATCACTTATATCTTCAACTGGTAAGTACAGGTGCTGTGGGTCAAAATAAAAACAGTTGCACACTTGAGATGAGCAGACCTAGGTTTTGTATCTGCCTCTGCAATTTACTTGTATGATGGTTAGCCAATCACTCTACTTTTATGAGCCTCAGTTGTTTCATCTAGGCATCAACACTTCTCATTAATATGGGCATTCTTGCCAATTATGCAGATTGCAGTATATCCATAACTTCTCCTTCTGTGCCATTCTTACTCATATTCTCATATAGATCTTCATAGAGGAGCTAACCAAAGTGCTGAAAGCTTCCTTGAGGTCTTTGGACAATCCATATGCAGAAATGCTAAACTCAGGCTTTTCATATCTGTTATCCTTGGCTAAGTTTTACCTGGGGAGCTCACCTCTTTTTCAGAGTTCATATTTTTTGAATATCTTTTATGCCTCTGTCATCTTTCTAGACATCATTGGTACTGTACTAAATCTTGTTCACATATAATGTGTATCTCTCCATTTTCCTCTGCGTCACTTGCAAGTTTGATTTTTTTGAATCAAAGGATTAGATCTTAGATCTAGATCTGAAAGAGACATCTAGCTGAATGATCTCAGTTTGCATCTAAAGATACTGAGACCCAAACAAATTAAGCAACTTGCCCAAAGTCTCATAAATGATAAATAAAAAGTTAAGATTTGAACCTGAAACTTCCAATTGTAGCATACTATGATATTTTATTATTTACAGCAGTATAGCAGCAGTATAAAGGAAGAAGAAAAGGAAACAAGCATCACTAGAAGAATACTAGTATTTTAAAAGTAGGCTGTTACATAAATGAGCATGTTGAGGACCACTGTGCTCTCTTCCTTCAATTCTGGAACTAGTTCCTTGGTGCACAACTTAGTAGAATGCTCATCTATTTTCATATAAATTTTTGAGGCTTTTTTTTGTATCACTTTCATTTTAGCATATTCACTGGCACCAAGAGGCATAGCCCTTATAACAAGAAGCAAAAAATAAAAATAAAAAGATATTTTAGCAAATTTAAGTAACAGATCAACAAATTCGATGCAGTGTTTCATATTTACAGTCTCCCACATTTGAAAATAAGGACGGGAAATAACATTTCAGTCAGTTAGTCAGTCAAGAAATATTTATTAAGTCTCATGTGTTAGGCTCCATGCTAATAAAATATATTATTATATGTTATATTATATAAATGTAATATAAATACATACTGAAAGAAAGAAAGACACTGCTTTCACTCTAAGGGGAGTAGCACAACAAGTATAGGAAATTAACAGGGGGAGGGGAGGGAAAGATAAACATCCTTGGGGTAGGGAGTATGGTAGAGATAATCTGGAGAGTTGAGAGCACATCCTCAACTAATTAAGCTTGGTGATTTTAATTACACAACATTATTTTCTTATTTTTACCATTTACATCATTGTGGTTGCTGTATATATTGTTTACATGGCTCTATTACACATTATGTCAATTGATATAGATTTTCCCAAGCTTCTTTGTATTCATTATATTTATTTCTTATTGGATAATAATTTTTGTGCACCTCAATTTGTTTATTATTCCCCAGTCAATGAGCATCTACTTGTTGCCATTTTTTAAGACTTCCAATCTATGTTATAATCTGAACAATAGGCATTTTTCATCCATTTGTTTTTTCCTGTATGAATTCTTAGGCACACAAATCTCATTAAGGAAGTTTAAAATATTCTTGGCTTCATCACAGTCAGATCTATGCCATTTGCAAATAGGAGTACTTGGAGAACTTTACCATCTATCACTTTTTGATTTTGACTATGCATAGGTTTTCCTCCATCACTGTGGTAAGTAGTTTTGGCAATTTTACCTCCTTAACATTTTTATGCCTATCTTAATATTCTTCAGCAGAGGATCATTGAACAGTTGTCTATATGTATTGAGGAATCTTGTAGGATATTAGCATATGTATGGGAGAAACTTTGTTGGAAAAGAATCTCTTGTAATGATTTGCTCTATAGAATCATAATTTCTTATGATAAAAACAATAAACACAGTTGTATCTTAATAGTTTCCATGCTTATCAATGTGACCACAAAAATACAGTTTTTACAGGAGATCATTTGTGTAAAATAATGTGAAAACAATTCTGAAAGCCTTAATAACTCCAATCAATACTATGATTCTAAAGGACTTATGGTGAAGAATGCTAACTACTTCTGGACAAAATGGCAATGGAATATACATATACATGTATCTCTATATACTTATATATTATATGCTACATGTTTATATATATATATATATATATAGTGCATGCATATGTATATATGCCTACATAGTGAATACTTGTATACATATATGTGTTGATATGTATGTTTAAATAAAAACATATAAACAATTTTGGACATGATCGATATGGGGATTTGTCTTGCTTGACTGTACATATTTATTACATGGGTTTTATTTTTCTTTTTTTCACATCAAGGAAAAGATGGAGAAAGGAAAAAATAAATGCTTAATAATTGAAAAAATTAATTATAAAAATGAAGTTATTTGTGAAATCCTGTGCATTTCCTGACCCCTTCTCATATTTTATTCAAAAACAATATATATAGACATATTGTTAATGTAGCAACACACAGGCATACAATAACACATTAACATGTATATATCCAACCTCTTAACATATGTCAGAATATTATAGCAACAAGCACCCCAGAATCCCCAGGGTGGCTGCCAACACAGGTTCTTAGATCTGCTTTTCTAAAGGAAAGCAACGCAAACTGGGTTAACAAGCTTACTTTAATCAATCAAACATATATCATTTACCTAGTTCAGGGGGAAAAGCAACCCAAACTTCAGAGTATACAGACAGAAGTTACAAAACAGAGAAGCAGATCAAGCAGACAGGCTTCCAAACTGTCCAACCATTACATCCATACCAAATCACAGTTACCAGAAAGTGAAGCATCAACATCTGGGTTTTCAAAGCTGGGGGGGCTCTCAACGGCTGCCCAGAGTCTCATCTGGTCAAATCACACAACACTTCTCAAAGTGAGCCCCAAAGCAAAGCCTCACATCAAGGTTTTATATAACCTTCTCCTGGCTCAGAGAATGTAACAACCTTCTTGACCCACTGCCCAATCACAAAGTATCTCCTGAGAAACAAACCTCCCACCACAGGATCCAGGTGCACTTAACCTAGGGGCAGGGAAGATCTTAAAAATTTACATTCCTATAACAAATATGCATGTATGTTTGACATGTATGTGAATATATGTATGTCGTTCTCATTAAGATTTTATAAACAAAGTAGGTTATGCAATCATGTTACTGGTGCCTTCTTGGGCATAATTTTTTATTCCTGACTCATTCATTTAGTCATTCATTCAACATTAAGGGACCATTGATTAAGCACATAATATAAAGCATGGCTGGCACAGGGGATAGAGTGCTGGATCTGGAGTCAGGAAGACCTGGGTTCAAATCTGGCCTCAGACACTTACTAGCTGTGTGACTGTGGACAAGTCATTTAACCCTAATTGCCTTAGTTTCTTCATCTGTAAAATGAGCTGGAGAAGGAAATGGCAAATTACTCCATTACTTTGCCAAGAAAAGCCACAAATGGGGGTCACAAAGAATCAGACATGACTGAAATGACTAAACAACAAAAACAAGGCATGTGCTATACTTGCTGAGGATAAAAAGACAAAACTGGAACAACTCCTGCACTCAAGGAATTACATCTATTGGGATTTGTTTGGCATCTTCCTTTTTTCCAAATACCTTAAAAATAAATGTCAGTGCTTTTGAAATTTTGTCATCCTCATCACATATTTCCTTTGTCTCATCTAGTGTTGTCTGGTCCACTAGTCTTGTCAACTTCAATTTCTTAAGTACCATTTGTACTTCTTTATATAACAAAATTGGGATTTAGATGTTAGAGTCTAAATGTAGTTATTCTATTTGTAATTACTGTGATAATAGATTACTATTGCATTTCATCTATTTGTTGTCTTCCAAGCATCATCTATATGAACTCCTAGATGTAATTCAGTTGAGTCTTACCCAAGCTTTCTGAAGTAATTTCCCCCATTTGCTGTTTTTTAGTTAATATTCCTAATAGTAATATTTTGCAGATTAATTTATATTATAGGCTTGTCATTGGTTTTCATATCTCTCTACTTGGCAAAGAAATTGTGTTTTCTGTGTTATTCTATCTTCATTACTATAATGATTATTTTGTATCTTTTAAACTTCTAAAGGAAAGTTATTTAATAATTAATGATTAAATAATAAATAAATAAATATTAATATGATAAATTAATGATAATCGGTGTCAATCCCCCTTGCTTCATCAATTTCCCATGTCTAATCATCAGCAGTTTTGTTTGAATAGGTTGGGATTAAGCTGTTGTAATTGCTTGCAACATCTTCTAAACATCTTTATCTGTTCTTATAATTTATTGTTGATTTTAATCTCCACACACGTTAGTCTGTGATCTGATTATGCCCAGATTCTGAAATAACTCCTTCATTTATAACCAATTGTTTCCTGTCAATTAAAATTTAATCACTTTCACTTTTTGTGATGTTCAGTGCTTGTCATCCTCAGGGTCTTCCAACTCATTTCTTGCAGAAGATATTTATAATATATAGTACAAACAAAAAAGCTTCTAAGGAATCTGCATACCTCTGACCCTTTCCACTTATTAATTTTAAATTATATTTTCTAACTTTTTTATTCTCCCCATGTCCATCTTTGCACTGAAATCTCTGAGTGTGTGTTTACTTGGTTTGCCAAGTCTGGTCAAATCTTTCATAGAATCTTTCTCAGCAAAAAATATTGGAGCATAAATTTCACTTATTTTCATTGGCCCTTTTTCCTTATCTTTACCACTGCAAAAGTGACATGAATAACTGTCAGGTGAAAGGATGCATCTTGCTTATTTTGGGGACACATGAAATTATCTTGACCTAATTTGCCTTTCCAAAGAAAACCAGACCTTAAAGTTCCATATAAATGCACACTGGAGCAGCTAGGTGGTGCAGTGAATAGAGTACTGGCCCTGACATCAGGAGGACCTGAGTTCAAATCTGGCCTCAGACACTTGACACTTACTAGCCATGTGACCTTGGGCAAGTCACTTAATCCCAATTACCCTGCCCTCCCTCCTCCAAAAAAAAGCATATAAATGTTCACTATTCTATTTAGCAGTATTCTATTTAGCAACAACTTTTTTTTTAACAACTTCTGGTTTCATTAATAACAATAACATAAATGTTGAAATGGTTCATTTACACTAATACTAGATCAACTTGTGAGATTTTGGATGACAACTCATGTTTAGAGAACTGACAATTATGTAAATGTTTATTATATATAGTCTAAAAATTGAGTTTCTTAGTACCTTCCATACCTTGATTCTTTGATACGGAATGTCAAAAAGACCAAAGTTCCATAGGTCACGGACCATAGCACCGAAAGAAGCCTTGAAATAGGCTAAAATATTCTAATATAATTTTTCTTTTTCTTTGGAGCATATTGGTGAACAGAGAAAAGAGTGGACAGGGAAATGGGAAATCCATTTTAGGCTTGGCCTTTTCACTCCCAAGCTCTGCGTCCATGGACAAATTACTCTACCTTTCTGAATCCCATTTGTAAACTGATGACCAGGTTTTGTCCTGAGTTTTCTTACCAAGGATATAGTGATGGGAAATCCATAACTATGTGTAAAATACCTTAAGTCTTTTTGGCCAGTAGACATTATATAAGTCCAAGGAATTGTTATCTGATTCAACATCCAGGGGAAAATGTGAACAACTCACTTTTTAAACAGTGCCCTTCATTTGTTTTTATGGAACTCTCTCTCTCTCTCTCTCTCTCTCTCTCTCTCACACCTAATCTGTATTCACTTACCTTAACTTACCACCTTGACGTCGTGCCTATCTGTCTCTCTTTATCTTCC